>NC_085046.1:111797227-112125477 GCF_963662255.1 Cinclus cinclus | reverse complement strand
AGAGAAAGAGAAGAGTAGCAAGGATAGAAAAGTCACATTGCACATTAACAGTACTACTGGTGAGAAAAACTTCCAAAAAGACCTTATGTTCAAGGTGATCTGACAAATATCCCAAGTTAAAAAATAACAATATAAAAATTAAGCTATTAAAAAACTACATTTATTCTGAAATGAGCAATAAAATCAATCTTAAACCTTCTCTATGAATTATATATCAGTTGCATACAAAAGAGTAGGATCATCAGATACTTTGATGGTATAGTTTTCAAAATAATTAATACCACATTAATGTTGCATTATCTGAGCCATTCAGCCTTGAACTGCAGTAAACTTTTCCCCTGAATATAATCCCAACCAGGCAATTCCCATGCAGTCAATACCTCAAGCCAGTCTCCTGGCTGCATTTGATTTGCAGTTTATGTAGCTTCATTCAGCTCCCATTGAAGTCACCAGAAGGGCTCCCCTAGGATGCTTGGCCTGCAGTTTCTAGGTTCTGTGTAAGAATCCACATCATCATAACTTCCAGGGATCTCCTCTGTTTACAGCCCTCACTGCACACGTCTCAGTGAGGTAGCTGCAAGCAATAGTTTATCTGTATCCTCATCACTACTGCTTGCCAAACATTTTGTTGACTGTTTTGGTGTTTTTCCCACCTGTTTAGACAAAATGGCATATGCACACCATGCCTTGAAAGAAAACAATGACAAAAAATATAAAAATAAAATCACACTTGCTAAAAATGTTTAAAGTTTAAATTCTGTTTTTTGAATAAAATTATGTCATCTCTCTCCATTCTTGGATATTGATGATGGTGAAAATTGCATTAATTATTTAAAAAATGTAGTTAGCACTCAGCATGTTTTCAGGCAGTACTTTATTCCAAATACCTTAAAGCCTAAATACAGGATGAAAAATCATCCAAGAGTATCACTAAGTACCATCCTGTAATACTGCTGTGCATATTGCTCTCTAAGTACCTTCTTGGCTAGATTTTTTTAATTTGTGAACTGCTCTGGGCTTAAATTGTGACTTAATTTTTGTCTCAGATGTTGTTGGGCTGCTACAAGTTCTCTCACTTTGACCCAAATTAATATTTTAATTTTCTTTAGAAGTACTCAATTGCTTAAATTTAAATGTGAAGAATTGAGGACCAGGTGCATGTGTTTTTGTTGGCTGGGAATAGAAAGATTGTATTCTTCTAGATGGACTTGTATTAAGAATATTATTCATACACACAGAAAGATAAAAGTCTCATTTACTCCCAATACCAGAACTTAAGAGCTCTTTTGAGCTTTCCACACCAGACTGAACTGCTAGGGGGAATGCACAATCATTGATCGTGTTGTTTCTTTGGACTTGCTTAGCATTAAGTTCCATAGCTGATGCCAACAAAAGAATACATGAATTCCCTTATATGTCATGACACAATCTCCGATGTCACAGGTTTGAAATAAGATCCGTGCAGACACAATAATTTACTCTTTCTGATCCAGCTGAGACAAAGATTAACTTGCAATCATTACTGGAGACACACTGGAGAGTATTAAATGTTATGAGTGATCAGATGGGCCAAAAGCATACCAAAAAAATGGAGGAAAAATTTGACACAAAAAACCTAGCATCCTTTATTGTCCTAGCTGTTGTAATTCAGTACTAAGGACAGGATCTAATTAAGGAATAGAAGATATTCCCTAATATTTATGTCATAAAATAAACAAGGCTGAAAAAGATTCGCTTTATTGTACAAAGCTGTTAAAGAGTATACAGACAGGGGTTTTTTTTGTTTGTTTTGGTTTACATATTTATATTAGTCTTAATTTTTGGTAATGAATTACTATTTGTGCCTTATATTTTCACTGAGTATCTACTGGAATAGAGAAAATGTACTCCCATAATTTTTCTTTCATTTTTTATTCTGGAATCCTTTTACCAGCTGCTTGCAAAATGTGAGGTGGGGGGAATTAGACTGTCACTGATGAGGTAGTAGGTAAGAAGTAACCTGAATTTAATTACTGTGTGTATCTTATAATGCTCGTTGATTTTTCTTCATTTCATCAGTGGATATTTTCCTGGTTTACACCAGTGTAAATGTAAATGTGAGTAAGATCAAAATCAGGCTGCAAAGATTTATTCAGCTTAAAACAAACATAAGTTAGGAAATAAAAATATACATTTTCATCTTTGTTTTGCTTACAGTTTTAAGGAATAATCAGAACAGTTTGCATTGTTTTAGTAGCTGTATTTTAAATATGCCATGATAAATGGATAAATATAGGCCTGTTCACACATGCACTAGAGTCAACAGTAATAAGATCCTGCCTTCAGTGAGGTGAACGCAGCCTTTACAAGCCTGAGCTAAGCATAGTAAGAGGCATTTTCTGTCAACATATCAGAGCACTGCTCTAGCATTTTTTCCCATTTTTGTCTTTTTAGTTCTGTTTAAAAATTAATGTAAAAATAAATGTGGTAAAGCAAGCAAAGGAGACATATTGAGAGGAGGGTGGGATCAGAGTAGGCATGTAAACTGGAGCAATAACTCTGACTTCCCTCTTTTTGCTCTGCCATTCGTAGTTAGCTAGGAAGGCACCAAAGCAATAGCTCTTTTATAGCATTCTGAGTAAAAAGCCATGCTGTAAACGTGTGATCAGCACTGCAATGGGCAAAGTCTCATTTTTCCCATGACTTTATTTAATTGTTGTGTGCATCTGTGAGCTCACTTAAACCCCATCTGCACTCTACTTCACAAACACACAACCCAGCCTTCACTGATTTGAATTAGGTACGCTTTGGACAACCCAACTTCTACATGAATTTTAGGCAAGTGGTGAGAAGGCTTTAAATATCTGTGTTAGAAAATGTTCTGCTTATCAGTCAGAGCTCCTTGTGGAGGCTATCAGCATCTGTTTCTCAGAGAGAATGATTTTCTGATATTATTCTATGTCAAGTTGCATTAAGAAGGGAACCTTGATTGTTTTTGGTCATTTTTGTTGTTGCTGTTGCCTTCTGAGTAGTTGATATTTTGTCAGTGACAGAGAATCTGCACTATTTATGGGTTTTGCACTATAAAACTACCGCAGCCCAGTCACATGGCTTCCTTTCCTAAGCCATCTGTCACAGAGGTCTGGAATTTTATGTGAATGTTGGTTGTGCAGACTTAACCCAAGTTTTTTTATTATGAAAAATGTCAGCAACTACAATATTTAGCATTTTACTTTACATTGGTCATTAAACTTGATTACTGTAGATCTGTTTCATTGCTATAGTTACATATCAACTATGAAGCCAAAAAACACTGGGGTGATCATGGCAGAGCTGTATTCTCAGACCCTGGAGTGTGTGTTTGGCACTGATATAGTTAATGTCTTGGATTTTTGTAACTAAGGTTTATTAATGCTGGTATAAAAATGTATTTGATATTATACAGATGGCATAAGATGTTGTGGTTACTAAGTTATTATCCAGGATAAGCTGCACTGTCAAATTCAGGGCTTAAAACTATCACAGGAGATTAAACTATTTACTAAAAAGGGACAGAAAGATATAACCAAAGCGTCTTAGTATGAACATATTAGAAGTGTATTTACTTCCCATAAATATAATAAAACATCTCTCTCTTTAAGCTGTATGATTGAAAATGTGAACTTGGCTATGTGGGAGAGGCAAACATAAGAGGTGCCTGAGTTTCTGAACCAGGGACAAGCAGATGGCTTCGTGGTGCTTTAGTCTAGGTGGGCATCTGTGTCAGGCTCATGGATGCAATGGAAGTCATGCTGGCTGAGTGAAGAGAGGTTGTCAGGCCTTAAATTGTCATCTACCATCAATATTTTCCTTCTGATTCTGAAGATTTGATGAATGACATTTACCTTTAAATGAGTCATTACTGGCAGTGGTAGAAGGCAAGGCTGCATTAAAGTAGCTTGCATCCTCAGTCCAGCCAGTGCGTCCATGTTACACTTCCAGCACAGAGGAAGAACTCCCTGCTTCACCACAACTCCTAAGATCCTCAAGCAAGGACAGGTTTCACTGCCCTGTTTTTAGCAACTGAATGGTGGACTAATCATCATGTGCCAGCAATATTTAATGGGCAGAAAAATAAAGGGACTCCTTCTGCCAATAACTTTCTGAGAAAGAGGTCTAAGAAAGACAGACACAAAGACAAACTCTCCCCCTGGACCTACCTGACCCTTTTCTATTTACAACACAACATCTAAGTGATTAATTTACACTGTGAGTTTCCTATGATATTACTCAAGGTAGAAAATGTTGTTTTATACAACTGTCTCCTACAGTTACATAGCACAAACACATCTACCCCAAATTCCAAGTGTTGTCCAAGCTTTGTGGTGACGCAAATTAAAAATAGTAGTGATGACAATAGCAGGAAGACAATGAGCAGTGTTAATTACAGTATTCTGTGTGTAGATATCTGACATGGCTACATATCTCCATGGTCTTTGAATGTTTTCCACCTGATTCAGGAAAACACTGAACCAGACTACTGAGTAGTCCTCCATGTTTCATCTTTTCCCCTATCTGCCTTCAGTAAATGTTGGCAATAGCAAGGATTAGTCTTATACTCATCCCTATACAGAAAATATGTCAATATGCAGTGTAGCATATTAAGCATGAGGGCAAATTTGTTGTTGCTTACATTTGTGTGGCTTTTTACCATTGCAAGAAGAGGAGTTTGTCCTCCTTTTCTGTAATCAAGGCAGCATAAGGCAGAACAGAGACGTTTCTTTCCTTTGTTCCTTTGTACAGGCAAGTAGCATTTGCCTTTTTTTGTGACCAGGAGAGCTTCTCTCAGACTGGAAAGAGTGATTGGGTCTCTCCCCAAACTGCACACACCTCTGCAATGAGAGGCTGCTCTTCGCTATACTTCCCAGGAAGCAAATGATTTGCTAACTCAGGCAGAATGTCCCCATTAGGGAGAACCTCCTCAAGATCCTCCTGTACCTCCCAGTCTAGTGGTCTCAGTGCAGACCTGTTCCTTAGTGGCCTAGTCAAATTATGATAAAGGCAGTATGTTATTTCAAGTGATGTAGAAAACCCTAGTGAAAATTTCTCCTACTATGCTACTTCTAGATGTATTTCTTCCCCCCTCCTTTGCCCCCACCATGATGCAGTTGTTGTAATGTTTCCAGGGTGTGGGGGGAAGGGAGGCTATGTAATAGTAATATTGTTGATGACCTAAACAATGCATTAATGCTTTTAACTGTGAATTGGGGTCATAGTTCTCTGTAAGAGTGAAAAGATCAAGAAGATTTAAAGCTAAACTTTTTTTAAATAAAACTAGATTTAGGGTGTATAGGCTGTGGTTTAGTGGCATCTTATTTAAATTCTACTTACTATGTTTAAGCTGAGATGCAGGGATACCATTACTGAAGCTACTCTTAAGTCTGCCTAAGAGTTGGACATTAACTGACATAATTCGAAAAGCTGGTTTTAGATTCCGATAAATTTAAATAAAAGCGTGCATTTATATTTATCCTTTAAAAGCACCACATGGTTATTTTACAGCCTTATCATATCCATATCTAAACATGTCTCTATTTCCTGTTGCATGTCAGGGAGCTGAGATAGAAGTGGATGAAAATGGCACACTGGATTTGAGCATGAAAAAGAATCGAAGCCAAGACAAAGTTATGCCTCTCACTTCTTCCAGCACAGCACTTCCCACTCATTCCTCTTCTCCTTTCAAAGCAAGCAGCATCCTGGTTAATGCAGCCTTCTACCAGGCCCTTTGTGAACAGGAAGGCTGGGATACACCAATCAACTACAGCAAGACCCATGGCAGAAAAGAGGAAGAAAAAGAGGTATTTTTTCAGTTTCTGAGTGATTTTTTCCCTTGTATGAGAGACCATATGATAGTCTTTAGGAGCATCTAGTACAGTTTAAAGGGAATCAGTTTCCACAGGTAGAATATGAATGTTGTGAACATTCATCTGGTTTTAATGGTCTCTTGGATGGGATATAAAAAACCCCCATGACTCAGTTTGAAAAATCTTTCTTTCTGAGCCTACTTGTTAATGTCTGTAAGTCTCTAAGGTAAGGGAAACAAAGGTATCCATCATTAGAGTCTGCTTTTTAATTTTTTTTTTCCTAATGGCTCAGTCTTGTAACACAGACACCCAAATGGACTAGCAATCAGGAGGGAGAAAAGAAAAAAAAACAAAAAAAACCCCAACAAACAAACAAACAAACAAAAAAACCTCCAACAAGTAAAATCAAACCAAGACACTTCTTTCATGCTGAAATAAAAGACAATTTTTCCATACCAGCTTTTAGACCTCTAGATAACTTGCTAAGTATTTAAACTCATACTTAAAATCTTGCCTGTAAAATTCTTTCACTGGAAAACTTTTTATTTTACATACTGCAAGAAATTTCTGCCCCCAAGTCTTAGATCTCCAGCTTGCAACTTATGGGATCAGTCTTCTAGAGTATCACTTCCAAATCAGTAATCGTCTTCATTTTGGTTTTGTTTCTGTTTTGCTCTTTCATGTCTGTTTATCCTGTCTTGAAAACTAGGCAGCATAGTCTACTATGGCTTTTCTTTCTTATTCTTCTATGTTACAGCATTCAGACATAAGCTAAAATATGCCCTAGTTGGAAGGTTTTATACTACTTACTCCTTGTTTGGTTTTATACATCTAATAATAGAATTTGATTATTGTACTAATATGAAATTTTCTTTTGTTCAAATATCAAATCTGACACTTCAAGAAGACATAGCTGGGGTAAATCTATTTACAATTGAAGTTAGGGGATCCAGGCATCCAACTCAAAAACCACCTAGAACTAAAAGATAATTTAGTTGCCTGAGGAAAAAAAATCTATCACCACTGGGTAGTGGGTTGTAATGTGTCCATTGAAAAAAGCTTGCATTTCTTGGGGGCTGGGTGGCTGGGTTGTCTGGAACCCTTTGCAGTCTCTTTGAGGCTAATGATGGTCTTTATCTCACCAATGACAGAACCATCAGTGTGCCAGGGTTTTGGAGTGGGTTTGATGTGAAGCAGGAGGCTGAGGGCTCAGGCCCTTCCCCATTCCTGCTGCATCATGAGCAAGCACATCCAGCATTGAGCAGAGTGCCCTGCTGCTGGATCAGGAGGTGTCACAGGCTTGGCAGGGGACCTGTTATATCACTCCTCCTCCCTGCTGCCATCACAGCTCAGCACAAGAGCCAAGACAGGAGCATCTCAACATCCTCTCCAGTCCATGCCTGACTTTCACAAGGCTATGATGGGTGTCTGGATATTGCCCTGTCCCTTTCCAGCACAGGGAATTGGAGGCAACTAAGCTACCCAACAGGACAAAATGATCCTATGCACTTAGGCACTGGTGCCCCTTGCACTCGGTGCTTTGACACTGTGTTTTGTCCCTAATTGAGGATCTGGTCCCAGATCTCTGCTGTGAGATTTTGCCATCCCGGGGAGCCTTGATACGTTCAGTGATGTCAGGGCCAGAGGCTCTGTTTTCAAAATCAAAGACTGGCAGTTATCCTTATGCAAAGAAAATTACTGATTATATCTATTTCTAATTCATTGTTATCTGGTTCATATGCACAACAGTTGCTTAATTTTGGAGGTAATTTCCAGAAAATATTGTCTCTCTCTCTCTCAGCAAAATAGCCTGTCCAGATGCCCCCTTAAAAAAAAAAAAATTGAGTTTGGATAAAGCTCAAAATCTCTCCAAAAGGAAAGCGCTGAGAAATAACTAGAGCTGTCAGTTAGTTCAACTGTCAGTTCTCCAAAGATTTCAGGGCTTAAAAATGTTAAAAGTGCCAGATGCTATTATCTGTTATTCATGTTACCATTATGTTCTGGTCTTTGCTGAAATCAATATAAACTTCCATCTGTACATTAATGGAGTATCATCGCTTGCTTTCTTTCAGCAGTGTGCATGCATGAATACACACATGCTCTTTGCAGGAAATAGCAGTGCTTGGACCAATTGGGCTGGTTCAGATTTTCCTTTTAGTCTGAAATTCTTTGGATTTTAATAGCATTTAACTATAAATACATTCAAATGGAAAAGGAAAAATTATACATACGGATAGACTTGACTAGCTCTGATGATCATCACCCAACATACCAAAAAGAGAGAAGTGATAAAGGTGTTTTCTCTGAGCATTATCTCTCCCTCTAAAGATAAATAGCTGGAGAAGCACACAAGCCAAGACATGATGCTCTACTTTTAGTCGTAAGTACAGAGGTTTAAAAAGTATTTGTTCTTTATTTGTGACCTTCTGTGTTTCAGACAGATGCAACCTCTTTGGGGCCATGTGTAGCGACGTAAGGTTCTAGAAAGGCAGAGTTCCTTTGCCTCCATTTCCTTTGCGCTGTCCTGATATTGCAGCTTTTACACATATGAAGATTTTATGCTGCATAAATACCACCAAGTGTCCCTCAAGAACTAAGGAAATGTTGAAGAAGTCTCCTGTTTAAATGTCTATATATCTCCCTTACTCCTGGGCAATATACTAAGAAAAAAACTAGAAAATGGTTGGTGTTTCTGTATGTATGTGTGTATGCAGTTTTAGTTAAAAAAAAATTACAAATCTTAATAGCTTGATTCAGGGAATTCACCATTAAGATTTGGAAAAAAACCCCAATTATTTAAAGATAGAAAATGAAAATACTGCAATTCTAAACCCTCTAATATCAGTTATACTGGTGGCTGTAGGTGTACTCCTGTCAGTCTTCACTGAAATCTTGTTTTTATTAAATGACTCAGTGAAATGGAGCTGTGAACTGCAATACTGTAGCATTTTGTCAAGCCTTGGATATACATAATTCTCCATCAGTCTGCTCTGTGCAGCAGGTATCAGACAGTGACATGATGAGTAACTCTCTCACACACACACACACACATAAAGTTTCCAGTCCATCACCAGCGAAAGATCAGGATATCTTTCATTTAAAACAAAGAACACAAGTTACACATATGAAAATACTAACACATCCTGCTACACAAATAATTATGGCCACTTTGGTGTGCTGCAGGTGCATCCTGAGGTACACGACCCAGATCAGGATCACAGTGGAGTGCTACAGGGTTCTTTTCACCAACCTCTACTCCAGGCTGCTCTCAGAAGCACTGGAGGAGGCTGATGTATGCCTGGTTTAGATACATAGGATCCAGACAAGGCATGTTTTAAATATTTGGAAACACATATCAGTTTAGTGATGCAGATGCAGCCTGGCAGAGTTAGTTGTTAGATAGGAAACTGATAAACCACCTTTCTTTAACCTCCCTTAAATTAAGTGGAAACCATTTTACCTGTGTGTTTTGAAGTTATTTTGACATCTGATCCCTTCCAGCTGGCAACAGGCGGTTTGCATTTGTTTTTGTTTGTTTCTTTGGGGAACTTTCGATTTTACAGTAACGTGTACAAATGATGAACCCTGCACTTCTGAGTTTGCAAGAAAGATGGGTCAGAAGTTGTGGACAGAAGTCAGGAATACCCTTGGCAAAATCACCCCTATATACCAGTGCCAAAATCACCCTTATATGCCACTGGGAACAAGATTTAAGCCAACTCTGGAAAAATTTCTTTGATGTTTCTTAGATCTTGAACAAAGCTGACATATATTTTTCCACTTTTGCATTTTAGCATTTTAGTTTCCATGTTTGGAAGATTTTCAATCATTTATTATTTCTGTACTGACATTTTATCAAGACCTTCTGTAGTTGCTAATTTTCTCTGTTGCTCCTTATCTGAAGTTCTCCTTCAGAACTATAATTCCCTAAGCCTGAAATATATAAGGGTTTTTCTGTTTATTTAAAATAATTACTCATTAATTACTGTGAAATAGTGTTCAGTAAAGCTGAATATATGTATTTTTGCTTTCTATATTTGTAGCAGATTAGATTATTCTGAAACAAATTAACCCCACAAATGTGGTTGAAAATATCAGTAGTAATTGATACAGCAATAATATGGCATAGTTTCTATATGTATGTGAAGTGGGAGTTACAGTAGACAGTAGGTAACCACTAGCAGAAAGCAGAAGAAAGTCATATTGAGGATCCAGCCTCCAAGCAAGCAAAGATGAGCTGCCAGAATTGAGGACCATATGGAAGCTTTATCAAAAGAAACACCTCTGCAGATCTTACAAGACCCAGGAAGCAGAAGTTCCATTTCCAGTCCAGATTCGGCTCAGCCCTGCACTCTGTGTTAACAGCTCTGCAGACAACCCTGTCCTCTGTCCTGGCATGTTAGCTGCACAAGCCCAGGGCATCCATGTCACCAGCACTGTGAATTTAGCAGAGGCTGGGACCTTCCCCTCTCAACCACGGGCAGCAGTTTCTGCTCCTACAGATGGTAATCTCAGAGAAACACCTGAGTATTGGAATGGAATCGCAAAACCACCATGAGGTCCAAGCAGAGATGAATAGATGCCTGATAATTGATGGCATAAGCTTTGGAGATTTATCAAATTATAAAATAGCTACAGACCATCCTCCAAAAAGAAAATACTTACCTTTCATAATGATAATAATAATTGAAGGCATTAAGTCTCAAAACAGTATAAACCAAGCTATTTTGAAATGAAGAAGATTTTTTCCGAAACCAAAATTTCATTTCCTTCCAGGATTCCAAGTTCCCAAAATGACTTCCCAGGGGGGTGAATGCTCATAATTCAATACCATCCACCAAACAGCATGGTAGCAGTAATGATTTTGATCTAAAAAACAGTAGAAATCAAGAATTGCCCTAAGCAGCCCACTATTAAGAAAGCTTCAAAGTTTTTTTATTTTTTGGTTTTTTTTTTTTGTTTGTTTGGTTTTTTTGTTTTGTTTTAGTTTTTTTTTTGTGATTTTTATTCCAACAAAAATTTGGTCTTTCAATAAGATAACAAGACATTTCTTTCCACAGACCTAAAAAGCTTTTCATTTACATTGCTTAAGTAAATAACACTTTTTAAAACTTATGATTGCAGTTCAGTAGTTTGTGGTGCAATGGTCACCACTTCAACTGTATTCAAAAGTCAGCAATGTACTTACACAGAAAATAAAAAGAAGATAACTGCCAAAGTCTTGTTTGGTTCTACCAACAACCACTTTTATTTTCTCTGTGTACTTTTCTTTGGCCTTTATCACCATCCTACAAAACAAACATAAATTTATCCTATATATGGCTTAAACTAGCATCTGCTTTCATAAATATTTACACAACATTTTAAAAAGTCTGCCTGAAACTATGATATACTTTATTAATTTCTCTCCATCATTCTGTTTTAATTTCTTTTTTTTTTTTAAAGTTTACAAGAGGTTCTCTTCTTGACATGGCAAATTGCTTCTTGATTGTGTGGGAGGACTTGAAGAGAGAAACCTTTTGTTAAATTCTCATCTAATATTTCAGAAAGATCCAGTGAGCTCTCCAGAAAACATGGAGGAAAAGAAGTACCCAGGAGATGTCTCCATACCAAGTCCTAAACCCAAGCTCCATTCAAGAGATCTCAAAAAGGAGCTCATCACGTGAGTCACAAAAAATGCTGCATTTTCCTTTGCTCTGGTAAAGACTGGCTATGCTGCTGTTCTGACTTGTGTTTTGGAGTAAATTTGCAGGAGCTGAGCAGGGGATTTGCACAATTCACTGCTGGTAGTTAGTCCCACATTGTGGGTATTCAGACAAGGTTTGGAGCTTCAACAGGCCAGAGCGTGCCTGGGGGCTAGATAGATTAATGACAAAATTTACATCGGGTCCCACTCCTTATTCCTCAGATAGATAGGTAGCAAGTGAGCAACAGCTCCTTCTACAAAACACAGTTTCATAACATGCTACAGATTGCCTCTGCTGATGCTTACATAATTAAATAAGCTTTAATTGAACAATCTTCATTATAGATCCATTGCTTAGAGCTTGTGTAGAAGCAGTCAGGATTTCTCACACAGAAAACATGCAGAGTTCATCAAAAGGCAAAATAAAAGACAGAATGGAGTTTTCCAACCTGTAGGAAACATGTTAAGTCCTTCATCTACTTCCTTCCAAGCAGAATTCGTTATTCAGTCCCACTGGAAATCCAGTGGCTGTAGAAATTCATTCCCTGGGACTATCAGCTAATACTCTCTTTTCCCAACTACTGAGATGCACTTCCTCTGTGTTAAGTTCCACAACTTTACCATTTAGAACTGCAAATAGTCTATTAAGTCTGTATGCATACAACAGCTTTTTTCCATTTAGAATTGTTCACTAAAATTGTCCCAAGCAGCTCATAACACAAGTCACTTTTTAAAAAATCTCATCTAGGCTCTTCACAAAATCCCTCTGGGTTCACATCAATATAATTTTGATATTAACACAGAGTTTTCACTGTAATAGTCAACTAGGACTCAGCAATCATTTATGCCACTTTTCTGTTTGTCCCAAACCAGAGCAGGTGTCTCTGAACAAGTGTGGTCTATATCCCTTAGTGATGATAGCCCATAACTGCAGGCTCACCAATAAATAAATGAGTCACGTCCTGCTGACTTGTGTCCTGCTCTCCAGACTCAGTGGCACTGAAGCAGTTAGAGCTGCCTATCTCTAGAATTTACGTTCCCCTGGGGCAAGCTGCTGTGAAGAGCAATCCTTTCCCCTCATGTCATGCAGTCTGCATGTTGTCTACTCGCCACATTATATCTGCAGTCACAGTTCATGACCTAAATTGCTACAGGTCAGGTTGTTTTGCCTCTTTATCTAAAACAAATGCATACAAAAATCACTGAGAGTTTATATGCTGAAGACTAATGGCTTTTCTTTTGTAATATTTATTCCTTTGTGATAGTGACCTGTTTTGAGATACCTGTAATATACTTTTCTACTCTCCTAAATACCACCACCAAAGTATTTACCAGGGCAATTATGGGCTTACAGCGTTTGTACTCTATTATGTTCAAAGAGTATCTAAAAACAGGTATCTAAAACGCAATTGTGACAAAAATTAAATAAGGAATAGTTTTAATTTATCAGAAGAATCCATAGGCAATATAGGGATCAGACTACATTCCTATGGTCCCATTGAACTCAGATATTTTATTGAAAAATTCAGTACAGTTGGCTCCATCATGAGGAAGCTTTTAAAATGACATAAGCACTTGCAAAGAAAAATTTTTGAACGGGGTTAACGCAGTTGGAGTGAACTAATGTATGAATACCACCATCTAGCATGTGCTTTCTATTTTTCCATGTTAATTCTGTTGGCTATAACAACATCACTCAGGTTGAAATGGCCTGTGAAAATGAGGCTGATGTCTTCCTAAGGCTTTTTTACAGATTTGAAAAACTTCCTAGCGTTCTGCCAGCTCAGAGAAAATAGCCGGGTGAGCATCTCGGGCACCCCTTTTTCATTAGCATGGAGCACTAGATAACAGTTTTTGTGCAGCACCTGCTTACCCTTTTTTATCCATATTCCCAGTGAAAGAAAAACAGTTCTTTATAAGGCAACTCTACAGGGTTGGTGTTAGAGTGTTTTAAAGTACTGCACAAAGGTATATTTAATTCACCTCCCCCTCCCTGCACAAGTTGCATTTCTGGGTGTCTTTGCCCTTTTGCAGAGGACTGAATCCCAGTCTAAAAAATTACTTCAGTGTTACAACTGAAGAAGGACTGAGGAAAAAGAGAAGCTGTAACATCTTCTCCAGGTGGAGCATACCACCATCTCTTGGTTTAAATGAGTGTATCTGTTCTGGTAAACAAACACCATTGTCTTTGTTCCAGCCAGGACAGGGTTAAATTTTGCAGTAGCCAGAAGGTGAGGGGGCTGGGACTTGGGGGTTGTTCTATAACCTCACCCAGGGAGAAGGTTTTCTTCCCAGTCAAGTACGCTTGGCAAAGGGAGCGGAGGGGTAAAACCAGTTGTGTTCTGAGCAATCATTTTCCTATCTTGTGCAGTTTCCTATGGATGTTTTTTGCTGCTACCATTCATTTTGTTATCTTATTGCTGTTTCCAGTAAATTGTTCTTATCTCAAGATGTGGCTTTCTCCTTTTGTGCCTCCAGTTCTGGTCTCCAACTTGTCACAGGGGAAGGAGAAGGGCGGGGGGGGGGGGTGGGGGGGAGCAAGAAGCCTATGATTTGGAGAGTCTTGGTGGGAGCACTAATTTGGGGAGTACCATTCCCAAACCACAACAATCACTTTTGTATCACTTCTCAGTTCAGCTGAGAGACAGCTTGAGAAAGTTTTGTTCTCTTTCAGAACTTCAGATGTGTGATATTGACGTACTTTCTGTTCTGCAAGAAACCCTAATACCTTTCTCACTTGTATCAGTAAATAAATATTGGAAATGGTTCTAAAGAAGGTGCCTTATTTTAGTCAGGAGTGAAAGGAATACTTTTAAATATTGATGTTCTCTGGCGTCCAGTATGTTATACTGGACATCAGATCAGCAACTTCTACTCCAACATCTACGAATTGCTGTGAAAATGTTGTGCCAATAATAAAACAGTCTTTTTAAGAACCCACTTGGTAAGCAAAATACCTGTGTACATGTAATCTTACACTGAAAAGAAACCCAAGGTTTTGAATTATTTGCGTTGTGGAAATGGGAGAAATTCTTTCCTTCTGTGCTTCAAGTAAAAATTTTAAAAAGAAGTGAAGTTTTTCCAGATTTCGGCAGTGTTGCGACAGTGTGTAATGATGAACGTGATTGCCTTAAGGTTCATTACATAATTCACTGCAGAGTATGGTGAGCTAAGTGGTGTATATATACTGTAATTTCTCATTCCTTCTCCTTTGCACAGCTGTCCAACCCCAGGATGTGATGGTAGCGGTCATGTAACAGGAAACTATGCCTCACACCGCAGGTAAGAAATAACAGGAAACCTAATACAGGAAGTAGAACTACTTCTAGCTCTTGTCATCTTTGAATCTTTTTGTACTAACCGTGGATAAGATAAAGCAGTTTGCAGAAAACAATCCACAGAGAAATGTGGCTGTTTTTCCTGGTTTTCTTATATTTGTGAAGGCTGGACTTAGTACACTGAGGCAGTTGAGCAGCATATGGTTATTACTGTAGCTACATTTCTCAGCTGAGACCTGCAGATAAGTCATTTAGTGAAGTTTACCTTTCCCTGAGTGTACAAGCAGTCTCTATGCAGATGTTGTTGCACGTGATTATAGATGAAGCTTCTGCATACCTCTCTATGAATGGCTTCGAAATTCATAATCTGCTATTATAACCCAAGGATATTAAGTATTTTCCTCAAAATAGCCTACTGTCAATATAGGCATCAAAACAATAATTTCCTGCTTTTCCCTTAGGAGCAGAATGGAAGTGCTTTCAGCCTTCTACCAACCACATGGACCAGATCCTTTAGCTGTCCTTCATATAGGAAATATAAAGGATGGATTCTGTGTACCACTGTCCCCTCATAGCAAAGCTTTACGGGAGCTAGAAACTTTTGTCCCTAACTACATACTTGTTTTTTTAGTGATTTTAGAACCACAGCCTTATGTTGGCTGGTCCTTCTTTGCCAAGAATAAATATTTGAGAGTATAATTTTAACGAATATAAATAATAGTTTGTCTGGATGTTGCTGTTTTAGATAAAAAATAAATGCTTTGGTTTAGAAAAATATTTCACATCAGGTTTTCTTTTCAGTGTTTCTGGGTGCCCATTAGCTGACAAGACATTAAAATCCCTTATGGCTGCTAACTCTCAGGAGCTCAAGTGAGTATTGACAATAGCACAAATGTTATTGTTTTTTATCTTCAACAAACATGTTTCCTGTGTTATTGAAATTGCAAATTTGAATTGCTCTGAGCAGTATCAAACCTTTTTCTAAAAAGTGTAGTGAATTGGCTTGAAAGCTTTTGAGTGAAATAAAGTTTACTTTTCTCCAATTGTCTTTCTTCATTCTTGTTCCCCTTCATTTTCATTCATTATTCAGGACCTGGGGGGACAAAAATTATAAACACTAGGAAAGATGCTATTTTCTCAGTATTTCTGAATCAGAGAGGAATAGAAAATATCTAATGTGTAAGACTGATCTGGCAACTGTTCCAGATAGTATTAATTGGAATTATTTAGTTAGACATAAATCTAGTTAGAGTAAATCTAAAAATGAGACCAGAATACCTGCAAATCCTTTTTTATTATTCACTACTGTATACTGTGAGTTTAATGTCACTAAAGCAGACATCAAGTCATATGATTTTGTGCTGGCATAATTCTCACCATGAAATGTCACTTACAAAAGGACTGTGCAGGCTTTGCTATATGGACAGATGTATAGGGATATATGAATATTTCAAAAATCTGTAGTCAAGAGAGGCACTGGCAACCAGTCATCTAGTTATTGAATTGGCTTTGTCAATAAGGATGTGGGGAAAAGGGAAGGATAATTAGAGTTCTTTCATAGCTTTCCCTCTGCAACTTGTAAATTGGTTCCCATAATAGATGGCTTGGAAAAACTCATGAATGTATGTAAAAAGGGGAGAACCCCGTGACTGTCCTTTCTGTCCTTTAGGCTCATCCCTAGTCCAGATAGAAGAAAATAAAGTCTGATCATGGCACAACTTTCCTTTTCTAATGGTACTGATAGCAGAAGTGACGACATTTAGGCTTGGCACAGCGTTTGGCTTCCCCAGATCAAATGTTGGTGGTCTTATTCCCTAGCCTTATAACTTAAGTTGTAATTGAAATGCTGAACTGATGGTAGCTATAAAGTTGAATATAAAAGAGATGCAGCAAAATAGCAAAGAAGGACCATTTATACAGGCAGATGTCCAAAGCAGTTCGCAAAGCCAGTAGGTAAACTGGCACACTGGCACAATGCTTCATTTTTTGACATCTCTGATCCTCAAAGGTATGAAATTTTGGTTTAGTTTGTTTTAAAAGAGTGGAACAGTTAGCAAGGAACTGATTTGCAAAAATGCTGACAAATTTGAAGTCATTTGCTGAGTCATATATATTTGTCCCTGCTTTTATTGGCTTTCTGCCATACAAAGACACTCATACAAATATTTTGAATAGTTGCTCCTCATGCATCACCCCCCCCCCCCCACCCCATTCATGTGTGAATAAGTAAATTTGCATACCAATATGGTTATTTTTCCACTAAAGCTTCTAGAGTTTTGGTCATGCCATAAGGAAAGAGGAGCAACAGCATATGACTTAAATGACAAACTGCACACTGTACGCCATGTATAATAAGTGAGTTGTGAAAGACAAAGTCAAAGTTCATGGACATTTCACAGACAGAAATATGTTGCATAACGCAGTTAGCATTTAATTTCAATTAACTAGAAAAAGAGCAAAAATCAAAATCTGTTCACAGACAATTCGCAAAAGGAAAAAAGGCTAAATAAAATTATTTTTTGCAAATGTACAACCTTGATTTAGGTTCCTGAAAATGTAGTTCAGGTGATATTTTTAACAAAACTCTGCTTCTGTCTAAATTAAATCTTATTCCAAAATGCTGCAACCATGATTGTGCTGGTATAGTGATATCAATAGTTAATTTTAGCATTGCTATGTGAGCAGAGGGCATAAATGCTCTTAGAATCAGGCCAGGAAAGTACCCTCATGTAGTTAGGCATGAATATGAAAAAGCTGTGTATTTTTTTCCAAATGTTATTCATGTTTAATTTGCCAGAATCAAGATAAGATCTTGGCTTTAGTTATGAAACTCTATGCCAGCAAAGATACAAGGCTTCCATGTGATCCTCAGTTTGGAAATAAGGAAGATCTGCTCAGAAACTGGGCCTGTGATTCAGATTCAAGAAGATTTCTGTATGAGGATCCTTGCTGTTCAAAACAATCTGAGGTGGTCAATTTAAAACATAACAAGTTTGATGATGACTAGATTTTAAAGCTAAAAGGGATAATTGTGGCTGATATCCTGATTAATTAAAGCTTGTTTATTTAGCCTTAAATAATTTTAGATGTGCACTTTTTAGAGGTATTTACTTAGAATTCAGAAACTTTTAGGAGTAGGTGGTCGGTCCTATTCTTAGGCTAGTTTTTGCAATGGTTAGATGTTAATTTTTAGGAGACATTTGAGCAGTTTTTCTACATGGCTTCCACATAAAACATTGATACTGATTTATATTCCATAGGCAGAATAGCAAATTTCAGAAAATGGTTTTCTCAGCTGACCTCTATGGGTTTGCCTTAACAACAGTTCATATCCAACACCTCTAGTGAGCTTTTGACAGAGAAAATGTACCAGAAGTGCTCCTAAACCTGCAGCTGAATGTTTAAATTTTACATGTAGTTGTAGTTCATCTTCCTAAAGATAAAGCAATATACTTGCAGAAAGGGACAAAATAGGAGGTACTCAAAACACATTTGCAAGAATTTATATATTAAATCATTGAGAGATTTATTTTTGAATAAAAGATGTGGGAGAATTGGAAAAGAACTTGTAAACTACACTCACCTGAGGGTTGACATCTCTTAATTTGATGTCCTGAGACCTCTGACCCTTCCATGTAAATCTTATTTTTCTTGGCTCTGTACAGGAATCCATTACAGAGGATGACTGCCTAAGCTGGGGCACCTGTCCAAACACTGCTTAAAAGCTGACAAAATTCCATAGCATTACTGATTGCAAGGCAATAGATTTTTGGTGTCCTGGAATTTCACAATCCAGACAGATATAACCAATTTTTAGAAAACCCAACCCAGTGGTCAAGATTAAGAGTCTTGCTAATGAAGTATTTTTAGTTATTTATCAGTAGCCCACCTGAAATATCCCTTTACAGTTTCATTAGTATTAATAATATCTCAGCCTCAAGTCTTCAGTGACCTCCAGAATAGCTTGGACTCCAATCCAGTTGGATGTCTGACTGCTGCCAGAAGTGGTAAATACAGGTGGGGTGATATAAAATTTAGTTCAGTGTCTTTTTAAAGTATATTCACAACTCCCAGATTTTCAGATCTGAATGTCTCACACAAAGAGCTTTTCTTGAATTAAGGTCCACCTCCAGTCTATGCAGGGAGCCCTTCCATCTGTGATCATCTGATAAAACAAGTAGCCAAAATTAATTTCCTTAGCTTTTGGCAGGTGTTCTGGATTTACTTGTGTGCATTCACACTCTCCAGACATCTGCCCTTGCTGCCTGCTCCACGTGAAACTGTGCCCAATCCTTGCCCCACACTTAAACAGGTCAACATTTAGTTCTACACAGTCAAGCATACCCTGGCACTCTGCAAACCCCCACCTTTACCTTTGCTGTCAGTGTGAGACAAGTAACTCTGCCAAAAATCCTTTGTTCACTAAGTGTCATCATGAAATGTTTTGACAATATCTTTAAAAAAAAAAGTCACCCCTTTCTCCATTTGAAATTATTTGCTGAATTCAACTTGAATCAATGCATAAATTTGTTCATGTCCAAAAGAAGTCAGATTTTTGACAAATTAATTGTTCGCAGAATGTGAAGAGATGCACCTGCACACTCAGATGTGCTATTACAATTATATTTGTAGGTGTTTTCCATGGCAGCATACGAGTGACTAGATAAAATCACGAATCCCTTTAACTCAGGAAAGTTTCAGTAACAAATGAGACCCTTAAGAACATATTGAATTATGCAAGTTTCCTTAATGGTTCAGTACAATATTATTTGGCACAACTCCTTATGTAATTCTGATACTCTGTAAAAATCATAGCTTTTCAAAATCCCTTAGGGTTGCTTAGTATAAGAACTTTGTGTTCTTTGTGTTGTATAGTACAGAAACATAGAAACGACTGTCATAACTTCTAAGGCAAATGTTTTTTGGCGCTGCTTTGTTTGCTGAGATATGTTTATATTCTCTGAAAAAGCCTCAAACCAAACCACCCCACAAATATACAACAGTCTTAATTTTAAAATTAACACAAAAAAAATACACAAGAACAAGAAAAAATGAAGAAAAAAATAAAACTTCTGTACTTCTGAGATGGAAGGTGTTACCAGTGAGGTCCTGCTCCAAACCCCACAGAAATCAGTGGAAACACCTATTGACCCATGCCAGCTTTTGGGGCACAGCTAGCAAGAAGCCCAGCCTCCCAGACTGCTGGAAAAAGCACAGTAACATGCAGGGGTTTTTTTTAATTGCATGAATGCTTCAGTATTAAGCATTCATACTTGATAAGTCTTGTTTGTCACACATACACCGAGAAAGCCCTCACCTTTGAGAAATAAGCATAATCCAATTGCTCAGCTGAACACCCAACTGAATCTCAAACTAGAAAGAGATGGTCCTACGGTATGCTTACAGTACTAGAATACACAAATTATTAAATTCCAATTCTGGCTATTGTCTACTGATGCCCAGAAGTAAAACTGCTGCTCTGCTTTCATTTCCCCTTCTGTAAATATTGGCAAAGTGGTTATTTATATCTCTACCTGAAAACATCATACCAATAACAAACAAACATATAATAACAAATTTACAGATAGATCTATATCAAGCTGCTTTTTTTCTGCTCTTTGTAATGTTGATTCTGTACAAGGAAAAATGTTTGATGCAAACATTGATATAAACTAATTAAATCTGCACATCATATACAATATATTTCACATTCCTTATTAAAACTCTGCTATTTAAAAAAAGGAAAACCCTCTCCCAAAAAAAGGGAGCCTGCTTATTAGAGAAGAAAAAAAAAAAAAAAGACAAAAACCAGCAAGAGGTAAATTTAGTTATTTGACAAAAGCTCTGCTGTTCTTTCTTCCACTCTAGACACAAAATATATTGTGCACATTATCTGCTCTGTATCTTTGTGGCTATATTTTGTAAGCTCCCTGTATTATTCCGTAGGTGTCCAACACCTGGCTGTGATGGCTCTGGCCACGTGACAGGGAACTATGCATCCCACAGAAGGTAACAACCATCCCATCACATGGGGCTGCAGTGCTCAGGGCGCTCTGTTGGCAGCCCCAGAAAGAGGTGGCTTTTATTCTGTGTGCTTCTTTCAGCTTGTCTGGTTGTCCTCGTGCCAGGAAAGGAGGTATCAAAGTCACACCTACAAAGGAAGAAAAAGAAGACCCTGAACTTAAGTGAGTACAGAAGCAGGGGTCCACCACCAGTGGAGGGGGGGAAATGGACTGTAAGAGTTCAGGACTTGAGGAATCATAGGGAGATGCCCCAGGTAATCTCAGCCATGTGAAAATAGTGCCCAGAGCTGGAACCAAACCAAGTGTTTCTGCTTCTAGTCGAGTTGGTGGAGTCCATCACCTAGGAGACTGAACAGTGAGGAAGGATTGCTGTATCTGCTTGCATTGCTCCAATTATTTTAAAGAGTGTTATGCAAGTGCCAGTTGGTTGAAAAATTTGGCAAAATGGAGGAAAATTATTACTGACTGAGGTGAAACATGTCAGCTAATTAAATCAGAGTGACGCCTTCAAAATATGTTCCAGAGAACTTAAATATCTGTGAGTCTCATGTCTTTATCTATGAATGAAAATTTCACTTAAAGTGAAAACTGGAAACTCAGTAGATTTTCTGCATTCCTGGCTTGAATGCACATTTCATTAAAATTTGTAAATTATAACTGTCAGAATATAAAAAAAACGTGAAGACGTATTTGTATGGAATATTGTCTTAATACTTGCTAATGATTCATGCGAAACTGCATAACACTGACAAAGCAGCAGAAAAAAATCCCTATCTTTTCTTTACAAGTATTTGAATGGGTTTCCATGCAAGTTTTCCAGTTACAGGAACCCACCCTCTGCTTCATACCAGAAACCAAGACAGAAAGGAGACAATGTTGATTTTCCATACACTTGAAGAAGTGTGATTTATTGCCCATGATAGAATTTCAATTTTCTTTTCCAGTAAAATACTATCTAAATGAATGTCTTATTTTCTTAGTCCCTATAATTGTATTTTAAATTGACTTATTTTAAGATCAGCTGAACCCCCATAACCCAGCTTGACAAGATTTGGATGCTCTGTTACAGTGTGCCATCAGGCAACAAGTCCTTCTCCATTAAAGCAAAGCAGCAAAGGCAGCCAGAATGATTTTTCTCGGAATTTTTGAGACTCTTTGCCTGCTCTCTGCAGTGAAAATGAGGTTTCTTTTGCTGTGTTTCTGTAGATGTCCAGTGATAGGCTGTGATGGCCAAGGTCACATATCAGGTAAATACACTTCTCATCGCACTGCTTCTGGTTGTCCTTTGGCTGCCAAGAGACAGAAGGAGAGTCCTGTCAATGGGTCTTCACTATCGTGGAAACTGAACAAACAAGAGCTGCCACACTGTCCTTTGCCAGGCTGCAACGGGCTGGGTCATGTTAATAATGTTTTTGTCACCCACAGAAGGTATAAGTTTGTCTTTTCTCTTTTCATTTTTCCTTAACATTCCACTTTGAATTGGCAACATGTGAGTTTAGAGTCAGAATAAATGGTGCTAAAGTCTTTTGAGTAATAACATTGCAGCTAAAATCATGCAAAACAGAATTACTTTGAGAGACTTAAACTTTTATGTCTTTTTCTATGTTCCCATTAAAGCATGTCTTTCCAAGGTGTTCAGATTAGCCCAGTGCCTATGAATTTTTAAATTAAGTAGAGTTCTTTCCTAGGAAAACATGGAGTTGTATCTGCATATCTTCAAAAGAAAAGCAAAATATCCTTGAAATGTCACTAGAAAAGCTTAAGTCAAGAGTCATTCATTCCACCTTTCTCCCAGTGGAAAAATTATACTCATAATTTGTATTTAAACAGCTAAAGTTACACAAAGGAAAAACAATAATCATGCAGCAGTCATTTGGATTAAAGAAGTTTGAAGTTAAAACAATCTTACAAAGAACATTATCATTATAGAGAAGGAGTCACACATATAACTAGCAACAATAAATACCGCCTATCAATGTGAAAAATAATAATCTGACCATAATGAATCAAGAGTAATCAGAGTCTGATTGGCAAGTTTGGTTTTCAGTCTTTAACAGTAATTAAGTCTACATTCTCTCTCCTTTGCTTTCTTCCTAACACTTGGAGCCAGCTTCTCCAAAAGAAGAAACATCCAAGGTCATTTGAATAAATTCAGTCAGATTCCAGTGTTATCCTAATTGTATTTCTTACATCCTATCTGAAAGTCTTTTCATTAGGACCCTGCTGTAACTTGTGGCTAATTAAGCAAGTAGCAAAAGATGTATGTTAGCTGGTAGCAATTCATAGTACAGATGATTCCAGTCCCACATAAGACTAGGTCACTCTCAAGATCATGTTAGTTAAAATGATATAGCAAATACAACTTTGTTTGGTATCCTTTCCTAGGACATTTGAAGTTACTAACAGGTGACTCAGAGCTATCCAACAGTCTCCTGGTTAACTATCTGCTCTAGGCAGAGATAATAAGCAGAAATTTAGAACTGAGAAACTGGCATTTTTCCCTGTATAGCTTTTAGCCAAGCTAATGAAAGGTCAGGTTTTGCTGCTTTGTTGGGGTTTTTCTATGTGGAAAATGCAATTTCTGTTAGGATTCTCTTTTCTTTTAAATTTTCACACACACACACACACACACACACACACACACACACACACACACATCAACCATTTTCCTGTAGAAAAAATTTTCCCTCACTGCTTACTCGGCTACACCTAAAAACAAATCCTTCTACCAGTTCTTCAGCATATAGGTATTTCTTCTTTGTTATTTATAAAGATAGTGTTAAGACAGTGCAATCCCTCTTAGCCTTTTAGTGGGCTATAAAAATTGCCTCAGATAATTACCAGCTGATGAAATTGTAAGCTTTGAAATAGCAAAATGTAATTTAATGTGAACAGTGGTTAAAAAGCAAACTGACTATATAATAGAACCATTCAAAAAAGCTATTACAGCCTATAGGGTATATCCAGAGTTATTATTGTATTGATCATTATTATGTATCAACAAAGTGATACAATAATTGTGCACTGTAGACATCATCCCATTAACTAATTTTTTTAGGGTAGTAAACTTGCCATTTTAAAGGACCATAGTCTCCTCTCCTTTGGAGCACAATCCCTTGATAAAAACAATTTGTAAGTGTTTGAACTTTAAGAATTCTGTTAATGCATCTTCATATTGCTTTTTGTAAGTGTTTGAACTTTAGGAATTCTGTTAATGCATCTTCATATAGCTTAACAGTAGCTACTACTGCAATTTTGATTATTTTGAAATATGCTTAAGAGTTGTTTACTCATAGATTGAGATTTCTGTGCCAATTTTCAAGCTGGAATATACAGCTAAATGACTCTATGAGTTATGTCATTCCCCGAAGCCAGGCTATAATGGAGATACTGATGTGACCTTAGGTACAGAGGTCTGTCCAAGTGCATGATAATATTGCCTGAAAGGATTATTGCCATTTTCAAGTGGGTGCTAATGTTTTTTTTCCTATCCGTTTCAGCTTGTCTGGTTGTCCTCTGAATGCACAAACCATAAAAAAGGGCAAAATTTCGGAAGAATTAATGACTATCAAGCTTAAAGCAAGTGGCGGTAAGGAGATCTGTAAAAAAAGATGACATTTATTTAGATAGAAGGGCCTTGACTCCCATTTATACTTGTGCCCCTTTATGCCATTCTGACATTAATTCTCACTACTTTCAGTTGTCTCTAGCAATAAAAAAACTTGACTAACAAAAATGTTTGCATTCGAGATTATAAAATTATTCTCATTTACATCTTGATAACATTGAGGATATGCTCTTGTCACAGAGCATAACGTTTTATTTGGGTATGCTTTCAATATTGTTTTTATTAATTAACACTTAGTTACGGATCAGGAGGACTTAGCTGTCTGATGAATAAGGTAAGAAGGGAGAAATATTGTGGGCAGAAATGAACTCATCTCTCTAACTTCATTCCTACAGAGTTTAGTATCTATGCAGTGCTTGTGCAATTTAGCTAACCTAAGTGCAAAGCAATAATTACCAAAGAGTTGCAGGGGGAAATGTGTAGGAGTCTCCCTTCTTATACAATGTGCTTTAGCAAATTGGGCATTGAGCCAGGATTCAGGAAATTTAGTCTTTAGCCTCCAGCCTCTGAGGAAAATGATTGCATTAGTGCTTACAGATTTCCCAAGCTGGCTCCCCAGTAGACTCAGTTCTAGGCTTTAAAGCAGTAACAACAGTGGCACAAATTTGCAGGAAGAGTTGGTCTCAGAGTGATCCTAAGCAGAAACAGGCACATGTATTGCCAGAAGCTGCTACATCTCAGTATTTTTCAGGACAAGGCTTTAATTAAAAAACTGAAGCTTTTTTTTTTAATATTATTATTTTTTTCCTTGCTATCTAACTTGTTGGGATGAAAAAGACTGGCTCATTTTTTTTTCTTTTTTCCCCTGCAATATTTGTTAGTTTTCTGAAAATTTCACCCTTTCCTGCTATTTAGATTTCTCTATTTATCAGCTATAACTAAGGCTGTGCATATTGAAGTTATTCTGCACAGGAGGTTGCCCCCCACAGAGATTCTTGCAAGATCAGAAACATGAATGAACAATTATAATGCTAGTGAAGATGTTGCCCTGGTGTATTTCCTGAAAAGGAAAGGTTGTTGTTGCATTCCTTTTAAAACAAACCAACCAACCAAACAAACAAAACCAAACAAAACCAAACAAAACCCTCAAAAAACCCGAACAAACAAAAAACCAAAACCAAAACAAAAATAATCCTGCTTCCAAGCATCATAAATATCTCTTCATGTTTTATGACAAACTTTCCTCTTTCTGGGCAATTTTTCCTTTCTGTACCCTCCAGCTTGTAGTTGCATGATGTATGAAAAAAAAAAAAAAAGAAATTGTGAAAAAATTAGGACTAAGATAGCCCCATCTGTTTCAGCTCATATAGATACTTAACAGGTAGGAAAGAATTTTGACAGTAAAATCAAACTAAAAGACAATTTAAGGAACAATCTATTTGTTGAAAAGCTTGTTTTCCTATGGTTAAGCAATAGGTAATGCAGCTTGCTACTTATATGTCCATTTACATGTGGACACTTTAAATCTGATATTGTTTTTTTCAACTATTTACAGGTATTGAGAGTGATGAAGAAATAAGACATTTGGATGAGGAAATAAAAGAACTGAATGAATCAAATCTTAAAATTGAAGCTGACATGATGAAACTTCAAACTCAGGTATGCCATAAATGTGAAAACTTTTCTTAAGCTATGTTTAAGCACGATAAATAAATTAAATACTATATAAATGCTATGTTTAAAAATTGCTAGTCTCCTCTGCTTGTTTTTCCAACCTCTTGTTTTTTTGTTTTCTGTAAATAACCAGCAGGTATTGTCTTAAAGATCTGGCGAATGACAAATTCAGGGCAGTTTGTAGATAATCTTAGCAAGCAGAAATAAAACATACTTACCAAACAAAACAATTATTTGCATTTATTGACCAAATATTTGCTTACCAAACCATGGAGGTCCTATGACTTGAATTTTTAGGGATGATAATTCCTATTACAAACCCACTCCAACCCTTAATGAGAGCCGATTTTAATGAGTTCCTCTGTGTACCTAAGAAAATTTTTCAAATAGTTTAGTTCACCAAATGTCAATTATTCAAATAGTTTGAATTTTGCCTCCAGGCAACAGCTGGTAAAGAATGTATACCTTTTGCTAATTTACCTTTTGTTAATTTGTGTATCAGATGATTTTGATGGGAGTTATGGAAAAAAGTCATTATCTTTCATTATTTTGTATACTGTAGAAATTGCTGGTAGTGTTCCTATGGAGTGAGCTGTATAGCTTCATCCCTTCAGCCTCCCTTATGCACCTGGAAGTTAACCTGGGCAGACTGGGTAAAAGCATGAGCAGAAGCTTCAGAATTTTCAGAATAAGAGTGAAATAAAATGAAATCTGTGAACTGAATACAAATCTAAAGTGATCTAAACCAAAGTGAGTGTAACCATACACCCCTGTATTTGCACTACATTGGAATGAGCAGTGTCGACTCCTGTTTTTGCAATAACCACTGCATGTACGGTCTAAACAAGGTAGAAGCCTGTGCCACCTGTGCTGGGTCTAAACAATCTGGCTTCACACCACAGCAATTGTGGGGATATCCAGCCCAAACTGCACGTCAGGGGGGCTGTCCTCACTGTCTCAAGACACTGAGTTCGCTCGGGTGATCACTCTGCTATTTGCATGGAGATTGCCCAGTTTATGCAGATGTTTTTCTCCCTGGACTTTCTCCCTGGTGAAGGCAGTTTGACCAACAGAGCCTGAACTGAACTACAGCAGTAGCCATTAATCTCCTACCTCCTTTTACTCCACCTAGCCAGGTGTTAGACTGCTATGAACACCCTCCAGAGGAGGGGGTGTCGTGGATGACAGGCAGGCAAAATGGGGTTTCTCACACTGGGGAGATTTGCTGTGTGACTGTGTGTGAGCAAAGGAAGTAGAGTGGCCACAAGCAGGAGGCAATTCAGTAGTGTGAAGAAGTGCAGGCTAGAAAGGATAGGTGGGCAAGACAACCATGGATATGACTGCACCAGTCAGTGCCTTCTGGAGCCGCAGTAGGGCACAGGGATGGCAGCTCTTGGTTCTGCCCTGCCAAGCTGTCTGCTCCCAGGACAAGGACTGGGGCAGGAGGGAACCAGACCCTGCCACTGCTGGTTTTGTTTTTTCAGCATTGCTTTTGACATCTAAGCTTTCAGATCTGAGTATATCCCAGAGCTCACTTTAAAAATATACTGTTTTTTCTACCTTGGCTGCTTTTTCCTGCTCTCTCCAAAAACTTCCTTTCCATTCTGTTGGCCAGAGATCATCTTTGTGATGTGCTCAGCCTCTCAGTTTCCTTTCTACTCTATATTTTTCTTATTGCTCCCAGCACCAGGCCTGTTGCTAATCCCAGCCAGCCCAGAGGTCACCCAGGAGCAGGGCAGGAAAGTGGCACAACAGCTAATACCCGTGCCCTTGGTATTGTAGTTGAGCAGCAGGGATGCTGTAAGAGAGGGACAACAATGTAAACATCAACCTCCTTTCTCCTTCCCTCCACCAGCCCTGAGGCCACACTCTCCATCCCAGCTCCACACTGACCTTCCTCTCCAAGCTCAATTCCCTCCTCACACTCTGGGGCACTCTCTAGTGCGTTGCTGCCACAAGGTTTCTCCACAAACCAGCAGCCAAGTCCATCATATCAGAGGAAAGGCAACCTTTTATTTGCTCTGAATATTTTGTGGAGAAGTTATGCCTCTCCTAAAAAAAAAAAAAAAGCATATCTGAGTTTTAGAGCTGAGTTTCATAGCTCGCTCATAATCACCCAGCTGATATTTTGGGTACAAACTGCAGAAACAATGCTGCCAAAGGGTTTGTCTGTCTGTGTTTGTGTCTGCCTGTCTCTTTTAGATCACGTCTATGGAGAGCAATTTGAAAACAATAGAAGAAGAGAACAAACTCATAGAGCAGAACAACGAGAGCCTGTTGAAGGAGTTAGCTGGCTTAAGCCAAGCCCTTATCTCCAGTCTCGCTGACATTCAGCTCCCACAGATGGTAAGACCACAGCCAGCAGCATAACACCTTCTTTTGAGACTGTCTTGCCAGCACTTGAATCAGATGAGCAAGCTCAGGGACTAGCAGGAGCACTGGAGCTGCATTAGCAGAAAACACTTTTAGGCTGATTTGCTTTGCAGAGATGCAGGATCGTGAAGTCTGTGTGCTAGTAGGTGCAGTTGCCTTCAGGAATGAGCCAGCCCTGGTATCTCTGCCCTGTACCACACCGTGCAAAGCAGGCTCTTCCTTCAAACCTCCCTGTCTGAACACCCACCCTGCACAAAGAGTGAAAATTTCACTCTGATGAGAATCTTTATTTACCCAGCCCCCAGATCAAAACTATAACCTAGATTATTTTTATGGAGACAACCAAGCTCTATCTTCTCAAAAATTTCACATCTTACTCTCCAGCACAGGCCAAATCCACAGAGGTACTCGTGTTTCCAGTCCCCTTTCCAAATGTCAAAAATGCCACTGGAAGATTAAGAGAGGACAGCTAAGGGGAATGTCAGTCACAGTCCCAGAGACAAATTGGCCACCAAAAAAACCACACCCTGACATACCATAAAACACTAACCATTATCTCTGACTCCTTTTCTTGCTTGTAGAGAGTGTGGATTCTCCAGGAGATGCAGCTCCTGTAATTTCCACAACCCCTCCATTAATTTGGATGGCTGCCCTGTTTATGACTTCTCCCCAGTTGCCATATTGGTTCTTTGACATGCTTCGGGGTTGGGTGTTTGGGTTTTTTCAGCCTTAGTTTTACCTCCTACAATTATAATCTGTTTTGTCTCCATTCAGGGGCCAATCAGCGAGCAGAATTTCGAAGCATATGTAAATACACTCACAGACATGTACAGCAATCTGGAACGGGACTATTCCCCCGAATGCAAAGCTCTGCTGGAAAGTATCAAACAGGCAGTGAAGGGCATCCATGTGTAGGATGTGAAAGCTGCTGGGCAACAGAAATTACTTAACAGCAGTAAACTCCAGATGGATCTGTTAGGAGTTCATGTACTGCTAAGGGGTGTAGGTTGCCATGCTGCATTTCCAATTGCAACATTGCACTAATTTTTTCCCAGCTGACATAAAAAAAAAATAAAAATAAAAGAATAAAACCACAACAGACTATTTGTATTAACAGCAATGCACTCTGTTAGTATATTGTATTTATTTCAGTACAATTTCTTTTTTTTTCCTTCTTTTGCACTCAGTTTTTGTAAAGTGAATGTAAAAAGTGTGTGCGACTATTTTTTATATTTTTTATTTATTTCTAATCAAAGAGTTGGTTTTTTTTATCTTTTAACAGCATTTTTGCAGCCTGCCATATTTTTACAAATGTGTTTATTAATTTATTTTCCAATGGAATTTTAAATAGACTGAAAGCTATACTGTAAATTAAATAACTTGCTGGGTTTGTACAGGAAGAAAAAAAAAAACCTATGAAAGTAACAAATGACTGAACCGTGGTTCTAGTTTTATTTTCCTCACATCCTGCTTTTTTATAATGGCTTTGTATCAGAAATGGGTTTGCAGTAACATGAGATGTGAAGATGCATGGAATGAGAAGATAAATGGTGCCCACTAGTGGGGAACTCGGGCTCTTAAAAGCACAGTATGCTGGAAAACAGTGTGTTAAAGAATATGTTAGCAATAATGAAATATAGCAATCAGCAAAGCACTTGACTTGGCTGTGTGATTTAGCCTATGAGAATGATTATTTAAAATGTTTCAAGAGAACTTCAGATTTATTTTACCACTGCAGTTTTTGTTCAGAGTTAGCTTATGGAGGGAAATGACAATTATCTCTAAACAAGAAGGGTAATTAGGTAGGTACTGGTACTTTTTTAGTATGACACGCTGAGGTTTTAAGCAAGTGACAAGTATTGCGATGGATTTGGATTTTAAAAACACGCAAACACATCCCAAGCTAAAGGCTTTGTACATAATGAGTCAAACACATCTCCCCTGAAATGGCATTTAATACAGGTTTGAAGGTAATGGCAGCTGAGAAGGCAGCAGTCTGGAGGGCACCAACAAACACCCTTCTGGCACCACGGTGGTCGCTTGTCCCTTGAATGACCAGTAGCAACACTGTGACTGGTTTCTCCCATCCTTCTTCACTAAGACTAGGCTGATACTGAATTTGTCACCGGCCTTCTGGTAGGGTCCCAAGTGCTAGAGAGCAGACAGACAGGTGGAGGTGTGGACAGACGAGCACTTGTGCAGAGGTGCGGGCGTGCGCCGCGATATCCCGTTAGCCTGGGTGTGGAACTTCTGAATCCGTCAGAAACTAGCGGTCGCTATAACAGAGGCAATGTCTATTTCAGGGATTGTAAGTAATTAAGCATTGTTTCAAAGGTTTTTTTTATATTTATTTTTTTTAAGAAAAAGGTATAAACAACCAGCTGAACTGCCTTTTTTGTATGCACACACACCTCATGTGCATATGTGCCTCAGTGTAAATGTATACATGGATCTAGCGTGTGTTTAATTTTTCCGTGCTATAATGAAAGTGTTTATTTTTATTAGCCGCATTTATATTTAGATTGAATATGATGGCATTCACAGGCTTGACATATACAATTATATTATTACTGTTCCTGCACAAAAGTACTATTCAGAAGTGATTCAACTCTCATGCACTGTGGTCACTGTTCTGCATTAGGTGGGGCTTGCTTTTTGTTGGGGGGTTAATTCAACTCTCCGATCTTAGTTTAGACAGGGGAAAATGTGTGTTCTTAGGAGCTGTGTTTATTTTTAAATTGATTTTTCAAAAGCTACCATATGTGCTGTCTAATATAAATAGGAGAACACCAAACAAAAATTTGCTATTAAAGTTATTGTTCTTGCTAAAACCACAAAAAGCAAACATTTGTTATACTTGTTAAATGCATACAAAATTAATTCACTCATTACAAAGACTAAAATTTAATTTACTAAATATTTTAACAAATTTGTTATATATTTTATTTAAGTAAAAAAAAAATCTCTTACTGACCTATGTATTTATTATTATGATTTACTATGGCTTCAGGTTAATTTATCTGTGTTTGGTTGTTTGCTCAGGATGTTCTGTGAAGTATGTTTGTATTTATTTGCCTCCCTTGTACTTGATGTGTTTTGTAATGTGCACTGTTTTTTTCCTTTCTGTTTTTCTTTTTTATTTTTTTTTTGTGTTTAAATGCATTGATGAGCTATACTGTAAATTAGACCTTTTGTAAAGAGCAATGATGTATGCATTTTTTAATTTGGAGTAGTTTGTATACTGTTTCTTCATACAATTAATATTTCTTACATCAAAACAACAAAATTGTGTTCTGTGCTGTACATTTGGTGTATGGTAGGAAATAAAATTGATAATGAAATATTGCAGCAAGTTTGTTGGGTTTCTTAGCCTCTGCATGCTGACATATTACACTTTCTTAACTGCACCTGGCACTATATAATGTGTCAGATGTTCCACTTGATTTGTGTACAAAATGTGTCATATTCGTAAGTAAATTTCTGATATAAATATTTTAATTAGTGTTTTGCTTTGTCAATTTGAAATAAGGAGGAGAAAAATAGAATTTCTTAAGAGGTCCTTTTCACTTCTGAAGGGAAAAAAAAAATTCAAGATGATAATCACTGCATTATTTAATGCATTCTTTTCTTGGCAGTTGTAGACTTCATTTATACTGATAAAGTACAGGATTTGTGCTGACCTTTAACAGCTGCTAAATGATGTTTAAACATAAAAGCCATTGTAAAGTTTCCAGCAATTTGGAACCGCCCACTGTTCCAGTGCAATTTTCTGCTGAGAATTGCAGGGCTTAGACATTACAGAATAAAAATCTGCTGGTTTTAGAAAGACAGTATTTCCATCTAATGGGCTTTCTTTTTTCACTGCTTGTTGTAGAGAAAACAGGCCAGTTTTATTTCAGATGCATGCTAATGGCTTCAGGAACATTTCTTGTCTGAGATTCCAACTTTCCACAGATAGAGAATAATTTTCATTTGGAAAATAAGTCACGTTTAAATGCCACAAAGTAGCTGATAATTATTTATTTGAATAAACATATTTAGATAAACCAAAATGGACAGACATATTTTAAAAATTACATGTCCTGCATTTAGCTAGAAGGGAATTTAAAAATTTGCATCACATGAATCTAGGATGCTCACAAATCTTGCCAGCTTTGAAGCTGTAGAGTCAGCAAAGGGCTGGAATGAAGACAGAAGCTGTCCTGGGAAGCTGTGCTCCAGTGGAATTCAGAGTTTTCTTTGTTCTAGGACACTTGTCCAAGGACACCATGAACCGGTTCCTTTTATTAAGCCAATTATTAGTTATTTATGTAATATGACAATGAATATAAAATAATATTTAAAGGGCTCTTAAAATTTACTATTAAACTTATGCTGTGGATCTTCACATCACGAGACACTAGTGGCACAGTCTCTTCTCACATATCACAGATGAAGCAGAAAACAGGCCTGTCTTAGCAATGCACCCTAATGCTAAACAGATAAAGACTGAGGCCAACATTTTCATTTTTTTATGGATGCCAAAATTCAAATCACAAATTTAGAAAGCCTTACTGTCATACAGACAGCTCTTCTCATGTAATTTTCAAAGTTCTATACTAAATATGATTATCTGCTGTTTATAAAATTGGGGAAAGGCAGTGGTAACGAGGATGTTGGGCTTTACATTCACCTATGAAAACTATGCTCTAATCTCAAATATTTCCAGCAATCTGAGACAAGGACTGTGAGCAGAAAAAAAAAAAAACAAAACATTTCCTCGTGGTTTTGGATAGGAATATGATATCCACAGTTTAAATGATTATCTAAAGGCTATCTACATTCATCTTTAAACAATTTGATCTAATAATGATTTGGTGTAGAAATTATGACCTTTCTCCTATAAAAAGACAAAACAAAACAAAAAATACTTAAGCAATATTCATTATTAAACTGATATAAGCTGGGGGGGTGGGGGATATCCCATAACTACATAACCCATTGTGCTCGAACAACTTTTCAAATAATTTTCATCTTCTGAAGTCTCCATTTTTAACAATTGTTCTGTAACTGTGCCTATAGAAGGGGGTGAAATGCTTAATTCAGTAAAAATACATAAATTCCAATTTTTAAATTAACTTGAAAGGAATTCAAGCTTCAAATACAAAAGAGAAGGAAGCGGAGCAAGAACAGTCAACATCTGCTGTCCTGACAGCTCAGGAAGCCTATCTTCTCTCTTAACTAACCATGATGAAGAGTTTTGAGTCTGTGATTTAGAAAACAGATTCTGTAGAAAACAGATTCTGTTTTCTACTTCAATTTTATCCCTATTTACTAATTAAGCATCTTGTCTCTCTTGCTGACATAGTGTATATATCTAATATGTCATGGATTTTCTGCTCAATGCCCCTTCATCCTACTTGCACTGTACTTTTAATAGGTTCACAGGATTTCTTGATGGGAATTTGTTATGCAGTGACACAGAGTTATGACACAAGTCCTTTCCTTGGTTTCCTCCTGTGTTCATTCAGTGCAATACATTCTACCTGTCTTGGAAATTCTGCTATGCATAAAGTTTTTTATGATTTATGTAGCTGTATAACTTGGATGCTGCCAGGAGATCTGCACCAGACAAAGTCCCTTGTTCAACTTGCTCAGTATACTGTGGCAGGATAGAGGTCCATTTAGCTTTTGTGTAATGTAGGACAGTGACCTACTTTCAGCACCTTTCAACATCTCATTCTGGCTTGGTTTTCTTCTGTCTCTTTTGCTCTAGTAAGTCTTAGACAGCCAAGCTTACACATAATTGCATCAGGGATTAGTCTGATTTCCTGTCTGACTTCATGGTACAAATTGCTTCAACTGCATTTCATTCTTAACAAATGTTCCCAGGGACATTGTCTAAGTAAATCTCAGGACTTTTCAGTTATGTGATAGCAATTATTATTTAGGTTGCTGCTGTCTGTTCCTGAAACTGTTACTGTACAAGATTTTTTCCAACCAGCTTTTGGTGCCCAGCACCAGCTTTTGGTGCCCAGCTTCACAACCCTTGGAGGAACTTAATTTTTAGAAGCTAAATGCACAGCTGTTTTTGCCAAGCATGGCCTTTTCCAAATTCCCTTCTCTGGCCAATCCAAATTACCAGCTACTAGGTTTTCATATTATTTCATAGCATTGTTATATCTAGCTAGCTAGCTAGCTAGGTCTGATATATATATATATATAATTAACACTTGTTTCCACAAACAATCTATCATGAAATTCCAGGTGGGTACTTGTACCCATCCCAGGTATTGAAGAAAACATCTCTTTTTTTTTCCTCAAGTCTGATTCTAAACCTTACCAAACTCCTTGTTTACTGTGGGTCCACACTTTTTTTGCTTTCTTTTTTAATTTTCTTTTTCTTCTGACAGGAAAAAAAAAATCTCATTTTTTCTTTATCAGACAATACGTTCTGTCCAAACATTTCCCTGAAGCTGGAGCTAGGGTTGAAGCTATCTGGCTAGTAATATTCCCTGATTACAGTAACATGTAGCATCTGACATGCACCCTCTGCTTACTTCTAAAACAATAAACAAAATCTGAATTAGGACCCAGGTGCTATCCCGATTTCAAAATTATCAGGATGCAATAGATCTGATCCTTTAGATGCAGGATGACCTTAGTTCCTTTGGGAGGGAAGTGCCTAGAACTGGGAGTTGGTTTCTTTATTTCAGATGTATGGTCACAAAGGTCTTAGGAAAGGAATGAAGATTGTAGAAATCTCATAAAAACTTATCAGGTGAATGGGTGTAAATTGAATTCCTTCAGTGGAAGTGCAGTGATACCTCCACAGACTGAAGAGCTGAGCTCTTTGCACAAACACCTGTGCCAGAGGTAGTGCACACGGAGCACCAGTGCTGAAGACTGTGAAGAGATATCTTGTGTTTTCCAGGAGACAAGATGGACCCTCAGAAACCCCAGACTGAAGTCCTACTCAGGCTTCTAGGTAACCCTGAGCAAGATAAGATTCTAGCTCTGTTTCCACATCTGGGAAAAGAGTATTTTCTCCGAAGTGCGTTGGGAATAAGTAATGCCAGTCTTACACATGGGCATGAGGTACAGACATGCATACAATGAGGGAGAAAGAGCCAGAGTAGATGTATAAGGGCATATAACATGTCTCCCCCCACCCCCTTTTTATTTTCTTTCTTTCTTTCTAAGACAATATTACAGTCTTTATGTTATTGCCCTTCTCCTTATGTGGTTTCACTTGAAGATATCTTTCAGTTAGTGCTGCTGGCCAGCCTCAAACTAAATTTTCAAAATGCAGAAGCTAAACTTCAAAACAACAGAAGCAAAGGCTATAAAAGCAGAAACATTTTTATTGAGATAATAGAGCTCCTACAGATTCTGTGAAAAATCAGCTGATTGTTATGAGAGCAAAATTATGATTCATGAGAAGAGGGAAGAGGAGGGGGGTTCAGCTGTTACAGCTTCTGTTTGGCAAGGGCCAGCTCCAGATCAGCATGACGTACAACTCGGAGTAGCAGCAAGAGATAGTGCGAGGCTGCTCAGAGAACTGTGCTTGTGTGCTTGGTGAAGCGTCAAAGGATGTAAACAGTAGAAGTCTTACATTCAAACGTAAATATTTGAGCAAGAATGAAGGTAGACAAACAGTGACCATAACCCCGACACCTACAGGGTTAGGGCACAGGGCAGAAAACCACAGGAGTCCCTTGGGTGCCATACTACATCAGCTCCACCCAGCAGAACAGGCCTGTTTTCCAAACGTGGGTCTTTACCCATTTTGTCACACTAAATACCCTCTCCAGCTTTCTATGGGATCATCAGGACTAGTGTTGCTAACCCTCCATCCTAGGGAGGCCTCTAGATTCTGGGCTCTGGTTCACCCTGCCATGGGTATTTATCTGGAGGAATGAAGTTATTACCCAGCAGCAGGGCAGGCTAAGCCTTGCTGGGGTAAACCCCAGAGGTGCAAAACTCCAATGGCCAGCACTGCTCTTTTAGGCTGAGGTTTGGTGGGGCTGGCTAGCAGTTAGGAGGAACCAAGGTGCTGGATGAGTGCCCTTTCTCCTCTACCTGTGGCACGTTCCCACGTACTGCCTGCCCCAAGCAGGCAGAAGGTGTCCAGATGCATTTCCTCCCTTTTCCCCCCTCCATACCCAGGCCAGGCTGGAGGCAATCCTTGCAGGTTTCTTTTTCTGCAAGAGGCTTAAATCTCCTCTCCCCATCTTGGGAGCATAGCGTGACTGCAGCCTTTGCTGGCTGGCCCGGCTGCCACGGCTCATGATGCCCTTTTTATTGCCAGATTAGAGGACATTGTCGTGATGTGCATGAAGCCTTCCAGATAAGGCGCTGTACAAGTTCCAGCAGGTTCCAAATACAACAGCGCGGCTTTCGCATCCAGCCCACAGGATCAGAGTTTATTTCCCCAATGCAGGCAGCTTTGCACTGCTTTCCTGTTAATTAAAGTAGTGATTACAATACTGCCCTGTTTACAAGCAAGATTTTGCATGGTCTTGGCCATTCACGTGCAAATGAACTTGTAAGCCTTTCTGTGCCCTAAAATCTGCTGATGTCAGTCTTCCAATTCTAACTCCATGTTGCAGAACATGTGGCTTTCTATAGCTTAGCTTTGATGCCCCCAAGTCATATTATCTCTATTCTGAGCTTCATTATGATAAATCTTTCACTGGTTTTAAATAAAAAACTTTAATTGTACAGTACTTATTCAGCTTAGGTTTTGGCTCCTGAAGGCAGCAGTTTTAATTGCATCATTTGTATAGTGGCCCAATATGTTTTGGTGTGAAAAGTGCATTATCACTTTTAATTTTGTATTATTTTCCCCATATGTTTTAGTTACACTAAAACTTCAGATGGCAAGTGATGAGGCTTTCCCACTCTTCCTTCATTCTCTCCTCAGTGTTTTTTAATGAGCTAAGACCACACTATTTTCTTTTGTTCTCATCAGTTGAGGTTTTTGGGAGCTGTTTATTTGTAGGGCAATTCTTGTATTTATGTAGAGCAAGGCATTAGACATTTTTATCCTCTACTTATTAACAAGCCAGATGGTACCGGCTGCTACCCACACAATTCTAATTATCAGATGGCAAACTGAAATATACGTGGGGCAAATGAGAAGATGTATATTAAAGAAACCTCATGTAGAATTGGCTTCTCAGAGATGTTGATTTACAAAGGGGTACTAGCAATTAGGGTATGACAGCCTGCTGCTGAATGTACAGCATTGGCCTGAGGGCACAAGTGTTCAGCTTCCAAAATTTTAATACTCTTTCTCTTTCCCCTATGGTATGAATATATATCTCTGAAATCTGATTCAGGTCTTTCATCCTTTATACTTCTTGTCCACTTCAGAGTGATATGCAATATCAAAGCCAGTCAGTAAGTTAAGATATCCCAGAAAGATGCAGAAGAGCTAAAAATCAGCATGAAGTCTGTTAACACATCTCATAACACATTCTCATGCACCCCTTGGCATGTACCACAGGAATACCTCTAACACAGAACTCTGGGATCCAAAGAAGTATAACTATTACAGGTCTGAAATTTACCTAGAAGTTAAAATATACACATGGAGCAACTCTAAACTTCATGTTTAAACATAAGGAGATCTGGTCATGCCAGTTATGGCTGGCTTCAAGGTCTTTTAAAACAACTTTTAAAAATTCAACAACTTTTGAACCTAGACTCTGTCCTTACATAGGGATTCACCCTACATCATGGTCACAGGCTGATAATAAAGAATGAGTGTGTTAATGGCAGGTTTTATGTTGCTTTCATATTGTTGTATTGGGGTTTTTCTTTTTTTCTTTTCTTTTTTCTTTTTTCTTTTTTCTTTTTTCTTTTTTCTTTTTTCTTTTTTCTGTCCAGAAGACAGAATCTCTATAGGAAAAGTGTTTAGGTAGAAAATGCCTCCTTTATTTTGACACAGAAATAACATACACAAGTTGGCTGGGAAGATGGTGAATTATATGTGAAACTTTTTGTGTGACATTTTTATTCCTTTTCTCTACTGGCTCAAGCTGAAAGTGCTAAGCCAAATCAAACTGTGAAGAAATTGATGTCCTCAGGTCAGATCAGCTAAAAGCAAAAGTTATTTAAGATAAAGTAATAGCTTTCTATAATTCTTCAGTTTCATACAGGTTGCTAGCAGATTAATCATCCAGAGGACTGGATTTTGCAAAAGTTGTAATGTGAAGCTTTTCAGATTGTTTCTAGTTTCTGTTTATAGTATCCAATCAGGAGAACGCCTCTTTCAACAGCTGCTCTCCTAGTGCAAGGGGGAAGGTACTCTCCTTGCAGCTGTTCCTGGCTCTAACACTTTATAACCTACAAGTCTTGTCGAAGTCAAGACTCATTAATGTGATGAGTTTGAAAAGCAAATCTGCAGGGTTTAACACCACTTACACTTCAAAGAGCTGACCAAATGGTTCACGTGCAAATTCTCACTCCTATTCATGGACCAGTGAAAGATGTGCACAGGCATTTGTCTGCCATTTGCTTACACAAGTGTATGAATCTGCAACTGTGAAGAAGCTACTGCTGCATCTTTCTCACCTTCCATCTGTGAAATGGGGGACTAATAACATTCCTTTCATCTAGCTGTTAACAGTAGAGGAGCAAGACCTGCAGTGGTCTCTAGAATGCTCTCAATGAGTTCCTAAATGTAAATCAGTGGTACAGCTATTCACACAGTCTTGGGGAGTTCAGACAGAGTTTTGTTTAAGCTACCTGGCTTAATAGGTGAAAAAAAATCCCAAACCAAACCCAAACCATTGTCTAGTAATTGTTCATTCCAATGAAAGAAACTGATTGCCTTCTTTATGTTACAGATTATCCTCAAAAGGGTTAGGCAAAGTAGAGAGGTCCAAAATAAGCATCTCCTCGTAGATCCAAGGTGCAGTTGCCAGTTTCTCTAGTCTACACAAACATCACTTTTTGCTTCAGTACCCTAAAATCCACCAGGCCAAAGTTTAATTTGATTTCTCCAAATAAGAAAGCCAACACTGGATCAGGTGCTTGGAGATCACTGACATCCTAATTATTGTCAGGTCTGGATTGCAAAGAAGTGATTCAATAGCTGAACATCTGTGTACTTGCTCACACAGAGTTGCTGTTTCACCCACAAGCAGCTGTGGAGTAGACAGGCAAAATTCTCTGCATGGTGATAATTACAGTGTGCATTACAAAGGAGGCATAGACATAAGAGCATGCAATCAGATTGGGTTTTTTAACTTTGGAACAGAGAAACACTGCTAGATCCAAGGCTAATATACATAAAATAAGTCTCAGCCAAAAGAGAGAAACATTTAGTTAGATCTGAACGAGAAATGAGGGAATTCACTTACTAAGCAGGAAACTTTCTCCAATCTTAGTTTTGTTTCTGTAGAAGCAATGGCTAAGTACTACCAAAGCACACAAACTCTTCCAGAGACTGAAATACAATTGATTGTGTATGGATCTGCAATTTTATTTAATATGCTTTCATTGCTTGCTACATATGCCTGCCTGCTCTGTCCTAAGCAGTGATGTTAGCTATTATATCATCATTACTGACCACCATGGTAGTGGTGACAGCTGAGCATCCTTGTCAGAGCTCATGATCTCTTCATCTCCTCTCTCATGCTCTTTCAGCCCCTCAGTCATATCTTTAGATGAACATTATTACATCTCAGAAAAAAAAATAATCATTGAAATATATTTCTCAAGGCAACCTTTCAAGGCAAGCAGCTATGTGCTGCTGAAAGAGCTTAAATGAAACAAAATGGAATTTCGTTAATGCACGACCCTTGTGTGCAGGACTGCCTTTTCTCTACATTCTGGATCTAGAAACTCAACTTTCTTTTTCATTGCTAGGAGCTGAAAGGTATTCAAGTGTGAAACAGTGCCTTCCTCTGGTTAATTCTGACACTTTGAATTCACTGATCCAAGGTTCACATGGGAGTATGAGTGTGCTAGTTGGTGTTTTGGGGATCACTACCCACACAGTCAGAGAGAAGAGTCTCACATCAGGTAAACAGAACATCCTGGATGGTGGCAGGAGTGAATATGTCATAAAACATAAGGATTATGCCAAAGTGCAAGAAAATTACATGGGTTCAACATTTACTGAAAAATGCTGCATTTTATTATCACAGGGGTTTCTGGTACAATAATGACTGCACAGCAAATTCCTTTTCTAAGCATAGTTTAGTCTGTGTGTTTACATTACATTTATCAAGAAGAGAAATAGAAATCAAGTATCTACTGTTTTTTTGTTTTGTTTTGTTTTGTTTTTTTTCTTTACAAAGGCAAGCCTTATTTTTGCACCTGAAATATTCAGGAACTGTATTTTGTTTGTCATCATGGGTTCCAAAATGTCACAATTTTTTCTCTGAGGGAAGATATTAGGCAGAGCAAGATTTGTGACAGAACAAAAAAGATATGTCACTCTATAAAAGCAAACCAGCTGTCAAGGTTTTGGTTGTTCCCTTAATAGTTAGCTGTGGAAGAGCATTGTTTGGATAGAATAACTACAAATCTGGGATTGTGGCACTAAGCACATAATATAGGAAAATAAGGAAATGGAAGATTTAATTTAAAATTAAAAAAAATAATAATTTAAGGGAAAATGCATTGGAGAGGAAGAGAGATGAGGAGCAGTAACAGGACCCCCCCTCTCCTGCCTTCAGTCAGGGCCAGGCAGAAGACAAAGGCTGGTCACTGACTGAATAGAATGTGTCTCTTCTGAGACTAAATGTAATATTCTGGCACGCCTGGAACAAGACTGTGTGTGGTCAGTGGGTGCCTAGGGATGGCTCTGGGTGCTTAGAACACAGGGTATCCAGCACTGATGGTGCTGTGGGTCCCCCACCAGGGAAAGCTGATGGGGCGGGTGGAGGCAGCCCCTGGCTATGGGGAGAGGCCCTCTGGGGTTTGCTGGCACAGGAACAAACCTGCAGGGCCAGGTTTGGCTCAGATGGCAATCCCCTCACTGAATACCTGCAGAGAAATGTTGGTCCATCACTGCCTGGTGCCCCTGAGTGGTACTCCACACTCTCATGTCAGCAGCCCCCAAGGGGGACTGTAACAATTTATGATAGCTGGGGTTCACCCCCTTGTGTTTTGTAGCCCACAACAGAGAGCAAAAATGCAGCAAGATGCTTGAGATGTGTTTGTGTGAGTTAGCACAGTTGTTCTGCTGACCTTAATGGTGCTATTCACATGCTTAGAGCAAGGCCTGTGCTCAAGTACACTGCTGAATCAGCTCTTGTGTGTGTGCTGAAATACAACAGTGATTTCTGCAATCAAGGCCAGTGCCAAGCTCTGGTACACCCCTGCCTAGAGTCAAGATATTAGACCAATGCTGCTGTGTGTAGTAGCTGGCATTGCAGCTCCTCTTCCCAGGGCTGCTGAAGATGAGCAGGAAGCATCCACACAAATTGGCTCATGCTGCTTCTTTAATAATTCATGTATTTTTGCTCTCTTCTATAGTTAATGAACCTCCCCCACTCTCACCCGCGTTCTCTCTCCCTCTCCCATTCAGTCAGTTTGTTGTGGTTTCATGTATCTAATCCATCTGTCACTCGATTATAGCTATCGAGCACCTGTTATGGATTTCTAGAGTTTCATTCAAGCTGTTGACAAGTTATTCACAAATTGGCCCTTGTCACACTGTCATCGTGTGGAGTGCACTTTAGTGAATTCTTTTGGGTACACAAAATAATGAACAGAAGACCTCGAAGCTTGTGAATTAGGCAGTTTTCTATCCCAAATATTTAAATAACCGTTAACTAATTGGAAGTTTCTTGAGGGCAATGTATTTTTTAAGCTCTTTTCTTAAAATATTTTGTCTTCTTCATGCAGACCCTTTTGTATGAACAAGCATAACGCAACTTGATTGAGCTGTCAGGGCAAGCTTTGTTGACAATGATGCCTTATTCTATACAGTCTATGTTGCAGCTGTGACAAGTTGATCATGATGCTTCTGTACAATGCTACTTGCCTACACTGCTGTGGCACTAGCAGGGAAAGCAGAAGGCTGGTTGACTGACTAGCCCTCAGTAGCTGCCAGTCTCTTCTCCTCAGCTGGTTATTTGTTTTATTTTGCCCTGAAGGATACCAGAAATCAGGCAGTGGAGGTGACAAAGGTCACTGTCCAGAAGTGAAACATCTGCTGAACAAAGCGTTAAGAAAAGTTAAGGTTAAAAGCAGGTTCAACTATGTCTTTAAAAATCCTCACTTTCATAGCAAAAATTCAAATATCTCAGTCCCAGAAGGTCTAGAAATACATTTTTTCACCCAGATTTTACTTCTGCTTCCATATAGGTGATACTTACTCCTTAGACTTTTGTCATGCACTGTTCATGTAACTCTTCACTTCTGTCTGTGCTCTGCTTTCACTACCCAGATACTCTTATTATTACTAGTTTTTAGTGCTATAGTAAGAACCTTGAAAGTAATGTGGTATCGGAATAACATTAACATAAGCTACAAGAGGATTCTAAAATTCCATACTAGTGGTACAGAAGAAGGCATTTGCAAATACAGGCAAAGTGATTGATCTGTTTGCAGCTATGAGAATTTATTTATGCACAATTTGGCTCAAAACAAGTAAATGTAGTGCATGCATATCTGTATATTTAAAAACTATTTTGCATCAATGAACATATGTACATTATTCTAGTGTAGCCTGCAAATCCTTTGAATAAGATTCCAGGGCTTCAGTGTTTTGACCTTTGAAGAAGATTATTTTTTCTAAATTTAAAAGTAGAGAAATGAAGGTTTAGCAATTGCCTTGTCCATATGGGGTGCAAATATAGCACTAAAAATTATCTGCAATTGCAAAGGGGCTAAATTACTTCTGCTCACTTGTTAGATTTTTTAATGCTTAGGGGTTCAATGCTGTAGAGATCCATTTTCCTTTTTGGTTTCACAGGGAGACATCCAGCCACCCTGATCATTGCTCTGATAAACCAATAGGTGGCAGGACTTCAAAACAAACTGTGAAATAATAAAGGCATATTCAATTATAAAGAAGTTTAAAATAGAAAGCACAGTTGCCTCAATAGTTAATAGCTTAACAGTTATCTCAGAATAAGATATATTTAGAGTTTTTTGAATATGTTTATAATAACTTAATGTTCAAATCTATGAACTGCAATTCAGATGCTCAGAACAACTTCCAGTTAAAAAAAAACCCCAGAGTTTCAGGGAAGTTATAGGTTAAGTCCATAAGGACATTTAGGTATTAGAGGATGCTGATTGGCACCCATGATTTTTAAAGCATGTAAGATTCAGATTCACACAAATACTTAGATCCCTAAATATTTAGTCACTTATGCTGTGTGATACTGTGATACCAATCACCTTGAGAGATCCCAGCATAAATAAGTTTTGAAAATAAAATCCATTTCCAAAAACGACTTCCTTTGAACCAGGTCATACAATCAAACTATGCACCTGAAGAGGCTTCACTGAGCATTTTAAAACCACATCACGGTTAATCCATCAGTGCAAATCAGTAATGATAACTTCTCACTTGCTGCTATCCAGGACATTCAAATCAGCCCAATCTCAACTTCAGTACCACAGTAATGAGCTGCTCTGAGCCCTTCCTCAAGCAAAGATCCTGCAAGCTCTGACACCAGGGTTTTAGCCTGCATATCTAAACATATATATTCTTCTATCTAAACAACATCCTTCTATCACTGGCTTACCCATTCAGCAGTGTCCTCAGCATGCCGGAGGCTTGCTGTCTCCCAGCACCATGACAGAAAAATAAATACAGGGACACCTATACATGGAAGAAAAGACCAACTCCAGACTACCTGACAGCTGAGGGATAATGAGAATAACAGAACAAGTGAGCAGAGACAGCTTTCAAGACAAGCAGAGGTTTTGACAACTAGGGCACGGGCTGCTTAAGTAGTTGAGTTGGCTGCGGTGCCCACGTCCAGCAGAGCTCCCAGCCAAGGATCCTGAGCAAGGGGAGCCACCTCTAAACTGGCATCACATCAGTTGCTCAGACACATAAGCCTCATTCTTCAGCCTTGCACTATTGGCTAATTCAGGCAGCTTCCTCGCTCAGCTGTTTGCCTTAAAAAGCTGAAAATCCCTTTCTTACAAGCTTAGCAATTCCCATGTAGAGATCCCAAGCTGCAAACAGACACTCAAGTTGGTGCTGAAATTCCAGGCTGTGAGCGGTCGAGGAGTTGTGTTGTGCATCTCTGCCAAACAATGCTGAAAACCATCTAAATAAATCCCTTCAAATCCTAAATCTTTCTGGCTGTCAGGAAACTAGGCTAGAGGGGCTTAAATCACTTTTGAAAATTAGTGTAGGATCCTAAGTCACTTACGTGCCTTTGAAAAATTTATCCTTAAAAGTTGGATGCTCAAAAGTGATTTTCCTTCACAAGTGCCCCTGCTAACTTCAGAAATCATCCTTGAAGTGAGCATGAATAAAAAAATTAATCATAGAAATAAGGGTATCACCAGCTGTCTGAGGGAAAGGGAAGCATAAAACAGGCCCAACACCATATTGGTGTTCAGGCTTTTGCAATGAAAATCACTTTGAAACAAATTGGTTTTCATTGACTTTAAAAAACCCAAAAAATTGTAATGTGTTCCTTTAAATTTTTTTAAACATATAAATCCAAATGTTTTCTGAGTATCTCTCATGGATGTTGTGAGCCTTTGATTACAGGATTCTGGCAATGAGATATTTTGGCCCTTTGAATTGGTTTTTTTGAGTGGTGCCAAAAAGAGGTCTCAGGTTTTACAGCTGCTGAAGTATTGTACTGTAAAGAACAGTCGCAACACCTCTAGTCTTATTTTTGCATAAAAAAATAAATAAAAATTTGTAAAAATTGTATGTTTTACCTTCATTTCAGTTGTTGCTAGCCTTTCAGTGTGATTTAGGGTTGTTCCTTTCTAATTTGAAATGGTTCAAGAAGTTAATAGCTTTGAGGAAAAGAAATAAGTATCATTCCAAGAAGCAACAGTTGAAGATTTGGATAGAACTGTATAAATCTGGGCTAGATTCAACTGTCTGTTACACCAATGAAAAATCAGCACAGACCTCATTTTTCTTCTGATGATCAGCTTTGGATGTTACTGCATTTCTATAATATGCACCTGTATGAGACATGAGGCTGAGCAGAACACCTTGTCTTAGGGGCCTGCTCTCTTGACCAAAAGTAGACTTTGTATATCTACTCATTTCCTTCAAATGCTCTTCTTCGCAGCAGCTGTCAAGCATTTTAAAAATGGGCTTTTCTTCTTTAGTAATTTGGGCATTGCTTATAGTCTTATATGAGAATATTCCATATGTAGTGCCAACTCTAGCACATCCCAAACTTTACATCCTCACCTCTATTTCACTACCCATTTTGATGGTGTCTGATCCCTCTAAAACAACTTTTCCATATTTCAGAAAAGCTACTACTGACAAAGCAAGACCACATCATCTCAACAATCCAGTACAGAGCTGCTTTGGAAAAGGGAAATATGTGAGAAGCTTGTCAGAACAGAACATGGGGGGGAAGGTGAGCCAAGACAAAAAAAAAACAACCATCCAAACAACCAACCAATCAAACAAACAAACACACAAAAACCTCACAAAATAATTCCCAAAACCAAGGAAAAAATCTTTAGATCTTCTCCCGCTCTAAAGATTTATCAAGTCTTTCTTGTACATCATCATTTCAAGCACTGTTGGTTTGAGTTATCTCTTTGAGCTATTCAGGCAGTCGTGGGGCTGTGGTGGCTTTGTGGCAGGCAGTTGTGCTATTTCTTCCACTTGACAAGTATAATCTCCTGCCATGTCTTTTTCCATTTGCTTCTCTCGTTACTGAAGAAATGCTCAATTTCATAAAAGCTGACATGCCCTGAGAAATTTTATGTACTCTTTCTTTTACAGAGCCTGTGCATGTAGATCTCTGAAGGCATACAGGAGATTTTTGGCTTTGCATAGAACAAAGGCTCCCAGATCCATTGCTAGGGAATACCTGTGGGGGAAAGAAAAACACTAACAAAACTCATCCTACTTGCCTTTTGACATGTACTATGAAAAGACTGAGTTAGTGAGAAATAGCTTATGTGCACAAAATAAAAATGTATTATATCAGCCTTTTTCTTCAGGGATTAGAAAAATGAAAATTGATTTCTTTTTGGTGGTTTTTCCTCCCCTGGGCCTAGAGAAAATCGAAACTCTTGATCATCTCAGGTAAGGGTTTTAAAAAATGCACGTGTGTATTTTTTTCTTCTTAGTTAATATTGTTGAATTTAAAGCCTGCATTAACTAATTGCTAAGACTTAAATGTGGACTACTTCCTCATAAATTTCTATAAAAATATTAAAAATCTTATTAGCATTTAAATAAACATTGAAATAAACATTGTGCTTATTGCTTATTTTGCTTTCTTTAATTCAGCCACAGTCTTAGATGGAGAGGTTCACAGCAATGTAAAAATGCAGCAGCTGAGGTCTAGAACTATTTCTGTGCAGATGGCAGGGTGGATCACTGCTCACAAACACATGTATATGTATGCATATATGTATATATATATGAATAACTTGAGCAACTATCAGCTTAGTTATGGAACTCTCATAGCTTTACATATAAACATAAATATAAATATTCTGATTTTGATGAGAATTATTTTGATTACCACTCTATCTTAAGACAGTTGTCAATAGTTGCACAAATAGGACCATACCAGAAGGGTAAATTTTTGCCTTTTCTGCAGAAGGGTTTAGAAACAATATCAAAGCCCACACAGGAGTGATGAATCAGGCTTCTCACAGGAATTTTGACTCATTAGTGGGCCAGGTATACAGAAGGATGAGTGCATGTTTTTAACAAAAATTTGGTGTCATTTAAAGCCACTGTTTAAAGCATTTATTCTAACTCACTTGCTTAAGAGCACAACACTAAAATCAGCCAGGTAGGTAATGGGTAAGATTCTCTTTCAATGACTTCTCACAGACAAAGACTTTCACTGTCTCTATGCATTGACCTTTCAGCAAACACAGGGCACCATTAAAGGTTTTTTAGGGCATTATTGGTGAGTGCAATTTTTTTACTTTAATTTTCATGCTACTTTGCTTTTGACTATGCACCAGGGATATTTTTAGATTATTGATGACTGCACCATCTGGCTGTATTCTATTAATATCAGTATAACTGAGTTTTGCAAACTCTTTCTCCTTCAGTTCAAACCCTTAGGCAACACATCTTTCCACAGCTACAGCAGGTACTCCAGAGTGAGTGACCTTGGTTGCATTAAGCAACAGAAAGTATTTGCTCATGCTTTAAGCAGTATTTCTACCTGTGCTTTCAGACAGTTGTGAATATGGCACTTCAAAGCAAGAGGATGGAAACAGATTTCAAGGTTAATTATCTCATACCCTCAACTCTGAATCCATCTGGATTTTGCTGAATGCAGAAACTTGACGGCTGGGGTGTTGTTAGGAGCGTCGTGGTCCAAAGAAACTCTGAAGGACTTTGCCACTATGAAGAGCTGCAAGGGGGCCCCCACAGAGGAAGTTCAGAGTCAGATTTGTCTGTCAGTCAAGAGGTGGGGCTATATATGGAGATATTCCAGTTTTTTCAGCCTGGAAAAATTCCTGTTTGGTCTTATACATTGACCAGAAAACAGTGCAGAGGGTCTGGATTGAGATTTCTGTAAGCTCTTTTTCTCATGGTGTCCAACTACCCCTTTTAGAGAAGGATTCAAATATTTCAGTGTTCTTTATTTTACTTTTAACACCAGATTAATCTGGCCTGCCAATTTAGTTTTCATGTTCTGGCTACACTACAAGCTATTTTCAGTGCTTCCATATTTTTTTAAAAGCATAGAATTCCCAAGAATAATGGATTAAGCACTTGACAACCTAGTTATACCAAATGCTGTACTTTGTTTTCACTGGTAATAATGCAACAGTTTAACCATAATTTTATAATCCTTACAATAGTGATGTCTTCCTGACTTGTTTTCCTGAGACTTAATCACTGAAAGCAAAAATGTGTTGACACAATGAGTTTTGATGCCAGAGTGCTGAATATCCATGAACCTAAAAACAAATGTTACTCATAAAGTGTATTGCAAATAATGAGTGTTCTGGTTTTTCTGCTCCCCATATTCTAAGGAATACTTACAAAAAATATTATGAAAAAGTTTCACAGAAGCTTTTGTGGGAAATTAATTAAGAGACAAAAGTTTTGCTATTGATACTGGCACAGCTTTTACCACATCCATTTGCTACATAAAGTGATTGCAACTTCTTTTGTACATCCCACGTGTGAGACTTTATGAGAAACCCAATCAGGCTGGCAAAAGCAGGATGGAGACAAACTTAATTTACTTCTAGAAAAGTGGACTGGAAGCATAGGCCTTGAAAACTTTCATGTCAAACAAGGTTGTGCTGTCAAATATAAATATCCCCACATTAGGGAGGACTATTTTAAGTCTCAATTTGGGATTTGGGAAGCCTTCATTCTAGCCAAGTCTTTCTGGAGGATGTCCTAAACTCCATAGCAGGTATTTATTTCAACTAATTACAGACAATCTGTTCTGGAGAAAATGAGCATTAGTACAGGACTGAAATGCAATAAAAGACACATATGAGCCTCTATGCAACATTCCCACTTTCAAAAAAGCATCAGAAACTTTTGTTTATTACCTGAAATGGAATTTCAAGTCACCTGACAATGTAAGTAGCCCTTCCTTCAAATTTCAAAAGCCACAACCCTCCCGACCAAGCTTCTGGCTCTCATCATCGTGTTCCTTTTGAAAATTTTCTCTGATTCTTTTTCTGACGATAAATATAAGCTCACAGAATGAAAACAAGGCAATCATGAGAGTGCCCCTCTTTCAAGTGGAAAGCACAATCATGAGCATCCTGCAGATTTCAGGTTGTAGTGTAGAATCTATAAAAAGCCCATCCAACAGATATGAAGGAGTTACCCTAATCTGGGACTATTACCCACATTATGACTTGTGCTTCTCTGCAGGTGTGCCCGGACACAAGATATTAATATTTTTAAAGTCTACACTCCATTAAGTTAAAAAAATAATGACTGTGAAAAAACATAGAAATACTAAAATACCACTTTAAAAAAAAACCCAAAACTATTGGAAATTAATTTTATACTACTCAAATGATTTCTACTGAGCTAAACAAAAGCTAAGTGCTGGTGAGACCCCACCTGCAGTGCTGCATCCAGCTCTGGGGTCCCCAGCACAGGAAGGACATGGACCTGTTTGGTGGGAGTCCAGAAGAGGCCACCAAGATGACTAGAGGGATGGAGCATCCCTCCAATGAGGAAATGCTGAGAAAATTTGGATTGTTTGGCCTGGAGAAGAGAAGGCTTCAGAGCAACCTAACTGTGGCCTTCCAGTGTCTGAAGGGAGCCTGCAAGAAAGATGGAGAGAGACTGTTTACAAGAGCATGTGGTGACAGGATAAGGGGTAATGGATTCAACTGAGAGTAGTCTCTGGTCCAGTGAAAGGTGTCCCTATCCATAGCAGGGGATTGAAACTAGATGATCTTTTAGATCCCTCCCAACAAGAGTGTAAGGAAAGGTATCTAAAACCAAGTCACACTCTAGCTTTTTATTAGTCTTGCAGTTGTAGAATATTCCATAAAATGTCAAAAAATTATCAAAGATAACACTTGAATACAGCATCCTAATAAAACTTCAGAACTACATTTTAAGGAATTTTTGCAAATCTCATCAGAGCACATGCTGTAATGCATTACATAAATCCTTTTCAGAGTAGGTAATTTACATGTACAAATAATTACTTTGAAGGAAGAGAAGCAATCAAGTTTAAAGCACCAGATCTCAGAACAGTACTGTTTCCTCAGGAAGGCCAATAGCAAAGGCTCCTAATTGCCCCTAGGATAATGATGGGCCATAGAATGCCACAAGTAATATAAGGATTACCTATCTGACAGAAAATTCTGAAACATAAAGCATGATCTCCATTTTATACTGAATTTACTTGTTTTAGTATGCTAAATAGATACAGAGTTATTCTGTTACAAGGGCATCCACATTTTTTGTTTACTAAAAGAATTGGGTCATATCTATATATTGTAATGCTAGACCATGGTGCATTTCATTTACTTTGTGTAATGATGGTGTATCGATGCCAAAAGCACACTGCTAATAATTTAAGAACATTTGTACTACAACAGTGAAAGGTGGATAAAGATGCATTTCGCTACAGGAGAATTTCTTCAGCATTCTTTGGCTGATCTGCAAAGTGCTTCATTGAAATTTGCATTGAAGTTGTAATCTTACCTTTAATACAGATCCTCATCACTCAGTCAATTTTCTCCCCTCTCTTTCTCTCTCTCTCTCTCTCTCTCTCCTTCTTTCTCCTTTTCTCTCAAATATCCTGAAAATAACCTTCAGCTACTTTAAAACATAAAGCTTTGGTGTTTTGGAGGAACCGTAATGAGCCAATAAACCCAATTTGGAGGTTGGTTAGTACCACATAAATTAATTTCCCTGCTAAATGATCAGAGTCACATCCACCTTTTTCACTACCATCTGCCTCACAACAAAGTTGGCACTGTATTCCTCCGAGAGGTGGACTGTAAAAGTGTCATTTAGGAAAGGCTTATTAACAAAATCCTTTCTAAGTTCCAATTTTTCTGTTCTAGGGTAATGATCACAGGCAGCATATATATACTGTTAGCAGGAAATAATCAAATGTCCATACGGCAAGCACTTAAATAGTATCTAAAAATAAATTTTTTAAAAAAGTAAATACAATGTGTGTATGGATCTACACAAATATTCACCTTCATTTTCAGGAATTTGCCTATGTAGTTGATCACAGCAATGCTGCTAGTTGTTAGTTCTGCCTATGAAGCAACAGTCCCTGCCAGCTGGGGTATATCCCACTTGCCTCTGGACTATGTAAACAAGCCCTTTGCCACACCTATAAAATGGCACCAGAACAAAAAGCTTTTCCTGAGCTTGCTCTTAATTCCACATCCCTGTTCTAATGTGTGACAGACATTTAAAGTCACTCATTCAGCCATCTGATTTAGTTCCTTACCAAGTATTGTAAAGCAGGAAAGCATCCAAATGGGGTTGCTAAATTCTGATTAAAAACATTGTTCTGGGATTTTATGCTTATGAATACACATACCTGGAGACTAAGGTTTTCTTTATATTGGAGAAGCATCAAGTGAAGGCATGGAAATCTTAAATTTTGACAAGGACTTTCATTTTGTTTTTCCAATGATGAAAAATACAAGGTGACAAAACTGATTAATGGGACAGTAGAGTAATAAGTTTTTCCATGTGAAGTAAGTAAGGAAGAAGTTGAATACTCAAGTTAAAATGTACTTTTATGTGTTTTGATTTTATGCAGCAGAATCAGAATTAAGAGGTTCCACCAAATGGGATTTTACTTGCAATGAAGGTTTTTTGCAGTTAATGGTGCTGTTCCTTCCTGGGCAGAGGTGCCAGTGAACCATGAGCTTTCAAACAGGGGACCAGTACCAACGTGACGCACAAGCATCAAGTTATTTTGTTCTCTTTCACTAAACGTCCTGCAGCTTGCTGTTGTTCTACCACGCAAAGTGAAGATAGAAGCCTTTTGTTTATTTTCAGAAATAAGATGTATTTTTTTCCAACAAATTTTCAAAACCTCCATTCCTCCCCCAAACCCCCCACTAGCCCCAAATGCTGAAGTATTAACAGTAATTACTTGGGTTTCAATGTTTTCTCCTTTCTAAATAACTGGAAAAGACATAATTAAAATAGTTGTCATAACTTCCTATATTATTAAGTAAAATTAGATTCTTTAGGATTATTTTCCCTCTTAATGCTTATTTAATCTGCTTTGGTTTTATAGGTGTTCTAGGGAGAACTGTGTTTTAAGCAACAAGTTTCAATAAATCTACTTAAAAAACTCATCAGACAGTTTGAGCAACAAAACCCAGTAGCAGTAACTACATGAGTCAAATTTAACTTCAAAGAATCTTTTGAAACCACACTGTGGATTTCTAATCTGCTTTCTGTCCTCAAAATTGAATCTAAATGACTTGAAGGTAAATTAAAAATAGCAAACTATATGACTACAAAGTTCAAAACCTGCACCACAGAATTATTCTTTCAGACCAATTGTCTCCCTAAATTTAGAAAGAATTGAAAACTTCCTTTTTATCCACTGAAAATTAGCAGTGCCAGTAGATCATCTAGTAAACTTATTATATTAAATCTTTAATTCACCTTTCTCAAGGCCAGAATGATACTAGAAACTCCGGAGTACATACATGCATGTTGCAGTATGTCATCACCAACATTAAGTAGTAACAAATCCAAACTATCTCCATGTCTCAGATGCAGTAATCAGAAGAGGCTGAAGCTTCTGCCTGCTCCTACCAGTATCTCAGGATGATCTTCTCTATTTGAACATTCTAGAGATCAGTGCAGGTTTTCTGTCCATTATGGGAGAACATTCTTGTTCTTACCCTGTCTTCACTGCATCCTGCCTCTCAGATCCTGAAAACATGGATATGCCTATTTTAAGCAGGAGAGTTTGCTTAAAAATCATCACTGGCACTATTAGCTAAACTCGGATCTCCAGGACTGGGACGAGCACCTTGAGGTCTCTTCAGCTTGGTTAGGTGTGAAAACTGGCAAAATAATTGTCCTGCATTTTACTGAAATCTCTGGACTCCTCACAGCTAGTTTCTGTTTCTCCACATGAATTATAGAGTTCTTCAATGTCACAAAAATGAAAATTAATCCTGGGACAGAAGACTCTGGGTAGGTTTCTGTCTGAACCCATGAAAAAATGTGAAAAGTGCTTTCAAGTAACAAAAGGTAGCTTTCTTACAGCAGGACATGTAGCCACCTATTTCTTACAGCAGGAAGCGCAGCCACCTGTCTCTTAATGGCCTCCTTTTCCTAAAGTGCTGGGTGGTAGAGAGCTCTTTGCTACCTGGCAGCATTGCTGAGCCACATTCCCTCCCCTAAGGAACAAAGCACACTGCTCTTTTTAAGAAAGTTTAAACATATATTTTCCTGGGGTTTGTGGTTGACTTTGAGTTATAGGAAACATTCTACCAGTGTTTTCAAATCACTGGTTTGCCTTTCTCTTATTTCTATCCTCAACATTTTACAAACACAGCCTGTATTTAATTCCTGTTTTACAGCTTCAGAGCCATTTCAGCACCAGCTAAAAACATGGGATGTGTTTACACTGGTCATTAAAACACTGATCAGAGTATCCAAAATCTCAGTTTGTCAAGTGAACATTAATCTGGTCAATTTTCCACCATGTATATGATCAAAAGAAGCAGCACTCGGCTAGCCTGTCATGCATATAAAATTATGTGCAGAAGGCACACTGTTAGTATTATCACCAGAGACATACTGTATATTCCTGTAAGGCTATTTTAATGTTTCTGGTGTATCTTACCTTTTTATAGACATGGTTGCTGATTTTAAAACAAAGCCATTTCTGTTAGTTTGCTAAAAATCAAACCTAAAGCTTGGAAATAGAACTACTATTTCTGTGTACATACTCTTGGCACAAATACAAATTCTTTTAGGGTATGTTACTTGGTATTCTGCAGATGAAAACGAGCCTGGTTTTTGCATGCTTTCAGCTGACTGGATGCAAATCTTTGAAGATGAAGAAGCTACATAACAATATTTAAGTTGACATACTATTTTGAAAGCTTGCAAGATTTATTAACCTGACCACAGCACCATGTAAAATGTGGCTCTGCCATTTCTTATTTTGTTCTGAGAATATCCAGACATGATATATCCTGGACAGCTACATTTTGAAATCTAATTGTGAATATACAATGCTCAGAGAGAAAGAAGGCATAAACAAGTCCACTCTTAAGTCTCTGAGTTGTCTGCTCAGTTTCTGCAGTCAACTGACTTCAGCAAAACAAGCAGCAGGATGAAGCTGCAGAGCTTGAACCTGTTCCCTCCTTCTGGAGCAGTTAAAGGCTCCAGTTACTGCCACCAAGAAGTACTGGAGATACAGTCTGGAACTGTTTAGATGCTCATCCTGAACACACTACAACATAAAGTAGGTATGTATAAATCTCTTTCTTGGAAGAAACCACTCTCAGAATAATCAAGGAGTTATGTATATATATATATGTATATTTAGAAACCAGTTTAACTCTGAAGAGATGCTAGAAGAGCACACTCTTAAATCTGAGAAAATTCAAAAATTAAAGGGAAGACAGAAGATAAATTATCTTCTGGGTGCTCCAGTCCCAAGTATCACAGGAGAGGCAGCCTTCACATCTAGTCTGGGTTTCAAACTCAAAACTCAGTGACTTGCCCACACTGCCCTCTTTCAAACCTTAGGGAAGGGTGATTTTTTAGCTCATCTCCTGCTTTGGCTATGATTTTGATGTATGTTGTTCTCTTCAGGAGCCACCCACACCTGTTTTCTATGCTATTTCCTTGCTAGATTTTCCATTTATCCTTCTATCTGCCCTGTTCTTCATTTGTGAATCCTCCCTTCTCTGATCACGTCCATGAATTCCTGGGGAAGGTGGCAACTCCAGAAGGCAGAGTAAGACCTAGTGTGTGAAGCTAGGACAAGGCAAGGAAACTTCCTTTCCACTGACCTGCCACAGACTTTTGAAAGAAATTAGCTAACAAACTTCTGACATACATATACATATACATATACATATACATATACATATACATATACATACACATACACATACACATACACATATGCATCCTCCCCATATAAAAATATGCTTATATATAATATATAAATATATATTATATATGTATTTTTATATATATATTATATACATATATATAAATCCTCTAAGTCTTATAATAATGCACCTTTAAAATTAAAAAAAAAGGAAAAAATCCAGAAAGACATCCAAGATGATACAAAATTACAACAAAGCTTAAGGTAGTTTGGCAAATGTGCCATGACAGTATGCACTGGTACATCTAAGAGATTCCTTCTCTGCTGGAGCACAGAACAAATGGAGTGAATTGGAGGCAGATCACTCTTTTCAAAGCATCGTAACATTCCTCCTCTCCCCCACAAATATGCACTCTAAAGCAGTGATTCCTGGGCTGCGCTCAAGCTGGGCTCTGCAGGTTTTGAAGCTTGCATGTCTGCATGTCCCACACATGACACCAAGTCCCCGGTGCACAGGACATTTCCTATGTGGCTCATTCAGCATTTCAGTGGTGCCTGCTCAGCATTTGACACATCAGTGCCCTGCTGAGTGCCCTGTTCATGCCTCCTGGAGCAAGTTCTAAGTCATACCACCAGGGCAAGTCATCTACACCAACCCCTACAGCTCAGGGCCTCAGACAAAAGAAACAAATACAAATAAAACCTTCAAACCTATTAGAAACCAGCTCAGCTTTACCAGGTGTAAGGATTATTCATTAATAGAAGAGAGTTCATTTGTTTAACAGATATGCTTGAGAAAACTTATTTTTAAACTGTGTGACTGGGCACCATGTCTGAGAAGAGACTGAGGTCCTGTTTCACACATCCAGATCCATTTTTTCTGTATTCTGACCAAAGCAAAGCCATCAGGGCTGATCCTTGCTGCTGAAACAAGCCCTGAGGGGCAAGACTAAACTCTGCAAGTGTAGCAGTGAGCAGGTATCCGAACACAAGGACCTGCCTGGCTTCAGGCACAGCTTTGCTGTGGCTCAGCTGGCCCCTGGCACTGATTGAGCACAAACACCACTGCCTACTCCCTGTCAGGCATACCCAAAGAGAATTTGGCCTGTTTAATATAGAATAACAAAAGCCAAGAGAACATCTGTCTTCTAAATATACAAACAATGTAAACTCTGGGGACAAACATCTGCTTAAGTTTAAAATTAACCTTTGATCAGAGACAGGCATAGTCTGGGCTCAGATAAACTTGGATATAAACATGTGCACAGTGAGGCTCTGAACCAGCCTTTTGGTGGGAATTGCAGGCAGGTGTGGAGGGGAAGGCAGGAGAGCACAAGAGGAGGACAAAGCTATATTAAAGCTGTTTATGGGCTGTAATTAGAGGTGAATCAAAAGCTGTGAAGGAAAAACAACCAACCCAAACCAATGGTAAAACCAAGAAGAAAGTAAAAAATATGGTAATGGTTAAGCTAACAGAATACCAGCCTGTACACTGTTTACAGTCTGCCTGCTGTAATAGATATATTTTGCTGGGATTGGAAGCCTAAAGTCAGAGAGATACAGAACTGCTGAGTGCATAAATGTCAGTATGTGTAAGAGTGTGAGGAGCCAATGACTGTGCAAGGAACAAGTTACTCAGATGCTGATGCCACTCAGGAAAAAGTAAAGCTTATTTGGCTAAGAGGTAATGATGGTGTTTTCTTTGTACACATGATGGTATCAAGTATGTCACTATTCTAAAATCCTTGCTTCCTTTGGTATTTCAGGGTTCTATTGCCTTGAAAAATTTTGGTGGTTAGTTTGCAAATACCTGGTTTATGCATTTTTTTGGTTTGGTCTGGATTAGGTTGGGTTGATGTTTGGCAGTTTGGTGGGGCTTGTTTGGTTGGTTGATTTCAGTTTTGTTGTTGTTGCTGCTGGTTTTTTGAGGTAAAAGCTTGAATTTTGTTGTGTGAGGGAATAAATCAGTTAGGGCAACAGCAGAGCTGCTCTGAGCATTTTGTTCTCCCTTACAGTTTTGAGGAGCAGTCAGCAATTTCAGTGTCTCTCTCCCAAAGACATAGGGCATACACAGGGAAATAAATCAGGGGGGATAAATGTGGCAAAGTGATAGCTGCTGCTGGTCCTGTTGTGCTAAGATTTTTACTTGCTTTGGACTTATTTTTGCTGGTGGTGAGTTTTGGGGTTTGCTACTTGGGATTTTCTTTTTCTGTTTGACTTGATGTAGCTGCAGCTAGGGAGTTGCTCCAAAAATGAGCAAAGATGTTACCTCTGTAGATGCTCTGAAGGCCTTCAGCAGATGCCAGTAATCCACCAACAGCAGGGAAGTATGCTGTATTTGGCCTTTCTGTGGCAGAAAGTTAAACACTATCAGTCCTGCTGCTTCTGCAGTTACCCCAGGGCTTCCTAGAGGGTAGTATTTGGGGTTTCTTTTCCCCTGAAATATACTATCATTATGTATGTGTCTGATAAAATATATTACCCTTGACTGGTTAAATGATCCACTCTGAGTCTCTGTATAGATGTATCATGACAGTGAACCACCAGGTACTGAAGGTGGAGTGCTCAGATATTAGAATGGTAGGGAACTTAAATATCTAGAAAGATCCCTGATAAATGATACACTCTGCAGACAAACCTCTGCCAAATTCTATTCAAATAGCAAAGGGATAATGTGAATATGACTCTAATGAAGGAAGGCTGGAGTTGCTATAATGCATGCAGGTGCAATTGCTCCAAATCTCTCTTAAAATCCATTTTCCTGCCAGTGCTCATTCTTCCTTTAAACAGAAGTTAATACTCTGCTGACATTACTGAACTCCATCACGCTCATTATCTCAGGCTAGCATTTAGATCAGGTTTTTGGAGGTGAAAGACCAATTCATTAACTCTATTGTGTCACTCAATGACTTCCTGTGGAGAGATCATAAGTCAGATGGGGGTGTCACTGCTGGAAGATAAAAGACAGCTATAAAGTAGGAAGACAACTGGTATAATTCACAAAAATGAGGGAAAAAAATTACACTATAGCCTTTAATTTCTATTCATAGTTCAGGTTTTAAGTATGTTATTTAGATAACAGTGCATCTGAGGGGTTTTTTTATGAGTTTCAGAAATGGAATGGAAAAGGTTATTTGTTAGTTATTTGTCTTTGATTTAAAGGAGAAAATGAATATAGGCAAGAAGTAACATGGTAATCCCTGATTAAAAAAAAAAAAAGTTTTAAATGTGCTTTAAAGCCTGATGTGTTGAAATGACCATATATATCAACTTGCCTTGGATTAAATGTGGAAAAAAAGTGTTTGGAAAATTATTAATTTGTCAAAAAGAAAGTATTATGAAATAGTTTTAATTGTTGATAAAGAAAGAAACAGCTGCCAGGAATCAGAATCAGAATCCACTTATTTGATTAAAATAAAATCTCCATACTCTTTCTTAAGGTAAAAAAAGAAATGTTTATTTTAGAATACTCTTTGTAGCACACTAAAATATTTTTTCTCTGAAAGAAAAATTCTGTCTGGAAGAATTTTCTAGCACTTTTATATAAAAAGTAATTTGCTACTGCTACTACTTATGACTGAACATGAAGTTTCTCAGTTCGCATATGGGAAATAAACAAGCAAAAAATACTTCTTGTATTTTAACTGAGTATTTTGTGGAAAATTTTCAAATATGAGACTTTGCCAGTAATTAACAACAACTTAATGTGAAGAAGCAGTGTCAAATAAGGAATGCATTTGCCAGAGAGCTTTGCAGTCTCTATTCAGCTTCCCTCTACCTGTTGTTTAATAAAACTGTAGGACATCATAGAATTCTAGAATGGTTTGGCTTTGAAGGGACCTTAAAGATCTTCTGGTTCCAACCCCCTTGTCATTGGCAGGGACAACTTCCATTAGACCAAGCTGCTGAGAGCAGCTCAAGGCCAGCAACCTGGCCTTGAACACTCCCAGGGATGGGGCATCCACAGATTCTCTGGGAGAAGTTGGGCAATTTGTTCCAGTGTCTCACCATCCTCACAATAAAGACTTTCTTCCAGATACCTAATCTAAACCTACTCTCTTGCAGATTAAAGTAACTTCTCCTTCTCCTACCGCTACCAGACCTTGTAAAAAGTCCCTCTCCAGATCTCTTGCGGGCACCCTGTAGGCACTGGTAGGCTGCTCTAAGGTCTGCCAGAGCTTTCTCTCCTGCAGGCTGAAGAACGCCAAACCTCTGAGCCTTTCCTGACAGGACGATCCTTGGCGCGACTCTCTCCTGGCTAGGCTGGAAGAAGCGCTGCGGGAGATGCGGGATGGGGATGAAGGAGGGAGCGGCGGGACGCGATCGGTGCCAGCCGCGAGGGCGCTGCGGTACCGCCTCTCGCCGGCAGAGGGCGCGCGGCGCTGCGCACGGCGGCTGCCCCTGCGGTCCGGTCCCGGCGGTCCGGTCCCGGCGGTCCCGCCCCAGCGGTCCCGTCCCGGCGGTCCGGTCCCTGCTGTCCCGTCCCTGCGGTCCCGTCCCTGCGGTCCCGTCCCGGCGGTCCGGTCCCTGCGGTCCCGTCCCTGCGGTCCCGCCCCTGCGGTCCGGTCCCGGCGGTCCCGCCCCAGCGGTCCCGTCCCGGCGGTCCCGTCCCTGCTGTCCCGTCCCGGCGGTCCCGCCCCGGCGGTCCCGCCCCAGCGGTCCCGTCCCTGCGGTCCCGTCCCGGCGGTCCGGTCCCTGCGGTCCCGTCCCGGCGGTCCCGTCCCGGCGGTCCCGTCCCTGCTGTCCCGTCCCGGCGGTCCCGTCCCGGCGGTCCCGTCCCTGCGGTCCGGTCCCTGCGGTCCCGTCCCGGCGGTCCCGTCCCTGCGGTCCGGTCCCTGCGGTCCCGTCCCGGCGGTCCCGTCCCGGCGGTCCCGTCCCTGCGGTCCCGCCCCTGCGGTCCGGTCCCTGCGGTCCCGTCCCTGCGGTCCCGCCCCTGCGGTCCCGTCCCTGCCTTCCCGAAGCACCGGGAAAGAATCCCGGGAGAAAAGCGCCAACAGCAAAACATCTAAACGTATCATAGCATGTTCGTGTACTTCAGTACCTTTTGGTAAACTCCCTCCTTCAGCTGATGGCACTGGGATTTCCAGCAGGTAACACAGGCTGAGGGCTGGGAGCAAACACAAAAAACCCCCCAAAAAACCACAAAAAACAAAACAAAACAAAAAACCCCCAAACAACAACAACAACAACAACAAAAGACCGACTAGGGAAATCTAAGATCTTCTTCATTTTCTGATGTATTCACAGGACCACAGAATGGGTCAGGCTGGAAGGGACCGCAGTGGATTGTCAGGTCCAACCTCCCTGCTCAAGCGGGCTCGTTCTGGAGCACACAGCACAGGACTGTGTGCAGATGGTTCTTGCATATGTCTGGTGAGGGAGATTCCACAGCCTCTCTGGGCAACCTGTTTCTCTGAATGGTCACTCTCACATGAAAGAAGTTCTTCCTCATATTCAGGTGGAAATTTCTGACCATCAGTTTCTGCCCATTGTCTCTTGTCCTATTGCTTGCCATCCCTGAGAGGAGCCTGGTTCCATTCTCTTGTCACCCTCCCTTCAGATATTTATATACTGATGAGGTGCTCAAACCCTTTCACTCCAATAAATCCTGGGATTTTTTTCCCCCTATTTTTCACTTTATATTCATTATTGATAAAAATTAGTGCAGTTTCCAAGCTGTACATAAAAAAGTTTTCCTTTCTCCTAGCTGCTTTGGAAACAGCTGCCTTCTCTTCCTCACCCTGCCCCCACTTCCGCTGACTCTATTTAATGCTAAGATATTCCTACCTTAAGTAAGAATCCCTTTCTCAGATTCTTTACAAATTAAAACCACAGTTGAAAGGAAACATAGAAAAAAAAAAGAGACATTCTAAACTGGTATCAATCCTCCTATTATTAATGCAGTTATTTATTGATCAATTTGGTTCCTCTTACTGTGTTATCTGGGAGCATCCTTAGTTCTACTTTTTTTGTCCGGATTGAAGCACTCTTCAATATACCTTTCCTTATATTTCATCATTATCTCTTCTGTCCCCCGTCCTCACACCCTGCAATTTTAAGCTGCACTCATTTGAAATACTTTCTGATATTAACAGACTGGTTGAATATTTTTTCATCAGGTAGCAGCTCAGTAATTGGAAACCTAAGAGTCACTTAATATAAAGATTACTGAGAATCATAAACCATTTGCTTCTTGACCTTTTCCAGCAAAACATTATCTTCTGAGTCAGCCTGCTTTGAAGCTACAGATGCACTATATATTGTTATGTTGGTTTCTGACTTCAAGCAATTCTTTTCTTCCATTTCCTCCTATTTTTAGCATCTGAAGGCTGAAATTTTACAATATGCTATTGCTCTTTTTTTTTTTTTTCTTCCCCAGGAACAAATGTCAGTGCATCAAAAGCTCACTGCTTTTAGTATGTGTCACTTGAGATCACTGGGAAAAAATACTTTGTAAGCCTCCTTATTGAATCATTAACTGTGGGCGCTACTATAAATAGTTTTCACAAAAGTTCTGGGATTAGTTATTTCAGCATCACTTCACTGCCAAGTAAAATTCATAAAGAGTCAATATTGAACAAGGGGACGAACAGAAAAGAAGAAAACAAACCAAAAACATTAGTCCAAAGGTGAAGAGATATGCAATCAAACAATTTCTTTTGTATGTAGCTTTTACATGTGTTTTGGTATATACCCTGTGGTATCACACCAATTTCTATCAACTATATGGTATTTGCAATGAAAATAACTGTACAGACTCACATACACATATACTTGAGTTGTTCATCTCCTCTCCCTGTTTAGGTGCCAGTCTTAAATCTTCCAGACCTGAAATGCTTTCTGCAGCAATCCAGTCCTCTCAGACAATCATACAATAGTTGTTTATTAGGAAAAGAACTTTGAATTTCTAGGAAAATGGTTCATACCATCTCTCTGATCTACAGTTATCGAGGCAAGGATGTTGTGGGGTCACTGATTTGGCAGATACAGACAAAGGCCGCAGTAGCTGTCCTGTTGCCTTTGGTATTCTGCCACATAAATTCACCTTAAGTGTATGCAGATAGTTATGTCATGGTCCTATAGCTGTGGCTACGGACAGGGTCAATCTCCTCATGGCATATACAGCCGTGACCTCTATACAGCCTGCAGCACCAAATATTTTTTAAAGAGCTAGAAGGACTCTTATTTTTTCTTGGTAATCAATTACCTTTCCTGCCACCTGGCCTGAGGTGTCTACTGAGTGCTCAGAGGCATTCACTGAATTTAATGAATCTCTGCGAGAGGTGTGATAAGCAGAAAGACTTTGATATATTTGTCAGGAACAACCAGTACAGGTTTTCTAGAATGCTGTTCAATTTGTTGAATTTCAACATTCATCAGGTTTGTACTTAAAGCAACAAAGAAATCAAATATATTAAATATCTAAAACAGGACTACTAAATTGCCACCTAGTGGTCCTATAATGAAGCTAGTATCTCCAGCCTGCAGATCTGACTGAAAAAAATATCGGTGTGATTTTTGTGTTTTTGTCAGGTATGGGTGTTCACTGATGCCTTGCACAAAGCATGACTGGAGCAGAGGGTTGTCAGGACACAACTTTCAAGCCAATATAAGACAGAACCATTGGGACTTCTGGGGTACGAGGGGCAGCTTGTACAGGATGTAAGATACCAAAAATGGAATTTCTGAGCCAGGCAGCCAGCCTGTGCATAGGGTAAAAAATGCTGCCAGGTAGTCTATTATCTGTACTACTTCTACTACTACTACTACTACTACTACTACTACTACTACTACTACTACTACTACTACTACTACTATCTGTACTACTTTTCCTTTCTAACAAAACAAACAAACCAAAGAAAGGTAAATAATCTTAAATAAAAGGTTTTCTGATTGTTGGTAAATTAGTTAGGAGTCTTGTTCTTCTGAGGCTCTATAAGATCCAGTGAGATGGTTGTGGCCTTTCAGTACCTACAGAGGATATGCAAGAAAAATGGAGACACTTCTTGCAAGGACAATGGAGTGACAGGAGAAGGGACAACAGCTGTGAACTGAAAGTATGTTCAGGTGAGATATAAGGAAGAAATCCTCTACTGTGAAGGTAGTGAGGCACTGGAACAAGTTGCCCAGAGAACCTGTTGATGCCCCATCTAAAGTGCTCAGGACTGGGCTGGACAGGACTGTGAACAACCCGATCTTTTGGAAACTGGCAAGGGGTTGGAAGTAGATGTTCTTTAAGGTCCCTTCCAACCCAAACCCAAACACAGAGCCAAGCAGATGAGAAACAATAAAGAAGCACAAGTGGAACAACAGTAAGCTTTGCAGTCCTGCTTTTGTGATTGGTCTGCGCAGAAGCGACTAGGAGAGACTAAAAATAATTTGCAACGTGATGACCTCCATAAGCAAATTCTCTGGGGATTAATGCATCCTTAATCATTTTACCAACAATCAGCTGGGGGAGAGCTGGACTGCACGTTGACAAAGCTGATGCTCACAGGAGGTGGAGGAAGCAGAGGCCTCGTGTTAGGAAGCGCCCCGGAGCGGGGGCTGCTGGCTACATCTCTGGGTCCTACATCAGTTGTTTCACAGATAAGTCAGAGATAAGTCAGTCCATGGCAGCAGAATCCAAATGATTCATCTTCCTCCTCCATCCTGTCACCTGCTGGGACCTAGTACAGTCAGTGGCTGAAGGAGAAACATCAGCCCTGGAAGACAGATTAAGAACACTTATTGCACCTTTATTGAGCTCCTGGGTAGAAAAGGAGTCACATGAGTGTAGCGCTGGTCTGAGGATGCTGCATAATCTGAAAGTTTAAACCTGGCCAAAAAATATCCCCTTGCAGATCACTTGCAGATCAATACCTTGATTAGATATTGGCAATTCTTGTGTCATCTCTCCTCTTGGGATGAACTGAGAGCCCTGTAAACAAAGGTCATTGCTTCCCACAGAATATGAGATGAGATAGGTCAAGAAAATGAGATGAAAAAGAGAAAACAAAGATGTCTGGGGCAAAGGGTAGGACTTGGATAGCAATTAAAATATCAATTGTTGATAGGAATATTGTCTCCCTATACTTCAGATTTTATAATTAAAGTACAACTCACCTTGTAAAGCACCATATATAGTTCTATTTCTCCTTTCATATCACTTTTGGCCAGGTTGACATTAATATGTTTTAAGATGAATCTGATTTTTATTTGTGGGCATTTTCCCCTTCTGTTTTTGTTCTTGCCCAGGGAGATTTGCACACTGTTTCTTTTAGTTTCACAGATTTGATTTGCACACTGTTTAGTTTTAAACAAGTATCTATTGTTATACTGGTGTCTGACCTCACTCCATTAACTTACTCAAATTTTAGTCAATGAACTTTTCTGTAGAGTTAATAGTTATCTAAAGTGATTTGCTTTTTCTTTTTTAAGGCCTCTGCCTCTCTTCCTCTAGTTATTATGAAAGCACAGTAATAGAGGAAGCTGTAACCACACTCCGCACACTGATGTGCCACTAACCCAAACTACCTAGTATAATAAAAGGGCACTCAATTAAAAGCTAGTTTACTCCCTAATGTACCCTAGGTGATTTGATATTTAAAGAGTATACAATGTAAGGTGAAAGGTAATCAATACAGTACTGTCTGAGAAATTGCAGATTTAACTGCATACCTGTTGTCAATAAAATTATCCAGGGACAGAATGCTCTATAAATGCAACCAGCTTTTTCAAAAAATAAATGCACTTCTCCAAGCCTGAGAAGCTGGTAAGCCACAAAATAGAACCCACGTGATAATTACTCATTTGAAATTTAATGTGAGTCATGAGTTTCTGTTTCCCCTAACCTTTTCTGAGTTAGTCTCTTCAGAGGTTATTTGGATTGCCTTTGACTAAGGGATTTACCATACCATCAATCTGTCATTGTTCTGTTATCCCAGTAGCTTCCCGAGTTTTCAGATTCTGTTCAAATTGCCATGCCAAATGGCATCAACATAACTCTGGAAGACATGCCTTTGATTTCTGGGGCCTCGTGCTCACCATAGGTTATAGTGAACACCTTCAAACACATCTCTTGACATGTTTTACACTTTCCAGGTAGGAAGTTCTAGATCCTCCTGTCTTGATCCCCAGAAATAACCAGAGTTAATGGCTTGGGAATGTGCTAGATGGATCATTCTGTCCATTTTTTAATTGATGTTTATACATTTACAAAATCACTGAAGGCTTTCAGGAGGAAGAAAGCATCATCCAGTGTTACTGTGCCAGCATTGAGTAAGAAGAATAACTATTCAGTTGTCACGTGTAGAGAACATGGAATGAGAACTTATTTGTGTTGGCTCTGGAATTGTATACACTGTCTGTCTTGTCTTCATCTTAAGGGCTATGCAGTTTTTACTCAGCTCAGAGTAGTCAGATTGAATTTGTGCCTCCCCTAAAATACCTAAAGATGTGCTGTAAGGGGCAAGCTATCTACACTTACTGCTCTGGCAGACAGCTATCTTAAGGCTTTTAAAAATTTAAGTACAGTTGAAAACTTAAAAATGGACCTTAGTTTCTTCAGCCGGTGTACATAGGTTAAATGACAAAATAGGGGCTTCACCAGAATTTCTCTGAGATCTTAAAAGACATGAGCAGGGTAACAGAACAGTCGTGAAATAAGGTTGTTCTCTGAATACACGGAACAGTGTTCAGTCAAAGGAATGTAGAAGTTGAAGTAAACTGAATGTTGTGGAATTTTAAAACAATTTTATATCAAAACTGCAAGTTAAACAAGCTTAAGCTTTTACAAAGCAAAGTCGCTTTTATTTATTCATTGTTTATTTTCACTTTGTGTGTGTGTGTGTCTGTCACCTCCAGGAATAAAACCATTGAAGTCAATTCCCTTCTGCCTTTCTTTATATGGAGCTGGTATTTATAATGAGCCTCCAGTCAGCTCTGTCATGTTAAAATGAACTTTCTGAATTATTGTTGTTTCGCCTGATTTCACAACCAGCCCTTTGCAACCCACAACACTGTCACTAGCAATCTAACCAAAGGCAAAAATTTCTTTAATGTCGAGATCAGTTTATGTTGAATAATCTCAACACCTTTCAGCAGCAGTAGTATTTAAATACAGATGGAGTGGAACAAAACAGAATGCCCGCATTTTTAAAAACTCTCGTACATCCATGCTTCTTTCCGTCCTGCTGAAATTGTTTAGGTTAGAAATACTGGGGGCTCTTTTCCTCCTCTTTCTATGTCTTGCTAATACTTGGTGTTTTGCCTTGGGTGTAAAGGTTAAAAACTTTAAAGGTTGAGGGTCTTCATCACAGGAAAGTGATTTCTCCATTAGAAAGCCAGTAAATTAATAAAGCTATATAAAAACTCCTTATTTAACAACTTGGGCCAAGAAAAAAATATCTATTTTTCTAGCACGTGTCTCTGTTATCCTTCTGATAGACAGAGCAAAACAACTACTGTCTTTTGGAATACTGAAGGAATAAAACAGCCAGAGATAGTACCTTTACTTGCAGCTTGATGTCCATTTCCAGTTACCACTTACTATATTTTTCTTTACTTTCCCCATTACTATTTCTACTTACAGTTTTTCAAAGAAAGACAGCATCAGGTAGATAGGATTGGGGCAGGGGGGAAGGGGAGGATAGGGAAGAGATTGTCTATATCCATTCTCTATTCATCATCTTTTCAATCATCTTTTCATCTCCTAAAAAAAATGGAAATCTTCACAAAAACACAAGCTAGATTACTCTTCTTCCCATGTGTTTACTGTTGGGATAAAGAAATATTTACACCATCTGATACCAATAACTGTGCTAAAAAAAGACTGATGTAGATTTGCAACATGTGATTTTAAGAAAATACATCGGTGTATAAAGCATTAAGAAATTAGAAAATAATTTAAAAAATTTCTTATCTCTGATAGCAACAGAACTGTTCAATTTCCATGCTCCAGGTTGAGATGAACTTTGAAAAAATGCTAAAGACAGGCCCCTGCGCATATTACAAAGATAAATTCTTTCTTTGCTATATAGTCCTTTGTGTGCAATAGAGATACATAGGACAAAATTCTGAATAAGACAGTGTTTTATTTCTAGTCCTATGGTGGAGCAATTCAGAATATAATCTGACTTTAACTCTGCTTCAGTACTGGGAGGATTCTTACCTATTCCAAGGGCAGTGTCACTTGCTCACAGCAGGGCTGCAGGAGTTTTGTAGGTCTCTGAGGCAGCTCTGAATAAAGCCTCACTCTCAACCTCAGACACTTTCCAAAAGTTATCACACCTGCAGATCGCTGGAAAAGCTCTGGCACTGAGCTAAAAATCAGAGCAGAAGAGAGACTGCACACTCAACTGTTAATTCCCATTTTCCCAGTACTTTAACTTGCCATAAAGCTTGTGCTCCACCAGAGGGCATTCCATGCCTCAATAAAATGTAGACGGGTAAACAATTCGAAAGCAAAGGGCAAATAACTCCTCTAGTCTTCTTAGGATATTGGACACTTCGTATTACTAATCAAAAGCCTGCTACAAACTGAACTATCCCAAGTGTAGCATCCATCAGGTATTTATCAAATGCTCTTTCATTCCAGTAGCTCCTTCAGAGGGAAAAACAGTAAATGAATTAGGTCTCACTTGTAAACAAAGATGGAAACTATTCAAACTGAAGACATATTATTTCTTCACAACAAATTTATATGAGGAAAACCTTAAGAACATGTTGATTTTTCAGATATTGATTGCAGATTTTTAGGTTTCATTTCTCCTAATGTTAAGCTAACACACTGCAGACTTTTTCTAATAAGTGAGCCATGTGTTTATGTGGATTTTGCCTTACTAGAGACAAGTAATACTGAATTCCATCAACTGAGGAGCCAGCCTTTTGCATATTATTTGTTACAGAAATATGGCACAGCTGGAAGTACATTTTGTCCTTTGAAAATTTTATTAGAAAAATATGATTTCATTTTACAAGTCTGCAATCTTGTTAGGATCCAGATTAAGGATTCTGAACATTTTTTCCATCTCAAAGAACTTAACATTCAGACAGCCTCCAAATTGATATCTATAAATTCTAATTTTCTATAAATCAGGCAAAATTAATGCTGTCACTAAAACTGAAAGAAAATTACTGAGGAAAAGACAAAGGAAACAGCATTTCTCATACTTCTGTGTAGCTTTTCATTGCAATTGGTTTAATATTTGCATTTATTTTCCAAAGTCTGGTAATTTTAGCAGCACTTGTAATGACCCCTTAGCTTCACACATGAAAATAACTTTATTGTCCGCCTCCAGATTCAAAACTTAGTTATCCCACATACTCTTTTACCAAGTAATGTCTTGCCACTTCATCATATTATTGCATTTCTGTTCTGCAGGTAGAAATAGGGTCTTCAGGGAAAGCAATACAACAGGAGAGCTCACATACTAATGTATCAATGCATAATTATATGTTTTATGTGTTACCAGATACTCTAATGCTACACTTCTTCAGTGTAGCATACTAGCAATTTTCTAGAATGTTCTTAAAAAAAGAAAGAAATGTGATTGAACATTTTTTTTTTTATTTCAATCTATCAGAAAAAGTTTGGAATTACCTAATTTTCTGAAATGCAGGAAAATGAAAAAAATATTGAATAGACTATGTAAAATAATAATGGTTTTTTTACAAAAATACTGAGTTATCACTGAGGTAATTGATTAAACTTTCTTATGTAAGAAAATATCTAAAATGTAATTATCAAATAGTAAGAATGAGAAGTATTTTCTTCAGCACAACACATACTTTTACACAAGGATGTAAAGAATATAGCAGCCAGTGATCTCCACGTTATACAAAGTATCCAGCTTTTCAGGTTTGTAGATAAGTACCTTCAGATGTCAGAATGTAATCATAACATAACAATTATTTGTGTGTTACAAGGCAAGGGTGTGCAGTGACTTAAATCTGTGACTCGGATAGCAGAAGCCCATTGGGTCATTTTCAAAGTGATTTTCAGAATACCATTATAGGGTAGGATGCACTCACTTGCATGTTCATCCAGTGTGAGTTCACTTCATTATTTGAACATTGTTATAATCAATTACTAGCTTACTAATAATGTCTATATCAGAATTCTAAAATTTGGAAGTACAATGTTTACATGTAAGTCCAGTCCTAAAATTAAAGTATTATTTCATTCTGCTTCAGTAGATCAGAGGAAAAATGCCCTTCCCAGAGAAGGATAAATGCCCAGAGGCATGTGTATAAATGACTCACTGACACTTTCTGTACATTTTCCTTCTGGTTGTTTCAGAACTCAGAAAAAGAGTTTAAAGATTAAACTCTCATCTGGTCACAGGTAAGAGAAGTTCTTGTCCAGCTAAGCCTAAAATGATCTCAACTCTCAGCATCATCTAGGCTTCTCTATGAACAGGAGGGACTGTGCTAGGAAGCAAAGGCTAATTTGTCTGAAAAGCAGATGTTCTGATAGGCAGAATATATATTAACTAGAAACTATGGGGCAATATTAATTCAAACTCTAAGGTTAATAAGGACAGTGTTTGAGTTGTGAAAGTCTCTAACACAAAGTGCTTTGAGTTTACGCACACTGATTTCTACCCACAAAACCCATAAATCACTGAACTAGAACTGGCTCAAAGCCCATTTCTGGATATGGGCCCTGCAGTCCCTTGCTACAGTGCTATAAAAATTTACACAGGTGCTCTGAAATTTGAGCTGTCAAAGTCAAGGAGACTGCTCTCAGGAATTAAAAAAAAAAACCCTTCCCACTTCATGTTGGAAGGAACGGGTGGCAGAAAACTTTCAAAATACTTTGTATTTCCTACTTTTGCTGACACTTTTTTTTTTTTTTTTAATGTCAGCTTGTTTATCACACAGGCTAACCCAGCTGGGATACTAAGAGAAAAATTTGCCTCAAGTGAGCCAGATGTTCTTAAGTAAAAATTTCTGCAGAAATTATAAAAGACTATGGATGCATACATATCTTAATCATTAATTAACTAACTGAAAAGTTATGCTCTCTAGCCGGAAGGTTGGCTTTCAACAAACGTTTTGAATCGTTATGGTTACTATATGCTTACTGGATATATGATTTCTGATTGTGTTTGGGGTGGCTTTGTTTGTCATGTAACAGTTGGGTTGTTTTTTTTTTTTCTTTTTGAAAACAATCGATAGAAGAGTGTTGCTAAGAGTCATCCCAGATTATAGCAAAGCCTGGAAAAAGGAGAATTTAGTCTCAATCAAAAGGGGGAAAATCTGTTGTCCCTATCACTGATGCAAAGAATAGAAAGGGCAGGTCAATGGCAGCAGCTGGAGGGAGTCAAAAAAAGAGTGAGAGGATGGAAGTTGCATGGTCAAGGAAGAAACACCTCTACAACAACTTGTGAACAAGCACTTTAATCATGTTTGCTATTTCATTAGCATTTGAACAATTCAGATTGAAATATGAAAGTTTGTTTTATCTCCCTTCTTTTTTATGCAAGCCCTGGACAGCTTTAAGCAAAACACTTCTCATCTGAATGATGAGGATAACAATAACATATCTCTGTCTCAAAGGACTGATTATGAAAATAAATAGGATGCTCAGATGTTATAGCAATGAATCCCAGTAAATTAAAAAGAATTTTCAAAACAACCACATCCACATTATTTTTTAGATACCTTGATTTCAAATTTTATTTTGTTTTGGAAATCATAGGCTGTTTGTATATAAGCAAGGAATTTCGGGATAGTTAACCCCAGAAATGTGAAGAACATTTACTGGGAAATACTTCAGCTAGGTGACAACAAAATAGAAAAAGAGGAGATTACTAAATTATTAAATGACCTACACTACAGCTTCTTATATGCAGTTTTGCAGCTGGAGGAGAAGTGACTGCTAGAATGCTTAGTTTGGTGTCTTCAAAATGTCTGCAGTGAGGCTCTGGTTTGAAAAGTGATTATGTAAAAATAGCACTTCCTACTCAGCAGATCTGTTCTTGTATGCTTTAGTAGGGAGGGAGAAAAAAAATCCAATAAACCACTGTGTATCTTCATTGCTGACCCACCATATCTTGGGAGGGCAGGGGAAGAAATTACCTTATACTCCAGTCTATGCAACTTCATCAAAATTATCAATTTAAAGCTATAATGTACCTAAGCAAAACACATAATTTCAAAATTGTGTCCTTTGAAATCAGACCTGCATAACCTCATTACCTTCAGATGAATGGAAATGAATGAAATGAAATGAAAGGAAATAAACCCTTCAGATTGAAAAATCATGATTGGATTTCCTCCAGCTTCCTATCATCACCCAAAGTAATCAAGCTATTTTCTCCCCAGGTGGAAAATGAAAAGAAAGAAAGAGGTGATGATGATTCTTTTTTTAAATATTTGGCAGGTAATCTCAGAGCATGGAGCCCATATAAGTTTCAAGAGGTTACATGAGGACTACAGAAGGCTAATACTATGATATCAGCTGGTAGCACAGGGATGTAAGCAATGCAGAAATCAGATTCATGCAGTTTGGCCAGCCTGTTTCCAGGGTTGTCAGACCCCTAAGTGATGGAGTGGGATTTGCCACTATCAGCTGCTTCCAAAGGATCAATATTTCATAGCAAATGCTTCTCTTTAAGCTTTTCAAAAGAAGTCTTCTTTGTCAGTATACTTTTTTTCCTGAAGAAGAGCAGATGAAGACACTCTTGTAAAAAGAAAAAAAAAAAGGTAAAATTCTGAACGCATGAAAATACATACTTAGTATGTGTCTAGAGATTTGAAAGGATACTTTGATCATTCTTGCCAATTACGTACCTGTTAGAGGCGAGTATATTTACATATTTAATATTCAGCTAATCTCCAAAATCTTTTATCAAAAAGACATGCCATTTATCCTCAAACACTGTGCCAAAATTTCATCTCTAGATAGCCTAATGTGTGAAGTGATGAATTTGTTTTCAAGTCTTTTACAGAATGCCTTCCATTTTTCACTTCAGATTAAAACACCTACCCTTTTAACAAGTGTACTGCTTCTCCTGAACACCATCTTTAAATACAAAAGAAATCATAGCACAATGGTTCCCTCAGGGCTTTGCCTTTTGACATTTCTCTACTTAGAAAACATCTCAGAAAGAAAACTAATGGCATTATGCTTGCAGACACAATCCTTTTCTAAATGAACAGAAATGTTTACATATTTCTTCTCATTTGTGACACGTTTTCATGTGGCTTAGGCACAGAACCTGAGTGACCTTCATTAAGTCCCTTGAGAAGAAGCCTGACTAGCTCTAGAACTGCAAATTCTTACTGAGGGCTTGTGCATTAATGGAAAATGAAAAGATTACCACATGAGTTTGCAGAAAACCCCAACATCAAGTTTGACAGAAGACAGTCCAGCAGCAGAGGTATTGCAACACGCTCTGGACTCAGGTCTGTTACGTTAGATTTAGATATAACAAATCCCAATAGAAAGCACCATTTTTTCTTTTATTAAATTGTGTTCTTATAGAGTGCACGCTTTCCAAGCAATGTCTAACCTTGTAATTCTTTTCCTCCTTGTTTGTACTAAGATTTCTCCTAAATCTTTTAAACATCTCTTTCCCAAAATAAGAATCATCCCAAGAGTCCTTTATTCAACAGAGAGAGATGCAAATGCAAGATCACAATTCCTTTACTGATTAAGAATGCAGCATTTCCTTTGAACCACATACTAGATCTTGGAGATGTTTCAAGCACAGTCTACATGTTTACTGAAGTACCAGGCATTCCTCTCCTTACAGTGCCAAGGATTGTTAACAGTAGAGTATTAAGACCTCCGGCAAGTAAGAGGGACAGTCTGGTACCAAAACTCTAATATATCTGGAGCCAGTGCCAGAACAGCACTACTTGTTTACAGTCCTAAAATTGAACTACCATGACACAGTCTCTCATGGAAAAAGAAGTTAAAAAAAGATTATATTTTCAAGTCTTACCTGAATTACTCTAGTATTTAATCAGAATATTCCTCAGTGTTGCTGCTTTGGGGAGCCAGTGTAAGAATGAAGCTGTGCAGGGAGGAAGCTCTGACCCTTCCTTCTACTACGGGAAGGTGGGGTCCACTCTAGTAGCATGTGCCTCACTAGTGGCTTAAGAGGCTTGAAGGAACTGATTTTGTACAGCTGTTTTCAGGGTTCAAGGTGCAACTGGACAGACTTATTTAAGCATGCACTAGAGAGCTTGCTAACCTACAAGATGGAAAACAGGCAGTAAGAATATGGGAGAAATACATTTTGCTACAGAAGAAATTATCTTTCATAGAGTGTAGCAACCTTTTTATCCTCATCTATCAAGAAATATTTTTAAGGTTGTAGATAATTTTTTCTTACCAATTATTAGATCCATAAACAGGAGATATTCCTACAAAGATATAAATAATAGTCTTAAAAATTTACAAAGATAAAATTAAATAGCCTTTAGCAAGAACATTATTTTTCTTTCCCCATCACTAGATTTGTTACTCTTTTTTCCTTTAGTCATGAGACTCATTTTCTTTGCAAATGTTTTTTCTACCTGGGACAAATTTGTAGAAACTGATTTACTGAGAAGAATTCTGACACTTTCCTGGCAACTTGCAGTGATGCCTGGTGAAAACAGCTAAATTTTGCTGTAGAATAAAATTGCAAAAACTCATTAAAACAGCTTTTGAGCTCATCCAAATGTGATCTTCCTAAAGAAAAATCTAAACAGAAATGTCAGGATTGTAGTCTTTAACTCACTTCAGGAACCCTATTTGGTATACTGGCTATACAGCTTGATAGTAAAGCTGCTTTTTGTTTTTTCTATGGGGAAAAAGAATCCAAACAAACAAAACACTGTAAGAATTATTTTTCTTGTAAAGCTGCCTAGACTGGATATCTATTATACAATTTTGCCAGGAGACTGTTTTACTTCTAGCAATTTCACCTTGAAGTCTACAAAATCTGATAAAATCTACTGAAGAGTAGAAAAACATAAATGCTAGTTGTCCCTGTTTTGCCCAACTCCCCATAATCACTCACAAGCAAGTAAAAGTGGGCCCAAAGAAAAGCCAAGAGCTCTGTCCCTGCATGCTATAAATCAGAGAACACTCTCCTTTGCCTTGAGAAAAATGTAAGGCGTGTAGTGCAAAAGCTACCAGAGGACATTTACCAGTATTTCAGGCTCCCTGCAAGAGCAGGAAACTTGTTCTGCTTCAGGGAACCCAGAAGTACCACAACCTAGGTTTGTCTCCTATATAATGACATTTTGGATTTTGTTTTGGTGAGCACTCCAGCCATGAAAAAAAAACCCACAAGAAATTTGCATCCAAGCAAGGAGCATGGCAGGGACTTCAAATTGTGTATACTTGACAAAACTCATCATCAGTGCAATGCTTTTTATATCCCCTGTCTTGGTAGTTAATTTCCTAAATAAACTTTCAAAGCCTCTAATTTAAATTCTTCATGGGTATAACCTGTTAAAGGTGCTTCAGATGACAGCTTAATAAAGGCTGATCTTGTGAAAACAGAACAGAACAAGATGACAAGAAATTAGAGTGCTATTCTTGGTTTTCCTTATTTTTTTCTAGTTCTGAAAAATTTGTTTAACCTTGCTGTACTTCACTGTACTTGAAGGCTAATGATACATGCCTATTCTACAGAGAACTGGGAAAATAATTATCTTTACATTTCAAAGCTATGGGAATGACAATTATCATTACTTCACTGTTATTTAATAATATTAAAAATTATTCTTCAACTTCCATTAAAGTCTTCAGTATTTAATATAACAAGAGAGAGCAGAAGTAATGACTACCATAGTCCCTTATTTTCTCTACAGGTAAAGGTATTAATATGAATTGATTGGAAAAGCCAAGTCTTTTTAGAGGAAACAGAGCCTATCTTCTGTCTAAAGGAGGAAGAACCCCTATCAAACTTGTATCACCAGTTTAGTTTAGGTTCTTCACAGACATTTTGTAATGTTTCAGGTCTAGGAACTTTTGGGTTCTGTGAACATTAGAGTGCTGCTCTAGTAATTACACTGCAAAGAAAAATCATCTAAAAGTTATCTAAAGAAATCTAGCTGTCTGGTTTTAATGGCAAGAGAACAGCAGGAAGCTGACTAAACAAAAGTCCCTATATAGAATTTCAATAAAATTTCCTTAATACTGTGCTGACTTAAATAAGGTATTTCAGAGAATTTCCTGTTAAACAGAAATCAGATCTAAGGGCTCACTGAAAATTAGTAACAATTATTAGTGCCACATAACTTCCTCCTTCCTTTGGACTAACCAATGACTGTGCTTCTGAAAACAACTCTTGTAAAATCAGAAGAGTTGTCAGCAGAAAGGTGACTATGATAGTGATGTCAGAAGTTAAATGATCAGTTAAAAGGGAACATTCTGATAGTTGAGCTATATAGCTGAGATGCAGTAATAAACCCAGTAAAGACATCCCTGATTCCCAAAGAATTTACACTCTGTTTTAGTCAGAGGAAATAGTGAAGATATTTTGGATGTTACAGTATTTCACAATAACATCATCTTTCAGTGTTACTGACCCCTGTGATTCTTGAGGGGAAAAAAAAATTGTGTACCATAATAACCCTAAGAATATTTATAGTTGTTTAAATAGTAACCATCAAGAATGAAATTTATCACAGTTATTTTTTTTAAATTGATATTTAAAGGGTTTTATATGGTTTTGGATAAAATGTAGGTATTGAGTAAGTTGGTTTGAAATTTTTGAAACTGGTGTTAGTAGGTCACAGCATGCTGAAAGGTTTACATCATGACTCACTAAGAAGGCAACATTATTCAGGTGCTGGTTCTTTACCTTTATGTGTTTCCATGTCTTGTTTGTTGTTTCTTTTCTTCCCCTATGAAATGAAGAGTGTATTTCATCCTCTAACTAAAAGTTACCTGCAGCTCTGAGTCACAAAACAAGTATTTATTACAGTCTGGCCTCTCAGTATCCAATTGTGTTTTGATTCTCCAGTTCTGATTGCAATGTATGGTGCTGCTCTTCTGCAACAGCTAAATTAGTTTTAAATAGCCACACAAATACTACAGCCATATACTTAGTTTGTCTTTGTTGTGGAAAACTAATTAACATGTGACAAAATAAATTCTTATGTTTGAAGAAGGTCAGTGAATGAATTAAATGAGGGGTCTGTAAGACATCTCTTACATTTTAAACAAAATGAAAGAAGAAAAAAGATGAATTATTGTTATTGTCTGAAATGACCCTTCTTGGCTGCAGGTGGAAAGTCAGAATAAAGAAAGGCAGTACATTGACTTAATTAATGTCAGTGATAGTGCAAATGATACCAAATGTAAGGCAATGAAAAAAGCCTCAGGCTCATTTGGCTAAATGAACTTTTAACAGAAGTGTACCCACATTACACAAACTGAAACTACTCTGACAGTCAAGGTCTAAAGCACCCAAAAGTTCCAAGCAGAAAATTTCAGAAATTTTTAAGTATCTGGAATAAAGTAGGATTAAACAATCAAAAGCTGTTTCTGTGGCATAACAGAGAAGAAAAAAAATCCTAAACTAGAATCCAAGGAAGGGCAACATCTATAAAATTATTCAGAACAACTCTTGGGTAACTAGGATTTTCCATTGTGGCTTTCTAAAATCTGTCTCTTGCGGATGATTCCAGAGAATAAGATGCTTCTACTCTTTCCTCTTCACAGCTGAGGTTCAGGAAACTATAGTTATTTCTTTTTCTTCTATATTCTAAAACTTAATCTAAAGATTCTGGCAACTTTTGGAAGGCAGAATACTACCAGAAAAGATATGAAGAGCTATGCAGTAGCCATCATCTAATTTTTTAATGTTAAAAGATATGCATGAACAAAATGGAGCAAGTTTAAATAACCTGAATTCTGTGGGATGTTTCTGTTTTGCCACTGATCTGCCACATCATATACCTATTTTTAAATATATTTATGGAATTTTACCCTTAATACAGATGTATTTGAAGAATCCCCATGAATCCAGTTGGATAACAAATAATTTCATTTGTCACACAAGTTTGACCTATCTGGTTATTTACATTGTGGGTAGTGCCTAAAGACTTCTTTTGCTCTAGAGACAAAAATTTGGATATAATTCTATTCATAGGTCTTAACTGCTAACTTTGTGTATATTATGGGTTCAGTTTTCTGTTATATGACAAAAATACAAGTAGCTTGATTCAGGTAAAACAAAACACAACAAGAGTAGGCACCATTTATTTTCATGAAATGAGTAAGGTTGGAACGGACCACTGGAGGTCATTTAGTTAAAACCATGTTACTTAGGCTTGTGTCCAGACAATTTTTGAATATGTCCACAACCTCTCTGGGCAGCCTGTTCCTTTTTACACTTTTTCACAGAAAATAAAGTTTTTGAGCTTAAATTTCTATTCTACAGCATCAACCTTCTTTTCAGGGAACAGAAATATCAAATCAGCAGAGTTGTGCAATTACAACTAGTTAGAAGCTGAAGTGAGACTTAAGGGTAAACTTTCATTGACCTAAGTTGATGCTGGCACAATCTAAATATGCATGTTTACCTGCGATCTAGAGTATGTTTTGAGTTCTACTTGTTCAATAGGAAATGGTTATGTGAAACACTGAAGCACCAAAAATAGATAAAGACTTTGAAAACAGGAAGTCCAATAGAGATAACTAGTGAGCATTCTCTAACAATAACATGTTGCTACCTATACACTGTAAGATGTTTTCAAGAGTGCAAATTCCAACTAATTATATGCTAAAATATGAAAAAAGCACATTAGTTAAATATAGTTCATACCTTGGGAGAAGAAAATGAGGTTTGTATTATCACTGTCTTTTTACCATCTTAGTAGCAGGCTATCAAGTCACGCAGAGGCAAACTTAGCATGCAAAACAAAGAACTGTGATCTTTTTCTTCAATAAACTGAGATTTTAATTGTTCCAGGACCAGATCCTGCCACTATTATAATATACAGCACACTGTAGGCAGAAAGCATTTACACTTTTCTCACTTAGAGTCCCCTGAACACTTTCTTGTCACTGAAAGTCAATGCACTGACGAAGAAAGGCTTTGTAAGGTATACCTTCACACTTGTGCTAGCCCATTGATTTCAGGCTGCTATTTTACTTGAGAAGCCACAACCTTCAGCAGAGTAATTTTCACACTCTCTCATGCCTGTGTTTTCCCAATTTTTTTTCTCTTTCTTTCCAGTTAATCATATGAAAAATTAGAGATTGGGTAATTTTTAATGGCACATTACCCCGTGAAGATTTCTAGCTTTTTATTGCCAAGTAGTTGATTATATAGGTTTTTTATTTATTTTGGTTAGTAGTAAATTGCCAAGAATCAAGATGAAACAAACATAGAACCATGTAACAGTTTGGGTTGGGAACTTGGTGATGACTTAGTCCAACTTCCCTGCCATGGGCAGGCATGCTTCCCATTAAGACCAGGTTACTCAGAGCCACATCCACAGTGGTTCTGAACAGTTCAGGATATCCACAGCTTCTCTGGGCAACTTCCAGTGTCTCACCATGATATAATCTTTCACATGATTTAAAGGGTGGAGCTTTAGGCATTCATGCAGATCTTCTGGAGTACAGAATGTTCAATCCTGTAGTTGCATGCAAGAACGAGTTGGCTTTTACAAGATCTCCCACTATTACCAGTATGCACTAAGGGGAAAATATTGGCTTTCAGCATTTGCTCAAAGCTTAACACAAGCTTACTCATCCTTGTCTTGTACATGAAGATAGATGCATTAGGCCAAATTGAAAAAAAAAAAAAAAAGAAGGTGGTCATAAAGGCTATTTCTTATCACAAGAGTAAAACATAATTTTTACAAGAGACCAAGTGCCTACGGAAGGCTGCTGAAACCATCAGAAGCTTTTTAACTCGGCATACCTTAAACATGACAAAGGAATACAATTTTCATCTGGTTATTACACCCTGTAATTAGGTATTCACTGCAAAGTTTGGCCTGCCAAGTTAAGGCTTTTAACAGCTCCATTTCTGTTTGATCAGTTACAAAGCTCAGCATCATGGTCTAGTGCACCAAGAAATTGTTATGATCCGATTGAGAGTCTACTCACAAGCCCTGCCTGTAGCCTGAGAAGATACATTTAGCCTCAGGTTTTTGTATCTTATAGGTGTTACCTCACACCCCCACATTGGTGCTCTGACTTGTTACCTTGCTTTTTCTCTATGATCTCTCCATAAACTCCATCGCTGATACCACTCTCCTTTGCTTATCCAGCTCAGGTGTGATTGGTCTGTGCCCTGGCAATGAGAGCACTACTCATCCTCTGCTGTGGCTGCTCTCAGCTCTTTGCTCCCCTTTAGCTTTGGAGTCCTTCTCTTGCTGCTGGCTGGTACTTGGTGGACACTACTCCTGTCAAAATGAATCTCTCTTAGAAATGAGACCCCTGAAAGTATTCAGCATATCATGCAAACAGCTGTGCATGGGACAGCTCAAATCTACCACTCAGTATGAACATACGCAGTTACAAGAATTGCCTTCAGTACCTTGCATTCTTCTCTCACTTTAGCCACTCTTTTCCAAAATGTGCTAGTAACTCTCCCTCTAACGTGCACATGCACTTCCAGGATGCTGGAATGGAGTAAAACAACTTGAACAATGTCCTATTTGCAAAGCTACCAGTGGTAAATGAAGAAGGGAGCATCATAGTGCTTTTGATGTTGAATAAAGCTGAAACCAGCCTGACTCAGCAATCCCAAAATTAAGCATTCTGATAGTGAGATGAAGATGTGGCAGGACTGGTAAAGTAACCAGATAAAGTAATAAACAAGTGATACTTCCAACAACTTATCTACAGCTGGCCTAGAGATATATGACTGACAGTCAGCCACTCTATACTATAGAAGTCCAGTGCTGAATTTTAGTGGCAGAGTCTCCTAACACATTCCTTCTTGGAGTCTACGTGTAGAGGTTCCTCCCATGAGTGGAGATGTCCCTCAAGGTTACTTCTCCACGCTGGGCAAAAGAGATTTGCCCACAGTCATTGGTGTGTGTGGCTAACATCAATCTCTATTTAATAATTGTTTTTGCTAGCTTTAATACAAGTGCTTTAATATAATTGCTTCAACACTGTTCTACAATACTATAGCTACAGTTGCTATAGCTCCTCTACTGTGTAGTAAATAATTCTGATTAAGATCTTTCTGTCTAATTATTACAATAATAAATAGATAAATTTATCTGGTTTGCCATCCCTAGTCTTGCAGGACAAAGTTCAATTACACATGTATAATCCCTTAGACTGTTGACAGATCTGGGGGTAAGATTGGATCCAGCCACACCCAGGCTCCATTCTAAGAAGGAGTTTAGAGAACAAAGGGGTCCTTTCTGCACCCTGTGACTCAAGAGGAGGGCTTCTTTAGTGAACTTTATATGAAGCTCCCACTGCCCACAACAAAGGGTCTAGCTGCACTTCAATCACTATGGCTTTGTATGGGAACAGCTGAAGGCAAAAAAGATCTTGCCATTAGTGCCAGGGGAAACAGCTGGAGAAATAGCCAAATAGAGAAATGCAAATTGTTCTCCATAGCCATAGTCAATTAATTGATTTCAGTGATGGTATCTTGCCTAGCTAACATCTCAAAATTTTTACCTTTCTCACTACTGCTCCAAGAGCCAGGGTATAAAATGAGAGAGTACTCAGGCTATTTAATTCCTTTTACTGTATACCTAAGCCTGTGGCATACAACTACAGATGAGGGACTCTAAGAAAATACTCTAATTAATTGGTTGAGAACAGATCTGCTCTGGAGACACTTTGCAGCTCTATTAACAATGATGTTGCATCTAACTCAATAAATAGTGTGCTCCTCAAACACAGTTATGAAGTTTCACTTGTGAAACAAGTGCCCTTGCTATCTGCATGTACATCAAAGACTTAATACCCAACTGCATCATCCAAAAAGGAGGAAAAAACAAAAGTGCTAAACTTCTGCCAAATTTAGAGAAAAAAATATCAATAGTATTTTTTTAAAGCATTGGGAGTTTGGAGAAGGCTAACAAAAAAGATTATGTTCTATTAGACCACTTTTCAAGAACAACCTGCATGCTGCATCTTAAGCACAAATCTTTTGGTAAGCCTGTTGGATATAATGCATTTTTTGTCCATGTCTCCCAAAAATTACTTAAACTGGAGGGTATTATATAATATGAACTTAATATATTTATTAATAACTATAAAATAATTTTCCTTGCCTTTTTTGGTAGTCTGTTGATAAAGGATGCTTTTATACAACAAGAAGACCACCAAGTTTATGTCTCTAATAATTCAAACTTACTGATTAAGAAATTTAAATTCTCTTAAGGGAAAATATTATATAAACATAACCTTCCCACTTTGCCAAAATACCAAATGTGTTAGAAATGGAACTAAGAAGAAAAAGAGAAACAGCATTTTTTTTACATTATTTACAACATGCAGATAAACTTCCATCATCTTTCCTACTTAAAGACAAAAGTTGCATGTAAGAAATAGAGCATTTGGAGACTATTAGGTATCTGGTAATCAGCTGATCTTAAAAGCTTCTGAAATTATGCAATGTAGGCCAGCTGACTATCAGTAACAGGACTATTGTTGCTGTATACTCTAATATACTACAGGATATTATCAGCCCAAATACAGACGAGAGGGTCCACAATTTAAAATTTAATTCATATAAATTAAATTACATATTGGTCCATATCTTGATTAACAAAATCAGGCAAAAATAAAATGAAAATGCTTATTATTTTCAGAATAATATTTCTGCTGTTTGCTGTAAATACAGCAACCTCTTTAAATATGACTCATTCAAGGGAAGCTCAGAGACTGTCTTTAAAATATTAACCATGGTGGCATATAATTTTTCTTGGTTTGAAGGACTGTGCTCCTTCTAAAAAAAGAACGTTATAAATTTAGAAAAAAACACACTATTGATTTAAGAAATGGATGACACAAAGAGTATGTTGTTGACTCACTGTCAGCTACATCTAGAGACAAATATTTCCATGGAGAAGGTCTCGTGCTTGCAGTTCACAATCAATACGGAGGACAGAAGTGATAATATATAACACTTTCTGCTCACATATCTGTTTTGTATCCTGGAGGACAGAAGTGATAATATATAACACTTTCTGCTCACATATCCATTTTGTATCCTAATATACCTCTGAGGCGGGTTACAAATGGTTTAAAGCAGAAATACTAAAGGAAGACATTTTTTTTTTCCATCACAGGTCATGGAAAAAAAAAAATCTACATGAAATCTAACTAACTGACACTTGCCTTAGTAACAAATTCTGAAAGATTTTTAAATATTTGATTGTGTGACTAGATGTTGTAGTATGTTAGTCATTATCTGGATATTGTTAGTTTGTTGTATTTACGACCAACATTTGGTTAAGCACTTGGCAGCGACTACAGGCCACTGAAATCCTTCAGTTGCTGCAACCTCAGGCTTGTTCTTAACAGAGAAACAAAACAGGAAGATGCACACAAGAAGTCGGAAGAATAACCTGAAGAAGGCCAAACAGGTGATCATGAGACACACATCCTTAAGACCAATGTCTATGGCCACAGACTCCATTTAATTTATTTATTAATTTCATTCAATTATTTGCATCTTTAAGCTAAAATGTGGGTTTCATTGTTTTGGTATATTTTTTTTCTAGTATGTGCTTTCAATGTTTTAAAATCTGAACCAAGCCCAGCTTATGCTCTGACAACTAAGATACTTCTAGCACCCTGCTCTGCCTACTGCCAGAAGCTCTCCCAAAAGCTGCTCCAGAGGGGCTGAGAGTGCTACTACCAGCCTAGAGAGGATTTCACGGCAAGGAGAAAAAGCCTCACGCACTCTCCTAACAAGTAGTATACAGGCATATCACTTTTGAAGATCCCCACTGCTATTCCTGACTAGTCGGGCATCAAGTGAAGATGTTTTTGCTACCATTGTATCACTTGTATCACAAGTGATACAATATATCAATGTATCACTACATTGTACCATTTCTTTCAACAAAGTTGATAAGAAATGTGACCACTTGAACGGGGTGTGAGAGGTGGGACACACAGACAAGATTACAGGAATCCCAAACAAATACATGTAACTCAAACCCCAATGCATTTTATTGTGATGCATAGCATTAAAAGCATTGTTCAATTGCTTAATGCAATTTCTATTTGTGAAAAGTGCATTTGAAAATTTACAGTAATGAAAATCCCTATCCATAAAAACTCATAATGCCTTAGCAAGTTACAGTAACAAACTGCCTCCCTGAAGGTGGCTAGAGAGGAGAAAGGATGTGCAGATCTTAAAGAAAAAGTGGTAAGCCTTAAAGACCAGTAGGAATACTCAATTAAGGAATTTGGTACATAGACAAGGCCTGTAGTTAATTTATTCCTTTAAAAGTAAAAACTAGTGCTTTCAATCACATAGCTCTGGAGTGTTGGGAAACATTGCTCTGATCTAAAGCTTGATTAGCATACAAACACTTTTATCTAAGACACTAATGCTGGATTTGTTTACCCAAACTGCAGATTAACAAGGTCAAAGATGCAGAGACACTATACGCTGTGCACATAGATCTTACCAGTTTTACAGGTGAAATCTTTCAAGTCTCACCTGTCAAAGCAATATTGTAAAAATGTGACTAAACTGCTTCCAGAGCCACACCACACCTCAAAGAAGTGCAGCTTCACAGCTGCTGGTTCCGGAGGCTCACATCACAGCCTATGGTTTGCCAGGCTGGTGTTTGGCCACTCATGAGGACTACAGGCTACACTCTGACCATCACAGCTTCATCACAGCTTAGCTATGGGTGTGTTCATCCTGTACATGCAACCTGAAGGGACTCGGCTAGGGCTTGGCACTCTCTGGGGGATGACCTAGTTCCATTCCTGGGAACTTGAACATTACTTACCACAAATCTTTGGAAACGGCAGGATGACTGCTGGGATACAGATGAGAGCCACAGAAGGTACATTCGAACATCTGGGAGCAAAGAATGCAAAACCAGAACATTTTAAAAATATGAAAGATAGGCCAAAAATTCAGGACAAATTAAACTGCTTTCCAGAAGTGATTTTATTTTTTTTCTTTTCATTACTTGTGCTGTTTTCAATAACACAGAACTTTTACTCTCTTGAGATAATACAGTAATGCAGGAAGACAAAGGCTGCAAAACAGGGGAAGCCACTGCATCACTTCTCCATTTCAGGCCCTCTTCTTGAAACAAGATACACCAATGGAATGTGTGACACAGTGTGAAGTATGTGCTCACTGTATCCAATTGCCACAAGTGATATCTGTTTTACAGAGCAGAGGACAGCTTCTGAAAACTGGAGCTGAGCTGCTACTTCTGTAGAACATCTTTTTTGTTCTACACCTGTAAAACCAATTGTCAGGCAGAAAATCCACCAAAAATAAAGGAAAAGAAAGAAGGCAGTCAAAGGAAAAATTAAAAAGACAAAGAGTTCAGTGGATGAAAGGTGTCAGGAAGTTGTAAATATGAGAGAGTATATAAAATAGATATAGGAAATCAACTGTAATTTTAAAAATGAGTGATAACTAAGGATGAAACAAAAGTACAGAATGAAATTTGTCTAGGGAAAGGAAATCTAATAAGACTGTGGAAATTAGAAAAAAAAGTTACATGCAAAATTAATGAGAAAAAAAAGCAGAATCAGAAAACAGTCACTTCAAAATGACAGTGAGTTATGATTATTTTCTAAAAAGCTGTGTCAACATAAATGTATGTACCACAGTGTAAAATAACTAATTACAAATAGAGATAAACTCTAAGTCTCTAATATCCTTATCCTTGCATTGACTTTCCAGAGCTAAACAACAAAGTTCACTTGGTAGGAATAATCCAAACCTTAAGAAATCCTACAAAACATTATACTGTCACAACTTTATTAAAATTAGATTGCACTGTAGGACATAAAAAGAATTTGTAAACAATATCAGCTTAAGCTCCACCAAATATTTTACAATTTAAGCTTTAACAGATTAACAAAATGGCATATATGTCTAAAATTAAATGTTAAAGAAAAATACTTTAATACCTGTTTTGTATGTTTTCTGTAGCACTAAAAGTATTTTAAAATGCTTATTCAACAAAAGAACATAGAGTTGAACCTGATTCAAATCAAAGTACTTTAAATGCAATGATCTATAAATGGTTTTCATTAATTAGAGAGGTGCAAAAAATACAAGCAGTGCAAATGATGCATTATTTGTCAGCTTTATGCCAACAGGATTGTATTCAGGGAATGTAATTTTCACCATTCTACTTTTAAGCTGTTGCCATCGTTAGGAATGCCAATATGTCTAAAGGACAACTTTTTTCTATATAAATAACAAACTAAATATGCCTACTCAATATTTATAACATTTTCTTTATTTCATCATAAATTACTCTGTATATCCAATCTTTTTTGTTCATTATAGTAACAGCTAAGTCTAAATACCTAGCCTTAATGATATCTCGTAGCAAATTTCAAATTTACTTTAAAAATGGCAGTCTTGAGTGCTTATCCATCAGATATCTCAATGTTATAACCTTCGCCAGAAGCACACAATAAAGATTCATCAGAGTCTTCCACACAGTTCAGACTTCATCTGCATGATCATGAAAAAAATAACAAAGCAACAGGACAAAACACTGAAAGAGTAAATTATGCTTAAATTTGTAGATACAATAAAACAACCCCAAACTTGCACAGAATAATGATGTTTGGGGAGACTTTTAGTTTAACCCATTATTTTATGAGGGTGGAAGGATGTTCACTGTGCTTCAGTTAAGAAGTGGGTTTTTTAATTTCAATTTCATTCAGTTAAGTAGTGGGAAATATGGGTTTTGAATTCAGCAAACTTATACAGAGCTTTGACAGGCCTGTCACATAATACTTTAGATTTTTTTGAGACTGTATTTTCAAATGAAAACAAAGGTTGTGCAAATAATGCACATATCAAATTTAGGATAATATGACAATAAATATCTTTTACATCAAGATGTAGAAGTTACATACTGCATCAGGAAACACACACCTTACTTCTTTTTAATAGTGGACGGACAGGAGTTAGATTCGGAGAACTATGTTTGAGTAGAATTTTCTCTAGACCTGAATACTGAAGCTTCTTGTCAGCTCTGAAAGAAGATGGCAGAATGGCCTTCCTAGCTGTATATTCATGTTGACTGCAAGTGGAAAAAATAGTATCAGCTCAAGCATGATAATTTACAGAGGAAAAAAGCTATCTGAAAAATTCTCTTAAAACTGAACGAGCATAACATGGCCATAACATCTGTCCTGACTGAATACTGATTACGTACACCTTGTCTGACAGGTAATGACTACAAGCTGCTCAGGCACAAGAGGATCTAGGATGTGATGAAAAGAGAAGAAATCAAAACCAGGAAACCCTCACACATACAATAGGCAGGGAATTATACACACTTATTATATTTAACTAAAAATTCTTAACAGAAACAAACTTAAAATACTCAAACTATTTGTTTACTGACGCAAGGCATATTTTAATGTAGAAATCTAATTTATGTGTTTCTTCTCCCTTCTATTTCTCTCATTCAAGGAGCCATTAGTTACATCACTAATAGGGTGGCAATTTCTAGCACTGTTTGAAACACTCACTTGCAGACTTATTTCTGAGTTCCAGCCTAAGAGAAACTCTCCCCCTTATATTGCCAATTATCGTCACCTCAGATGTACCATCTACAACCATTGTGCACTCCAGATATTAACTAATCCTGCTTTCCAACAGAGTAATACTCACTCCTGGCCTCTCACCAAATATACTTTTATGTCTTTCAATTTTCGGTACTTTAGTTAGAAATCCTGTTCCACCACTACTCAAACTTTAGCTAAAGCTCAAAACTTTATGCCTCTCAGGTGCATTTCACAAAACACTCTGTGCTGACAACACTCGAGATTAAATTATCATTGTAAATGTCTACAAGTTATCTAAATTACTTTTATTGCAACATCCACTCTACATCTTCAGGTTTTCATATCCATTAGCCTGAAATCCCTAAATACTACACCTTTTGCCTGATTGTTTGGTGAATATGAACTTACTGAAGTGTGAACGTCATCCTTTGTCTGATACTAACCTCAGGTGTTTCTCATTCCTTTCCTCAAAGAAAACAGACTAGTCAAGTTGCTACAAGTCCTGACACCTGTGTAACTCTTTATTCTCCCAAATACCAGCCGATCTTATTTTCTCCACTGACTCTCCAAATCCCACAAATCCAATTCCTCCTTACCAATTCAAATGTGAGACAATGACTCAGAAACATCACTTGAGACCAGAGCTTAGAATGAGCCAACACTCTTCATCACCTTGGGCTTCAAGTTATGGGGCCCCAGGCTTCCCTGACTTCCCATTTATTCATGTCTATTTCCTTCCACAGTACTTCTTCCTTTCCCAAATTCATGGAATATCCTGAGCTGAAAGGGTTACACAAGGATTACCAAAGTCAAACTCCTGGCCCTGCAAAGGGCCACACCAAGAATCACACCATGGGCTTGAGAGTATTGTCCACACACTAATGTCAGACTTAGTGCCCCAACCACTTCCCCGGGCAAGACTGTTCCAGTTCTCAACAATCCCCAAGATGAAGAATCTTTCCCTAATATCCAACCAAGACCACCATAACATCTTCACGCCATTCCTGCAGGCCCTTCACTGGTCACCAGCAAGAAATCAAGGGCTCCCCCTCCACTTCCATGGAAGCTGCTGACTGCTGTGAAGTCTCACCCCAGTCTCTTCTCCAGGCTGAACAAACCAAGTGACCTCAGCTGTTCTTCATGCGCCATCCTCTCTATTTTACCTTGTTTACAGCCCCTCTTTAGACGTTTTCTGACATTTCTAATGATTTAACTGAGCTTTCCCCGCGATGTCTCCTACTTCCTATAGTTTTCTCAACGATCTTTCTGTGCTTCGACAACAAAGCACGAGGGCCCTTCTCTCGGGGTGTGGGGGGGGGAACTTTCTGGCCCGCTCTGCGAGAGTCCCCACGGAAAGGTCCTGCAGAGCCGCCGCAGGCCCTGGGAAAGCGGAGCTCTTTCGGACGGGCACCGGGGGCACCTTGCGCTTGGTTTTAAATCCGGGCCTCCTCCGTGACCCCCACCCGCGATGCCGGCGCTGACGCTCCTCCCCGCACGGCTCGGCCCTTCCGCAGGGAAACGCGGTCCTGCTGTCCATCCTGGGCGGCCCACGGGAGAGAAGAAGGCCGGGGGCACGGCACCGGGGGCACGGCACCGCCGGCGCTGCCACAGAGAGGGAAGGAGGAGGAGGGGAGGGGGAGGCAGCGCGCGCGCCCTCCGCGACCCCAGGGCGACTGGTGACGAGCGCCGCGAGCGCCGGCCGCCCATTGGCTGTCGCGCGGGGGGCGAGCGGCCAATCAGGGCCGGGCGCGGAGCGGCGCAGCGCTCGCCCTCGCCTCGCCCGGCGGCCCCGCGCGCGGGGGGCGGAGTCACGTGACGCTCTGTTTACATCCTCTCAGCTGTCGGGCCCCGCCTCCCCCGTCCCGTCCCGGCCCGTCCCGGCCCAGCCCTCACACCGACCCCGGCACCGACCCCGGCACCGGCCGCCGAACCGACCCGCACACCCCTGACCCGTGGCCGTCCAGCGCCGCCGTTCGCCCGCGCCCGGCCGGAGCGCTCTCCTGCCTGCGATTCTCGCCCCCTCCGCCTACCCCCGGCGGGTCTCGCCGGTGCCGCCCAGTGCAGGGTCCGGGGCCCGCTGCGGAACGGGTGAGTGTCCCGCACTGTGGCGGGGGGGGGGAGGTTGGCAGAACTGCGCTCCGGCCGCGCTGTGCGGCGCGGAGGGCCCGTCGGACGGCCGGGACGGTTGGGTTGCGGCGGGGGATGGGGAAAATGTGGCTCTCCGGCCCCTGCCTTCCGGACCCTGCCCTTCGCTGGCTCCCCGGGCGCTCCCATCCCCATTGTCCGCGGATCCCGCACGCAGGCGCGGGGGAAGGGGGATGGCGGGGGGGGGGGATGGCGGTTGTTTTCGCGCAGCCGGGACAGGGCGAGGGCTCGCCCTGGGGAGGGACAGGACGGGCTCTGTGCGTACGCCGTTGGCAGCCCCTTGTTCTTCCTCGTCCTCCTTCGGCCGACCCTTGCCACCCGTCACGCCGTCTGTGTAATAAATAATCTCTGGCCCAAAACGGGTTGGGAGGACGAGAGGTGGTTGGTGTAGCTGCCGCGGGCCCGGGCTGCTGTGAGAGGACGGGGACAAGAGAGAAGGTTCCAGCCTCGAGATCCAGGCGGGGGTTGGTGGTGCGAGCGAAGTGAGGGCAGCGCTTGTCCCCCGCTGCGGCTCAGCGCCCTGCCTCCCCCCGTGACGGCTGTGCGTTTGCTTTCTGCCTTTGAGGAAATGCAGTGAGAGGGGAGCCTGCGTTTTAGGGGATTTGTTTGTGCTTGTTTGTTTGGCTGTTGTTTTTCGCTGTCGAGTCTCGACAGCCTCAGGGACTGGTGGGGGCTGCGTCTTCCAGGCCGAGGCATTGTTGAGGGGTGCGTAAGACAACATCTTGTTTTGTTTCGCGAAAAACCCGTGGGCTAATGAAAGGTATTTCTCGCCTTGATAGTGGAGGAGGTGGTGCGGCTGCAGCGGGCGGAAGATACTTTGTTTACATAAATAAAGTGTGTGAAATGCGCGATAACTTCGCTTTGGCCCACAAAGCCGGGGTGAGTCTGTCGGTGAGCATTCCTGACGGCAGCCGCCGGGGGAAAAGGAGAAGGCTACCTCAGCCTCTTGCTTTGCCATAAACGCACATTTTGTCTCTGTTTATATTGTGGTCTCTGTTTTGGCTGGGAGAAGAGTAAGGGGAGGAGCAGGAACTGGCTCCGGGGCTGCCACCTCCTCCCGGCTGTTTTCTTTGTTGTTATCTGCTCGAGTAGGCGTCCTGGGGTCACATCTGTAGCTGAACTGTGGTCTGCGGTGTTAATGGGATTTCTCTTGTGCCCGAAACCCCGGGCCACCTTCTACAGTGCATGTGCGGGTCTTGTCTGCCCTCCGCCCGCCTTCCTCCCCCCCCTGCCTCGGCAGTTGTCGGCGGCTCGCTCTGAAGTTGCAGGAAGGGGAAGGGAGGGCAAGAGGGGGAAGGAATCTTGGCATTTATTTGATACTCGGTCAGCAGCCTGGGCCTGCTTTGTGCAGCAATGTCATTAAAAAAAAAAAAAAACAACAAAAAAATCCCCACCACACAAACCAATACACAAAACCACTAAACTCCAACAAAAAAAAAAAAAAAAAAAAGGAAACCGACACTTAAGGTGAAAGGGTGAGGGGGGGGTATCTGTTTGAAAACAAATTCTTTATGAAACTACTAAACTGCTCCATTGCGTGGATAGTGCTTGTGTCCTTGCAGTACTTGCCAGTGCCAATTACTTCGTGTTTTCCTAGGGGGTATTTTTTTTTTTTTTTACTCCTGTCAAGTAATAGGTCAAGCACAGTTGAACTGCAGGCTTTAGCAAGAAGGTAAAGTTTCTTCTCATAAAGAGTAGAAAAGGTTGAGACACAGACAAAAAATACCCAGAATAAAGGTAGTCAGCACTTCAGCAAATTATTGAAGGTACCCAATTACTCTTGACCATATGACCTCTGTGTTATAGAGAATGCTTTCTAAGATGCAAGACACAAAAAATCCAGTGCTTAGAGTCAGTAAATTGCAGAAATGTGTGGTGAGAATGCCTTTGTAAGCTTAATCCATTATGCTTGCAAATGAGTTATAATGTGTGGTATGCTTTTTTTTTTCTTCAACAGGACCATTACCTTACTCTGGGCAGATGATCTCTGGAAGGACTCAGGCTTGGATAAATGGAGCTGTCTTCTCCAGAACTCCTGCCTGATTTGTTAGGAAAGTTTGAAAAGTATTTTGGATGTGTAGGTGGAAAAATATGTGGCAGATCTATTGGTATTTTAACTGCCTTTGGGTGAATAAATATAATGATAGGAATGTTAGAAGTATCTGAGTGAGGTCAGAGAGCCACAGTGAGGGCTTTGGAGATGGACACTTAGCCAGATGTTCTTTACAACAGTCAGTGTCCCTCAGAAATGCTAGAAAATACAATTGGATCTTGTTGGGAGGTCTGCAGTGAGGAGAATATAATGAAATCACAGAAACAGAAAAAAGTATGTAATACTGAGCAGTCCTGGATGGCTAGATTTTATTCCTGTGTCTGTGCAGGGTTAGGTTTGTTCCCTGCATCGTCTCTGATCTTCATTCTAGAATTATTGTAAAAATATTCCTGCCTCTCTAATTGGACTTTTCTCTGTATTTGCTTCATCTAATCTGTGTCATGATGTGCTTTAGGTATGTGAGTGGCCAGTTTCAATTTTGTAGTATTCTATTTATAAATTATGAAATCTTGCCATTTTTATAATCATAATCTTGGCAGCTTGGTGGTTTTTATTGTTTAGTCTTTTGTTTGCCTGACTGCCCCAACCTGCAGCTCCTTTTGAAGAGGCTTCCACCTAATAGGAGACCTAAGAATAGGACCTCAGTGTCAGGCGTGTATTGTAGTTTTCCATGCCTGTGCTGGACTGTACCAGAGCAGTCACTTGGCTGTGTTTCTGTAAACTTGGAGTGCTTTGAGATGGGAAGTGTGTATTCTGAAGCTAAAGGTAGGCTTCTTAGGTATGATACGAGTGCAGGTGGAAGTCTTAAGGCAAACTTAAGACCTTAGCACAAAATTCCTACTGCAAGACATTGTAGTGCATGATTCTTGATTTTTTTCCCCCAGAACCAGGTAATAAAATCTCCCCATGCAGTGTCTCAAAAAGTTTATGTCAGGTGTTTCAAAAGTTCCCCAACACAAATACATTAAAAGCAACTCTGAAATACTAAGCATTGTGGTAATGCTCATGCCAGTCTTAGGTGCATGGAGAGAAACACCTGGGAATACAGTCATTTTTTTCTGGATGAGAGGTGTCTTTAAATGTACCTGTTCTTGTCATTTCCTGCTTTGTTCCTGTTTTCAGCAGGAATGTTACAAAGGTCTGCTATTCTACCCTGCTGAACTGAAAGTGATGTTGTATAGCTGATGATTAATTAGCTCTCTGTGCAAGAAAAGTGCCTTGAAGTCTCTAGCACTTGGCACTCTTGAATGCAGACGTCATTTTATATAATCTCATTTATTTTACCTGCTTAGAATGTAAACTCCTCAAAGTAGAAGTGGGTAGAATGTATGTGCAATTATGTTTTGAAAATGAACAATCAGGTATGTGACTGGCCTAAGGCACTCCAGGAATCTTCTGGTAGGGTCAGAAGTCGATCTGCCTGCTTCATCCTCTCCAACCAACAGGTGTGGATTTTTTTGGATGGAGAATTCTTTCAATGTATCTGCTTTGCAGAACTGTGTTCACACTGTTCTGCTTCATCATTTATGGAGTTATAGGGACTGAAGTGTGGTAGTTATATCAAATATTATGGGTATAATTACATGAGAGCATCAGGAAATAACTGCTGTGCTCCAATTCCTTTGGGACTTATTTGTGTGCACTGGGTGTTAATGAAAGCCTTCAGGCCTCCTTCATGCATGCTCTTAAAGCAGTTTCTGCTGCTGTGTTATTTAAGAAATATGGGCTGGACTTCTGGTCCTTGAAGAAAGGATAGAATTTATAGCAGCTCAGGATGCTGAATATAATTTTTTGTGGAACTGAAGGATAGCTGGCTAGCATTCAGGAGAGTGGTGTTGGTTTTCTGTCCTTTTTGTCCTGGTATGTCATGCCTACTTCATGTTTCAGAGAAAGCATTGCAAAGTCAACAGTGATGTTAACCCCAAGGAGCTTGGAATATTTATGGAATGTGTGTGTGTGGATTCTTGCTGAATCTACTTCTGATCAGCTGCGTATTGGAAATGTTGGGAGTAAGAAGCAGAAGTAAACTGTAAGCAAAAATATCTTGAAAAATGGCTGTTAGTCCAAATAAGCTTATTTTTGGAAAGAAGAAAAGGATTGGAACCTGTAGGACTGGAAGTGGGTCTGGAGAACAACTATGGGGTCTTTATCACTTGTACATTATGACTACAAGTGGTATGTGACATATTTCTCAATTAATTTTATCAATCCTTTAAATTGAAGCACAGAAGTATAGATTGTCCTTTATTATGAGGAAAAGACACTGGTTTAGAGGTCAGAACGCTTAAACTGAACAAAAAAAGACAAACTCTACAGCCCTAAAAGAGATTAGGTGTGACATCAGGAGTCACTGTGGGAACTCACAGGCTACAGATTCTGGTATATTCTCATATGGTGAAGTTCTGGAGTGGGGAATTACTGTGAAACTTCTCTTCTTGTAGGGACTGTCTTGGGGCAGAAAAATACTTGGTGCCTGCTGCTTAGAAAATGCATTTAGTGAAGGCTAGTTTTGGAGCTCTGGCCTTGTTTCGTTAATGTTTAGTAAAGAAAGGATGTAGAGATCTTGCTTTTACAGGTACAGAGTATTGAACTCTGTGAGTTGCATGCAAGTGGGGGTTTTAAGATGCTCTTAGATGTTGTTAAGGTGACATAACAGGTGAGGTTTGGAATGCCTCTCAAGTGTTGTATTTCACTTGGTTTTCTCAAAGTAGTATTTGCTCAGGATACAGCTGCAAAACAAAGTTGGATTTGCTGTGTTTCTAGGGTGTAAAAGAGTATAATTGGAATTAACTTTGAAAATCTTGTTTAAGGAAACAATTTAGATTTTGACAGCAAAACCTTAAAATCAGGTTTAAAAAGTAGCAGGCTTACATCAAGTGGTTTGATTGTGACATGAAATGTTTTTAATCCTGAACGAAAGACATTTATATGGAGGTGCTGCAGGGCATCAGAGTTGTCAGCATGGAGCTACTAGATTTACTGAAGGCCTACGTTATTTGAAGTATTAAAAAAATAAATAATAATAATAATAATAATAATATGGCAGAAAAGATAAATCTGAATGAGAGGTAGCTGAGCAGCTACAGAAGAGAGCCCTTGGTTAATGACACATGTGCTTTACTGGAGATGGCATGTGCCAAAACATGCACAAAGAACATGTGGACAACCAACCAGTTCTGTGGCAATGTAGAGGCTGTAAACAGGATCTCTGTTCTGCATGTTTTTAGAACCTGGTGATAACAGACTGGTTACAAGTCAGTGTCTCCAGGTTTGCTCTTTTAGTCTCTTTTGGCCAGTGATGCCTTTTATGCTTTTCCAGTCCCATCTGTTAGGTTCCTTTAGAAGCAGTCAAGTCACACAGAAAGAGCAGCTCCTCTGACTTGCTTGCAGAGAAGCAAAGACAGGATGTGGGCAGAAGAATTTTCTGGTTTTTTTAGCACTAATTGTTGCTGTAGCACCGGCCAAGTAGCCAATAGTCAGCATGAGCACCTAAAATAGCACTAGAGGTCTGTGTTTGAGCACTCAAGTCACATCACAAGTACCAGAAGCTTGATGTTTTTATTGCAAAACCTTTTCTTTGCATAATTTCTAAATAGATAAGTCTTATTAAAGCTGTCAGTAATCATAATTATTTCTTCCTTTTTTTTAACAATTGGCTTGTTAAAGTCTTAAGTGATAGGTGCATATTTCTAATGGCAAATTAAGTAATCTTGAAAACTATTTTCAGGATGAATAGTGACAACTTTGTAATACTGGATAATGTTCCTCCAGGAGGCATCTGTCACAGGGAAGAATTTTTTTTTTTTTCCCAGCTGATGTCTACAAATGTCTTTTTAGATTTAGTGGTAAGAGTTAGAGTCAAATCAGAGTTGTTCTAAAATACTAGTTTAAGGTGTAGTGAAAGGCAGTATGCAGTAATATTGTAGACACAAAGGAATGTAACTATTAAAAGCATGTATTGGTGCCATTTTCAAGCAAAATAAATAGAATTTGTTATGAGTTGTCTTCAGGAGTGAAAGGCAGCTAGATTTCAAAGAGATCATCTCAGAGGTGACGTCTTATTTGTTCATATTTTACAAAAAGACAAATCTGCCTCTCCAAAAGATTTCTGTATCAATGTGTGGTTTCTGTAAGTGAAGTGATAGTAATTGGAATTGTTTATAGTAAGTCAGCTAGTGAATCACTAGCTAGTGAGCAGTCGTTAATTGATATGCCTGTAGCATCCCTGTCCCAGACGAAAGGCTTGATTCCTATAAGTGGTTGTTTTAACATTGAAAGAAGAATTAGGACTGTGTGGTTGTCAGAAAATGAGAAGTGATTACTATTTTGAGATTTTTTTTTTATTTCTATAGCAAGTGTTTTTAGAAGATATTTGAGAATTACTGTGCGGTTTTCTTGACAAATAAAAGATAAAGCCAAGTAATACTATTCAACCCAGTCAAGGATGACTGTGCTGTTATATCATGGTCTGTATATCAAAGTCAAAGGAAGAGCTGATTGTGAGAGCCAACAACTGTTTTTGCTTGATAGGACTGAAATGAATGCAAGTTAGCATTGCTAAAAGACTGAACTCCAAAGCAGTTGCTAAAGGAGATGCATAATTTTGTCAAATGGTTAATATATCTGCAGTACTAATAAGTATTCACTAATGTTGTATTTCTACTGGTACATCAGTTTGCCATTACAGGATTTGATATTCATTTGAAAATCTTTGCCTGAGACTCACAAAGTTCTTGTTTACTCTATTTCTTGTTGGATTCTGGTGGATGGGGTTTTTCTGGCTCTTCTGCTGAGCATGTGATTCTGCTCTTTATTTGCAAAACTGTTTCCTCTACCCTTTTGAGACTGAACTGTGGTTTTCCTTCCATTCAGTGTATTCCAGTTTGTTAAGCTATGCTGCGTTCTTCCTTCAAGAAACTCTAAATTTGGCATTATTGTGGTCAGAAGGTCAGTGAAAGTGGAAGGACACAGAAAAGTCAAGCTGCTGAGTTTCTTTGACTTCTGCTGAGCTAACATCTGCAGTATTATAAAATCCCATAGGCCTTAGTCTCTTGTTACTTGCTTCAGTTAATTATGCATTCATCATGACTAAGACTCATTACTGCCAAGTTTCCTGAGATTCTGTGATGTTTTCTGAAGTAATTCAGTTGTCAGAAAAAGTCAGTGTAAAATTTGCCTTCTCCATTCTGGCATGCTCTGGATAAACTGGAGTTGTCCATGATAAAACTACATCAGGTTGTGTGAGTGTAGCAGCCTCTTGTGTTACATCTGTAAACTACATTTCTGTCAGGTGAAAACCATGTGCTTCGTATGACTGCAAAAGACCTGATACAATAAGATTATAGGAGTGATGATTATCTTGAGCTGTGCAAGTGCACAGCTTTTATATATGCAATGATGAAAGCTTCTCAACTTCCATTTCTTGCTGAAGTATTTGCATGAATGTCTTGGAGTGGCTATGGGAGCTTTCACAAATGGTCCAAATCCCTTCCAGATGACATCTGCCATTGTTAGTACTGTAAGTTATAACTTTGGAGCCACTTTTACAGTAGTACTTGATTCATACCTGAAGACTAAGAAAACCAATAATTCAGAAAAAATTTCAAGTTTAAAATTTGCTTATGTATTTTGGTTTGTGCATTTAAAGAAGGCCTATAAGAAGTTTTGTTCGAGTATTTCTAGTTTTCAGTTTAGGTGTCCATGCTTCAGGTGCAGAATTGTGAGGCTGAGCACATATTCTCAGCAGCAAACACACACATGTATTCAGCATGTAGGTATATAATTTGTCCCCACACCAACACAGGATGTGGCACTAATGCAGGCATAAACAGAGCCAGCGTCCTCGTGCTATTACTCTTTCTGGATGGCCAAGCTAAATGTCTGCAAACACGTGTATATGTTATGAATTTTTCCAAGGTAGTGGATTTAGGCACTCCTTCTACCCTGCAGCTCTTTGGTCTGTTAATGCCCCATTGCCTTTTAAACACATATTCAGCTGCCAATCCCAAACACCACAGATTGTCTAGCAGCTCACCTTGGACTCCTCCTTGTTCCTCCAGCAACCAGCTCTCTCAGCTGCCTCACTCAGCCAGTGTGTCGTGTCCTGGTTCCAAGGCCACTCTGCTGGTTTGCTGGCCAGTTCAGCCCAGTACTCTGTCATTATGCCCAGACCTGCAGAAGCTCATGCCCTGCTTTGCTGGTGCCACAGACCCACCAGCGCTTGTGACCTGTGGTCTGACTCCGTGTCTTGTAGATGCACATGGGAAGAGAACAGAGGTCCAAGAAGGAGTTGCAGGAGATTAATAGTCTGATAAGATAGGCAGGGCATGGCTGGACACACATACTGACCTGGAGCCTGCTCACAGGTGACCTGTCCTGCTTGTCACCATAGCCCTGGCTTTCCCAGGCTTGTTTCTGCCATAATCACTGTTTTTTGCCTTTCCCCACCTCTGGTTCGTCCCCCAAGCATCCCCACACAGGACTTGTGCCATCCCCAAGTCCCTTTCCCGTGCACTCCGTGGTACTTTTGTAGCTCTGTAAGAGGCACACCTTTAGATCTGAGAAATGCCTTGGAGAGGTGTGGTGCTGGTGGGAGTGAGAGAGAGCTGATGGTAGCCTGGGTCAGGGTATTCACGTGTGTTTCCCCCACTTGTAAGTGCATCTCCGCTCCTTTTTGTGCAGAACAGCTTTCTATCTCATAACCCAATAAGGTTAACTTTGATATGTCCAGGTAAATAATCTGTTTAATAATTTGCAAACCGTGTGGAAAATTTAAGGTAGAAGGTAATGACTGGCCCCGGAGATGTAAATTAAAGTGATACTGTTACAAAGGCAATACTTTGAAACATTACCTCAGAGTAGGGAAAACAATAAAATATTTACATGAAGCTTCGTGAAACAGACTTTGATAACAGTATTAATGCTGCAGCATTTTGCATTGTCAACTGGTGTTGATTTTTATTTTCCCTGGATTACTAGAGACTTTTTATTAGAATTTTAATACAGATTTAGTTCATACTTGATTCATATGTTTTGAAAGTTTTGATAAATCATCACTTTCTTTTGGTTAGAATCATGACAGGAAAGTTGATCTCTATCTTACATAATGTAAGCATTGAAAATCTTAAGTAATAGATAGAGATTTATGGACAAAGTCACATCATTTTAGGTTGTGCTGTTCATGGAGTTGCGGTATCTGTGGAGACTGAGACAAATTGTGATATGGATCCTTAAAGACTAAAGCTTTTGGATATGCAGAACTTGGGGATTAAAGAGAAGAAAGTGGGGTAGATATCCATTGCTTTCTTTGACAAGATAAAACTAACTCAGTGTGCAAGTGTTAGTTACACAAGTTATATTTGAAAAAAATGGTAATTCCAGTGCGATGCTTCTGGGAGATTGAAATAATTTTGTTTAATGGTTCTCAGGAAGAGAAGCAGGAACAGGACTAGGCTTTACTCATTTGTCCCTCTTGAGAATTACAGGACTAAGTAATAAAATAACTTCTCAAAACATAATGTCGTATTGCACTGTACTGTTTTAAGAATCAACCAAAAAATAATCAGGATTTATTTTTTCCTTAAATTGTATTTATTTAGCATCTCATAAGAAGAGGATGCATAATAAATAAAAGTTGAGATTCTCAGACTGTGAAAGTAAGCATCATGATAAAGAATTTAAGTTATTTAGTCTATGATTATTGTGTGCTGTTTCGAAAATCTTAAATACATTTCTGAAGATTAGAAACTAAAAATTTTAGTGTACTTGGAGGTTGGTAAAGTTGATTGATACTGTTGTTTTTTATTTGGCCTGTTTCTTTTTTCATTTTTTTTTTTTTAAGAGACTGAAGTAAATGCATAGCTCCAAGATGAGGTTTCATGTGTCAGGAATGCAACTATCTTCTATTTTTACACTTGACCTCATTTCTATTTTCTTTTGCTAAAGGCAACAGGCGTATGTTGTTCTGTTGCTGCTAGAAGTGAGTTATTTGAATAACTTGAAATGTTTATGTGCAGTAAGTTTGTGAACTTTAGTACTGGCTGAAATAGTGAAAATTTTGTCATGGGCCACATTTTTGCCTAGTACAAGTTACATGACATGTGACTTGATCTGCTTAAGAACTATAACTTTTATGGTAAAAAGTTAGGAAAATATGTTTCAGTTCTTGTGTGAAACCTGGTTTGTATTTGATCATAACAGAGGTTCTCCCTGCCTGTCCCCCAGCTGTTACTGGTTACTCTCTGAAGGTTGCTTCCAGTAATGGAGAATCATTTTTATGTTCTGGATACCCAAACTAAATTATTAACCATCTTCTTACAAGTTTTGTTTTAAAAATATTGACTGTTTCACTTTTTTATATATATATGTGTGTGTGTGTGTGTGTGTGAAGGTATCTTAGATGGAAAGTGATCACAATATTAAAATATGCAGAAATGTTTGTGTCACTTTTATCACTTTTATGCCTTTTGCCTTTTCAGGCCAAACATAATTAGATATACCAGAACCAGTTCTTTTTATACATCACTCTACAGTTCTGGCTTATATGTATCTGCTCAAAATGAATACTGTCTGTTAAATATACTTCTGCAAAGCTGTGTATTGTGGCAGTGGGTTTTGCAGCCTGGTCACTCTGTAGTTCACTAATTTGTGAAATATGTGCACAGACAGCAGTTTCTGATGTGTAAAACAGGTGCGTTAGACAGGCAGTACAGTGAATATCAGACATCTGTATGTATTAAACATCATCGATCCCTATCTCTCGCAAAGTCTTGATATTTTAGGCAGTGATCAAACTGCTATTACCTGGTGCCTCCTGTTTCTGTGGGCCTGTTAGGCTCTGGGGAGAAGCTGTTCATCTTTCCACTTTCTCCCAACCAGTCTCTGATAAAGCTCTTTGGCTAGTTTATACTGGACAAACTAAAAATAGTTGTGGCCTGGGAGTGGACAGAGCTGTAGGCACACCTCTCAGGAGCTGAGACCTTTACAAAATGTGCTGACTGCCAGGTTCTGTCATGGACACTGGTATCAGAGGAAGGATCGGGGATATTCTGCATGTTAGACGTTGGGTTAAACTGATATCCTTTGCTTAGGAGATTTTTAATGGAACTTTGAAAGGTCACTAAGTCACATTAGACTCCCCATTGACGAGAGCGTTTTGCACGTTGTCTTAGAACTAAGCAAAAGGAAATGTTTCAGACTGTTGTGGGTAGAGAAGCAATTTTCATTATTTTGAAGTCTGCAATTGATGGTGCACTATACGGTACTCAGAATCAGGGCAGAGCTAGCATTCATTCAGTCATAAATGTATGCATACAACCTATTGAGAGGTAATCATCACTTTGCCTATAGCAATTAATGAGCCTGTGTTTGAAGAAAAAACTGCTCCCGAAGCCTGAGAGGCTCAGCTTTGCAGAAGTGTTTTGGTTGTCCAGATTTTAAACAGTAAGGAGAGATAAGTGAAGATGTAGGGTTAAGCTGCACATGAAAATTTTAGTCCAGGAAGTATGCAGGATTGTTTGCTTTACTTCATAGTAAATGGTAATGAATTTTCAAGACTTTATCAGCATACCTGAGAACAGGTCTGGCATACAGAACTGTATATAGAAAAATGTTCCTTTCAGCATTCAGTCCTTGGTATGGTGTGAAGAGGGTAGGTGTAATTTCAGATGACAAGAAGAACTTAAGTACAAGAGACAGCATGGACCAAGAAAGAAATGTCTCCCAGTTCAAAGAAGAGAGAAGAACAAACACAAAAACAACTAACAAAATTCTATGTTGTTTTACTGTTTTTTTTTTAACTCAAGTTCCTGTCAACTGTTTCAATATTAAAAAAAAAAAAAGAATGTTCAGTAGCTACTCAGCAAGTTAGTCTAAAATTATGCCCTTGTGTCGCTACCAAGGTTAAATTTGTTTGATCATGTGCTTATATGCTTGTCACTGCTCATATGTTTGAAATTCTGTAAGTTTCAGTACCTCTTTTGAGAGAAATGCAGTCACCGTGTCTGCTGTTCAGGTGACTGAAGGTGGAGGAAGAGTGAAAGCAAGCACATACCTGGAATCTTGTGTAAACAGCTGTTGAAAGCTCAAACAGGAAGATCAGGGCTTAGGCTTACATCAGACTCGACAAACATTTTCTGCCCAAGTAGGTCAATGCAATTCAGGTTAAGTCAGAAGTTGTAGCTGTTTACATTCATTTGACTTAACGTTAATCCCGTGGTCTATTTTTTGTTCCATTGCTATATTGCAAAGAACTTCGAAGAATGCTCTGTGGAGTGCACTGCACTGGAGAGCTGACTCTACTTGGTTTTGTACTTGTTTTTGTTTAACTTGAAGAGCTTCTTGAATTGACCCACTGAACAGCAATTTAGAAGTGAATGTTTTAAAGTAAGATTAGTCTAGAGTATAAACTTCAAAAATGTGTAGTGTTCTTAATGAGTTTTCCTTAATGCACCAAGTGGCATCATATATCCTGAAAACAGCTGGTTTGCTTCTTTTATAGGTGCTTGGAGTGACAAAACAAATAGCTGTGGAAGAGAAGGCAGTGCTAGTAGTTTGGTTTCCAAAGCACTTGCACTTTTTGCTGCCTTTAGTATCAGTTTAGCAGCAAGGTATATGTGTAAAAATTAAAAAATAAAATGTTTATGAAGACTTCGTTCCAAAATACCTCTGTGTTCCACGTTTTATTCTTAATTCTGTAGGCACCTACTACAGTTACTGCCAACACATACTTCATGTTTTGGTTTTCTCCAGTCTTTGCTGGATGAAAGTAATATTAGAATTATTCTTTTCCTTTAAGATCATAATCAATCATACTGTTTTTTTGAAAGCTCCAGCTGAAAATATTTAGCTCAGGTCTGCAGTTTGAAGTTGAATTTCCTTGTGTGAGTTGCTATTATAATACTTGGGAGAAGAAGGGAAGCTAAAGTGAAAATGGAGTCCTGTGGTTGTAGGAGTCATTGTATGGGATGAGGACAGGCAAAACACGATCTTGAGTTCATAACAGCTGCAGGGGCGTCATGTATTGAGTCTGGACAGAAAGGAGTAGGTCTTATACTAGATTGGTAGCCTGGGGAGCTTCAAATCTCTGCTGATTAGAGCGATGTTGCTGATTTTTGCTGTGAGTAAGCTCAAACTACTAACTTGACTGAAGTGTTTCAGGCCTGTGTGCCCATTCATGGTTAATTCCCTTCTCTTGCCAGTCAAAGAATATTCCTTCTTGGAGAAACTGAACACCTGAATCCTAGTAGTACTGTGCAGTGGCTTGTTCCTGTTTTCTCCTTACAGGAAAGAAGGGTTGACCAAGCAAGGTTGTATTCTGTGTATGACTTTAATGTATCGAACTACTTGATACAGTGTTCTCCAAGCTGATGAGTTATAAAAATAGTTGTGAGGAGGAGACTTCAAAAATGGCTGATTATTCTATTTTCTATTTTCCATTCTTTGAAACAAAGTAAGGATCAAGTTAGTTGGCTCAAGTAGCTTGTATTCTGAGTAGCTATCTATATGGAGTCAGGTTGTGTCAGTATTACAAGATACTGAATTTTAGGATACTTGACATCCTATGGATTTAGCAATGTCACTGAGGTTTTGTCTGGCAAATTAACTGGATACCTTGCTAGCATGGTATTTAAACTGTATTTAAGAGAGTGCAAGTCCTTAGTGGCCCAGGAAATTAACTTGAGGTACAAGTACACTTGTAGAAATTTTTAAATGTGCAAAACTTGTCCCTTTAAAAGCTGGAAAAAAAAACCTTGGGTAACCTTACACCTCGTTACTGACTTCTCAGCTAAGAGTTTTGCATATCTTATAAACTAGTGAAGAATTAAAATGCATTCAAATTGTCATAATTTCTTAGCCACATAGCCAAAATATAAGTAGTAGTTTTACTTGATAAGCAAAAGTTTATGAAAAAGCATTGGAGGAAAATGAACTATCAAAACTATCAAATCACAAACAAACTAGCAAAAAATATTTCTCTGCAGCACAATAAGCCACTTCTCACTAAAGGATCTATTTCTTTCACTTTCTAGGGCATTTTTTATTTTTGAACAAAAATACTTTACATTTGAGCAGCATTTTTGCCTATCTGTAGCTGTAAAGTGGAGAATAGAGCACTGTAGGTGACTTAATGAAAGCAAATCAAAACAAGATGCCTGAAAAGCAAACACCGTCACTGTCATCTACCTAATGTCACCTGCTTCAGACAGGGGCTGTGTATCCAGAATGAGATGTAGCCTTCAACTGCACTGCCAAATAGCCACACTGTTTTGCTGTGTCTCCTCCTTGAGAGGAGACTCTATTTCTCTTCTTCCCCATTTCCCTCAATGTCGACCACACCTTTTCTGTTCTTGCCTTTGAGATTTTGTGTGATAACCATTACTGAAGCTGAGACACTTGGTGGGTGTCATCAGTAGAAGGTCTTGTGATACTGCAATAACTTGAGACATCATATGATGTCAAGAATACAAAATTACCAAATACGAAAAATAATCCTGTTTTATGTTGTAAGCGTTGAAAATTAGAAAACTGTAATTTACAGGAAATAAACGTTATGTGAAAGGAGTGAAGACCCTTGTTGATGGAAATGCTGAAGCTTTAGGTTTTCCCATCCGCGGGCTCTGCAGGTTTGCTGGCGCACTGCTGATGGCTAGCCGAGTTCTCCATCTGCTGGTGTGAGGTGGTGGATGCACCCCGAAGGAAGAGCTGAAGGCGGCATTCCCGTTTCTCAAATGTAGCAGCTGAATTTAATATTTAGGAAACTCAGTTCTTATTTTTATGATTTTAGTTAAATTTATTTCCAAGCATATCTCAGTATAATAATAATTGTTTTAGTGTGAAAGAAGGCTGAATCTGTTGCTTTTGTTACTGTAGATTGTTTAGGGATCATCATTTGATTCATTGAACCTTCAGGTGTGGTGCAAGTACAAACAAGTAGGGCTGGAATATTTTTATAAACTATACTTAAAAAATGTCTAAGTTGTCCTGTGGTTTTTTCACAAATAGAAAGAAATATTCCTGTGCAGTTGGACGCACACTAAGGTGTTCAGAAGTCTGATTGTTCTACTTTAATCAAAGGTTTTGTTGCTGGATAATTACACATGGTTACTTTTTACCTCTTTCTATTCCTGAATGTCAGTGGGAATTGGTTTTGCTTCAGAGGGAAGCACACAGCTGAATGGTGAACAGTCATCATTTCACCTCTGATATACCAGAGCTTTAACAGCCCTCAACATTTCACCCTCATCCCCAGTAAACTCCCCCCCAGTTTATATACTGGTCATGACACTCTATGGTGTGGAATATCCCTTTGGCCAGTTTGGGTCAGCTGTCCTGGCCATGCTCCCTCCTGGCTTTTTGTGTGCCTGCTCATTACAGAGTGTAGGAAATGGAAAAGTCCTTGCCTTAGGGTAAACACTATTGATCAACAACTTACACTTCAGTGTGTTATCAATGTTATTTTGATACTCCCTGTGTACTCTTTTCACCTAGGAGTAGTACATTACACTTCTGTTTTCCTGTCTCCTAGGCTTCTGTTGCTATTTCACTGGTAATTCACACAACATTTAAAATGTTAACATCTGGATTTTGAGTTTAGTAATTCATAATGAAGTAACTGCAGACAAAATACAGATCTGAAGGAATTATTTTGAAGTTAATATGACTTATTGCAGTGTTCAGTGTAGAACTTATGAGCTGGCAAGCTGTTAAAAATTTCTAGGTACTTAAGGACTTTTTATTCTTCTAGTGATTATGGCAGGCATTAGGAGGCACTCCGATACTTTTTGGGCTTTCCTGTTTTGATTCCAGGAGGGACCAATGTGCCATTGTATCTGCACTAGTATTGTGTTTCGGCTCAAAAGTGTGCATCTGAAAAGTATCTCCTGGACATCATCCCTTAATGGGCTTTGCTTCCCCCCATGGGGTGATCTTGGAGCATGGAAACCAATTTTCTTTCAAAATTAGCTAAGTTAGTACATACTTCAGCTGCTGTTGGACACAGTTCTCAGGATGGCACTAGAGCTCACCCAGGGGCAGCTGCTGTCCCATCCATGCCCCCTCAAATATGTAACAGGGGTGATTGATTCTTAGCACTGTAGTGTTTGAAGTGTCTAGCAAGGAATGGGGCATAAAGGGTTTGCATAATGTAGACAGCCCATGTTGAGCTATTAAGCCAATGTTTCTCAGCTCTGAGTTAAAATCTGAGGGACAGAATTTAGATTGGATACTAGCTGTCCTGACTCTTAGTTCTGCTTTTTAAAGCTACCCAGTACTAACAGTATTTCATTAACTGGCAGTAGTTGTTAATTTCTTTGTCTTTTGAAACTCAAGTTATGTAAATGTATCTGTTTTACAGGATTCACTCGTGATGTCCTTCTGAAAAAAATAGCTGAGACTCCATTACATACGTATATACTTTTGGGAAAACTCTCCTCCTAATGTATTTTGCAAACTAATTGAATTACCACAGAAGTTCAGCATGGGAGGAGCAGTGAGTGCTGGAGAAGACAACGATGACTTAATTGATAACTTGAAAGAAGCTCAGTACATTCGCACCGAGAGTGTGGAGCAAGCCTTCAGAGCAATTGATCGTGGTGATTATTATCTGGAAGGATACAGGGACAATGCTTACAAAGACTTGGCCTGGAAGCATGGAAATATACACCTGTCAGCACCTTGCATTTATTCTGAAGTCATGGAAGCACTGAAACTTCAGCCTGGATTGTCTTTTTTAAATCTGGGTAGTGGAACCGGATACTTGAGTACAATGGTGGGATTAATATTAGGTAATTATTAGTATTAGGTAACCTGAACATTTTTATTCAAATGTAGTGGGTTTGCATGTTTCAGAAGACTATGCAAGCCCTGTAAAACCTTACTTTTACTTCTTTAACAATTACAGTACCATATGTAAGGCTGGCTCTTTGGGATGTGTCGTTAAGCTATGTTTTTGTTATCTGCAGGCAGTTCACTGGTGCTGTAGTTTCGTGACATTTCATGGGTGTTTTGGAAGAGGCAATTTTTCCTGCATTCTGTAGTCTAAAATTCTCATTGGAGGGGATACAATCCTTATTTTTGTTTAAAAGGGAAAGGTAGAATGGAACAACTTTTGAAGATTAAATTTTTCATCTGCATTTGTGCTCTCTTTGTGCATTTATTGTAGGTTACTGTTTTGACCTTCAGTTTATGTAAAGGAAAATCTAAATTGTAGAGGCTGATTTCTCTTGAAGAAACTCAACTGAAAAGTAAATCTGTGTTAGTATGCAAACAATTACTTTAAAATAAATTTCATCAGTTTTTAAGTGAGAAAATTTTGGGATGTTGACTGATGAGACTTTTTAATCATGTCTGTAGGCTTTCAAAAGCATTTTACCAGACTAGCACCATGTTTTTTCTTGTTTTCAAATACATTTCCCATATGAAAAAAAGATAGAGCTAAATATAATTGCCTAAATTAAATTTTAAAACCAGGAGAGAAAAATGCATTAAATCTGCTCAGGACCAACATTTAGATTATAGAGCACATGCATCAACAGTTAATTTTTTACAAGTAATTTTATTACATAAAACAGCTGTAGTTATTTAATGTGTATTTATCATAGATATAGTTTTCTTGACCATATTACATGCAGTTTTTCTTTGGTAGCAGAAATCTTGCTGACAGGCAATATACAGATTTTGCTTACATTTATTTATGTACAAAACTAAGGTGTCAAAAGTCACTTTGTTTATTTTCAATTAATTTACTTTCTATAATGAGCTCTTACTTATTGGAAAGAACAAATTATGACTAATAGTGCCTAACAAACATAATTTGTTGTTATCTGCAGTATCTTTTGTTCTAATATATACTAATAAATAAAAGAGATTCCACTGTTTTGTGGAAACGGGAATTACAGTCATTCAGAGGTAAATAAAGGTAAAGCTGTCTACTCTCTTAGAGCGTAGATTTTCTGTTTGGAAGTGTTTCTAATTGAGAGTAGTTATTTTAAATTGCATTGTAATATTTTAAGTTCAGTATTAAAATAATTAGTAAATATTGCAGCACTTTTTCTTTAAAATGTTTCTGCATGGTGGTGAATAATGGTGCTTTTTTATTTGTCTTGTGGAAAGCTTTGTTTTCTTCATCATTTTTTCTTAACTACTCTGTTTGGAGAAAAAAAAATGTTTATTGCACTTGATTCTGTATATTGCATTTGTTTCTCTGTACTTAACCGAGTTTGAGTGTTGAATGTTCCTGGGTTTGACCTATTTGTATCCAGCAGAATTCCAATCCTTCAGAATAGTGTATGCAGAGTTGAGGGAATTAAACAGGAAAAGACTTGTCTTCTATGGAGGGTGAGGTTGGCTGACAGCCCTTGAGGAGCACAGCTACCCTACAGATGTTCCCAAAAAGGCAGCTCAGGTGCTGATAGTCCTTAGCAGGGCTTGATCAGCAGCTGCCCAGCTACTTACAGAAGTAGACTTCCCGTGTTCTGGAGTGCTGTACCCTGTCGCCAAAGACTGTGTTGTAATGTGTTTTGAGTTCTAGGCTGAGGCATAGAATGTATAAATGCAATTTATGTGCCTTTGTTTTCTTACTATACTCCTTCTGATAAAATTGGTTACATATAATAATTCTGCTTTAGTGTTTGTTTTAAGCCAGGGAAGAGTTGCTTTAACAAAGAAAAATAAACAGATGTAATTTTCTGACAAATAAACCATATTCATTTTTAAAAGCTCACTTTTTTTTTTTTAGTGTACACTGCAGTGAGGAGCAGAACCATGTGGGTTTTGACAGTAGTTGGGTATCTTTCAATTTGACAGTGTAGTGAGTAATGTTTCTGCCGCATTGGCAGTGTCAAAATGACTAGGTTAAATTATCAAATAATTTGAAACTGTGATCACTTCTAAGTATAGCAACATCCTAAAAAGACTGCACACCAATCCACAGGGATAAAATTAACTGTTGCTGATACTGTTAAAATGTAAACGAAGTTCTGATGAGGTGGTGGAATTGCTATCTCCTTGTGCTGAAAGAGGCCAGTTGATCAAAGAGAGTAGTGGAGAGGTTGTTTTCACATTTTTAGAATAGCTGACTCTGCTTACATGTCCAGTTGTGACTTTCCCAGTGAAAGAAGAGAACACGTTTCTTATCTTTCTGTTTAAATTACAGAAACTGTGGTGTATGATGATGTGGTAGTGTTCTGCATTCATAGTTTAATTTCAGGTTGTTGGAGCAGCTGACACTTGCAAGATGTTTTAGTTGTTTTTGAAGTTAGGTACTTGAAGGAATGTACATGTGAATTTTTTGACAGATGATGTTTGTGCATTTTTCATTTACTTTGAATTATATGATTAAAGGAATTGTGATTAGTTTTTAGATAAAGGAAACATACCTTGAATGCTGCTGTATGCTGTAGAGCTGTTAGAAACATCATAGCCTATTCTGGTACAAGAGAATGTTAGACAAACATCTAGAAAGGGATTGCCTTTCTATGCCAATGCTTAAAGTAACCAATAATAAAATGAATTTAAAGTAAAAATGAATGTCAGCAGGAGGTAAATGTTTTCACAAGTTCTAAGAAGGTCCCTTGGATGATAGCTAGCTGTTGCCTGCAGTCAGTGAGGTCTTAGAAGCACTGCCAGTGGTAACCTAGTGGATTGCTTTTATTTCACCCAGCAGAAAATGTTCTAAATTATGTTAAGAGATGCAATTATTGATCAGGCTGATGGTATATAGCTATATGCTATGTTTTTGTTGCAGTGAAACAAAACCCTTCTTACTTGTGTCCTAGAAAAGACAAATTAAATTCTGTTTCACTGGAGTAACATCTTGGAGATAAATATTTAGGAAAGATTTAGAATGCAGTAGAGGATATAAATACAAGTTTTGTCTGATCTTATTGATGTTTACTTTCCCTCTTTCCCTTCCCTCTCCCTTTTCCAATTCTATGCTCCAATGACTAAAGACCCTGGGCTATGAGTGCATGTTAAATTTAGAATCCTTACAGCAAATGTGACTGTCTGATTCAGATTCCTTCCTGATGTGGATAATCCTCATAATACTCATAAAACTGTCTCATGATTTCTTCTTATTCCTGAAATACAGCATTAACTTATGGCACACAGTTTGACTTGAAATTATACTTGGGTTTGATCAAAGGAAGGCAGTGCAGTTGTGATGGGATTGTTAAGAGTGAACATGATGTGTGGGTAATTTCACTGTTCTAGGTGGAAAGTAATTATTATTTACAATTGAATCGGAACAAATTTCTGATTTTGCAACATGCAAAGTAGAAAAGCATATACAATGGATATAATCCCCAATATCTAAATTGTCAAAAGATGAAGTTTGCCATAAGAAAGCTTTAAAATCTACATATCAAAATACAGACTAAATTATCATTTTTATTTGTTGTATTCCAAGTAAGTAATGTTTTGAAAAAGAATTTGCTCAGACTGATTTCAGTGTAGTCAGCTTATTTTCTCCGTGCTTATAAAGAAAATCTGTTGTGTAATTGTTTTGTTGTAGTTGTTCTGGTTCTTTTATCAAACCTTTGGCCTTTTACCTTCCTCTTTAAGCACTGGTATTGCAGATGCAAAAAATAACTTTTTGTAGCAGTGTTTGGAGACTTCTCTTTTATGTGTTTTTAATGATTTCACACTATAGTGCTGTTCCATGCAGTTTTGCTGTGCTTAGAATAGAAGCATCAAAAAAACACACCATGCTATTTGTATTTACAGGACCTTTTGGGATAAATCATGGAATAGAGCTTCATTCAGATGTGGTAGAATACGCCAAGGAAAAGTTGGAGAGCTTCATAAAATACAGTGATAGCTTTGATAAGTAAGTATCTAATTTGTCTAGCTTGCTTTGCAACAACATTTTTGGTTTTAAACTAGCCTGTCATTGCTTATGAGCTTAGGGAAGAATGGCATCACACAACAAAAACCTATAACTTCTAGTTTGTGGCTGTACTTCATGAGGTAAGTTGAGGCTTAAGAAAGCACTCTCTGGAAGTATGGGAGTATTTCTGCTGGGCAGTGCTTAGCAAAGTGGATTTCTCTGCATGTTGGCGACGTGTATATGTACACAGGTACATGTGCATATGTACATGTACATGCATATATGCATTTGGTTGAGTGACATGATCTGTGGGTGTGTTTGAATGTGTAGAGCAATTTTTATCCATTAAGTCGGTTTCTATTATGGAATTTTACATAATCTCTCTGTGTATAGTATTAGCTGTTTTTCTGATCTACTCCTGTTGTTCTGTACATGAGTATTTTTTTCTGATTGCCTTCATGTTTACTTCCTGAAGAGATGGACTTCAGAGTATTCATCTATGCTCGTAGCAGTACTCGTTTTTTTCTTCTAGGTATAACTCTAGGTTCCAGGGCTTTGAAGCCTACCCAAAAGTTTTTTATTAAGCTGGCCTGCAAGAGTATTGGGCGTCTGTCTCTGTGGAAGGGAAAGCAAGGTTCTGATAAGGCTGATTTTTGTTAAGACTTCTTTTCTTGCAAGCAAGAAATTCTCCAACAGTGATTATAAAGTAAATTCTGTAAATGCAGAAAAGCTTTTGAATTGTGGGAGTAGCCTAAAAGTCACACAATGTACACCTCTTTCTTTCCCTGTGGGCAGCAAAGAAAATTCTTGCTATCCTTTTACCTGTGTAATGTGCTTTATAACTGCCACGATTATGTTGGCTGGAGCTCAATCCACTTTTTCCCATACTCCAAACTTAAGGAGCTCATGTCTGACCACAAGCCTTTCTCTTCATGCTCCTAAGTAACAGAAGTGTGTCATCCTAGGGTTACCTGTGTCTGAAGTCAATTTTGTAATTCATATAACTGGCTAGATTATTTTAGTACTGTGGCCCAATAAAATAAATAAAATAACATAGGAGAATATGCATATCTTTCCTTACTATTGTCTTAATGCAAGCATTTATGTTGGCTGAGGTTAATCTGTAAAACAAGCTAGAACAAATAAAAATCGATTCAGTGAGCAGCTTTATGATGCAATTTATGTGTCTTAAGAAAATGTGTGTGAAATAGGGTCATTTGTGTTCACTTACTCATTAATGGTTCTGTTATGTTAGATGTACCTGCTAGCTAGTGAATTCCTGCACATGCCTGTACCCGTGCATTACTGTAAGTGTCTGTACAAGACACACAAAAGCTGGTTTTGGATTGTCTTTCCAATCAGGTGATAGGTTTATGTACAGAAATTAAAAGAAACTGGGGTAATGAAATTTTGTCATTATTGAAACAAAATTTGATTAGGATAGTTTAGTAAATGAATAGCAGAACACTGAGGGTGTTGGTTACACTTTAAAACATGCAAAAACTTGGAAAAAAACCCCAAACTGTTATAGATGGTTTAAGCAAGTGTTGGTGTATGTGGTTTCGATAAAAATGATACAGCTCTTGTGAAAGTGCTTTTTGGTACAAATCTGCCTGTAAAAGCTTCAGTACAGCTGATAAGATAATGGTTGCCTGGTTGGATTTTGTGTTTTGGGGGGAATTTTGAAGTTGTCTGTATAGCGGATTCTGTCTGACTACTTTCTTCGTAAATATTATGTATTTTAATGTAGTTATGAAGATGATGTGGATTTTTTTTCCTGCTGATGGGGTTATTTTCTATTTGTTCTTACTGTATGTGTTAATATAATATCCTGAATTTTAAGCTGACTCTCAAAGTAATGGTCTTTGGCTCAGTAAGTCTGGTTTTGCTTCTTGCTTCAGTAATTTTTTCCTGCATCTTCATTTATAAGTGAAAGATTTTTACCCCAAGTTACAGGACTGCAGCATCTAAACTTTACTACTTTGGTCAGCTTAGTATTTGGCTGAAAGACCACCCAGGGAAGAGGTGTGCTGGATCTGTCTGCTGCTGAACACTGGTGTATTCCAAGCAAGAGTCCTCACTGTTTGAAAATAGATTACATGGCAGACTGGTATGAATGAAGTTAATTGTCTCAGTGAGTGTGTGTGTGAAAAATAACTTTCACTTGACCAGCAGCCTCTAACAGGGAACCCAGGGGACATAAATAGCACAGAGACCATGTTTGTTCCTGGCAGTAATGGAGTTATGCAAATGGAAAATTCAGTAAAGCTTTGGTTTGCCACTTCCCTGCATTCTTTCTTAAGTGTATTAAGTTCTGCAGTCTCATCTGAATATTCTAAGCATTCTGCTTTTCAAACAAAAACCACGACTTTAAACTTACGGGTAGGTACTTGGGGAGCTTCCGCATGGTTCATAATTGAGCACTTTGTAACTTTGTTCCTTTGCTTGGAGTAATAGGCCATTGTTTTTGCACCTGACTTTTGCGTGGAGCTGGGTCATGATGATCTAGGTGGGTTCTTGCCTAAAAACAGAGTAGAATATTGCTTTGATGCTGTTTGTATGGGGAATGTTCCAGTGCTGTGTGATAGTTCAACTTGTTTTCTTTGATTATTGATAATAATGTTGTTGAAGTACAATTAAAAGTTTGCTTTTCTATTATTCAGGTAAGGTACTTCATCAGAGACCTGACATTATGTAAAATTAGCATGTCCAGAAGGATTTGTGACTCTCAACCTGAAGGGAGGGCTGTCTGTCTGTGATAGCTGGTCTTATCTCAGTTTTGGCCGCTGGAACTGTTCATCAGAAGAAGAGTTCTCAGTTACCTGTTTCAAATAATTCCAGTAATTACTTGTATCTGTATCCATATCCCACCAATCTAAAACCAGTTTTCCTCTAAATGGAGGAAAAGATAAATTCTGAAAGATAAAATACTGCCTTGATTTACTTGATGATGTATATTTGCCAGTAAAAGCAAAGGAGAAGTTCTTTCTTCAGAACATCCAAAAGTTTCACGATGGTTGAGGTACAAAGATTTTTAGGTACAGACTCAAGAAAATTCTTTGAGTCTGAAATGTGTGTAAGGCTCTCTTTCATTCTGGAAACCTTCAGAGAATGCATGCCAATTAAGGGGAAAAGAATCATTCCTTAAGAAGGCTCTATCTAAAACACATATGCTCAAGTACCAGGCCCCGCTTCACCTGTTTATTGAAGGGGAATGTGTTGTCTTTTCTGCTCCCATTCAACTTCTAGACCTAGAATATCCTGCTCGAAGAGAGAGCCACAGGGCAAGGCTAGGTTGCCCATCTTCTAGCACCCTATCAAAGCCCAAACCTGGGTAAGCTGGTGAAGTCCCTGCTGTGAAAGAAAAACACCAACCCTTCTCAGGATCAAAAGAATCCACTTCAATGGTAAGTGACAAGAACCCTAGTACTAATTCTGAGATAACTGTTATGGGTGAAACTTCTTCCTGAAATCTGTAGCAGATTGTGTTTGCATTAAAGAACAGTAAAGAACATCTTCCAGCAGAGTATTTTTCTACATTGAAATGTAAGGCTACTGGTATGACTCTAGAGGCTCATTTTTTAAATGAAATTTGATTTGAAAGGCGAGTCCCTAGACAAAGAAAAATAGAGCTCCTTCTTGCTGATCAGCTGGCTAGTGATTTCAGTAACAATCTAAACAGGAAAATCAAACTGTCTACAAAACTTACTGATGGGTTTCTCACTTTAAATCTTACTGATAATTTCAGATAGTGTAAATAATGCTTTTTTAGAGAGGAGTGAATTCTTGTTGAGATTTAATCTAATCAGAACAACACAGGCAGTGGGATTCTTTGATGCCAGAGGTTATGTTAGACAAAAAGGGAAGGAAAACAGGGGTTTGAAACATAGTATTTTTTTTATTATTTAGATGTATGAGGGAAATACTACTTCTAATTCTTTACCTTGTACACCAGAAGGCTTTAAAGACAATTGAATCTGCTCTTACCTGGGAGGAACTAAGCCTGCATTTTCCAAGTATTTGATAGTAACAAAAAGTAGATATTCTTGCATTTATAACAACAAGTGAAATACCTTTTATAAATAAATCCCATGTTGGACACTGCCTTTGGAAATCTCTTATGTCTATAAATTTTGATAGTACTTAAAATTCTTCTTACATTAAAACAAGTGATGACAGTACTTGGTATTTGGCTCCTATAAAAGGTGTTTTTTCACAAAAATCCACAGTATAAAATATGACTTTTTAAACCAATCAAATAATTTTATGCTTCAGTAAAAATAGAAAGAAAATACTTTTCTAGTTTTTGCTAACAGACAAATCTTTCTCTAGACTTTTTCTGTGGGTATCATAGGTCCATGACAATAAACTGAACTGACAAATTTTTTTCTTGCTTCCTTATGCCCATTCACTCTTTTTAAGATTCTGTGTGGAATTGCTAAGAAGTATTCCTTCAGTATTACCTTGCATTTTACTACTAAAGTTTAGATATAACATAATGAAGATATATTATTAACATTACATTTTGTAAATCCCTGTTGAAGGAAGACTGTCGTGAGTCAATTATTTTTAAGAGCCAGTGTGTGACTTTTTCTTCAGAAGTGATGGAACAATGTGCTTTGCTCCACTCAGTAAAACTGTTGAGAATATCAGAAATAATGAACAAAATAGCTAAGAAGCAAGACAATTTTATTCAGAAATGGAAAACTGAAAAGTACAAGTGAGGTAGAGATACAGATTTCCCACTATGCCTATAGCATTGCCTGGAAGCTGAAAAACTGTCCAGGACAAAAGTATTGAAAAAAAAAATTGCCAGCATCACTTTTGGCTATTACTGTAATGCTGACTAAAGTTAGTGTTGTAATTGGATGTAAGGGATTTAAAATTAAGTCTACGGTGAGAGCTTTTCAAAGATTTAATATTTTAATTTGTTTGTTTTCTAGTATACGTGCAAAAAGTATCAACAACACTGGTGGATGAAGGGTGTGTAACTTTTCAGCCAACCATGCTAGAAATACATAAATATGCATTTATACAGTAACCAAAGACTATTTCAGAGAGCTTGGAAAAATATTTAGATGGAATGAACAGTGGAGAAAGAACTAGAGAAAATGTGGAAACAGCTTGCCATGTTGCCCTGATACTGCCCCACTTCATAGGAAAAGAATTAACACTATAAAAATTGCTTACCTTTGTATCTGACTGGTGTTAGCTCTAAAGCACTTCCACAGTCAAGTGAAATGAGAGAGGCTAATGAACCATATAAATCAGAAAGTATTTCGTTAATCTTGTGCATTTTCTTGTGGTGGGTTATATCACATAAAGCCATATGTTTTGGAATCTGAAAAAATTACTAAATTATTTGAAAACTTCAAGGTTTGTTTCACTGAATACATTAGTGTTTAAACACTAGGTTCTAGGAATGCTTGGAGTATGATTACTGATTTAGGAAGTTCTTGGATATCAAGGAAGCTCTGAGATTTTATTCTTAATGCAACTGGACAAAGAAGCCACACCTTTCTAGGTTAAATGGTGTGTAGCTTTTCAGTCTGTGTCTTTAAGTCAGCACAGGAGCTCATTTTGCAACTACTGTAGCTTTATACACCAGTTTTTGGGGTTGTTTCTCTTCACCAGCAAATGTGCCAGAACTGGTGGGGTTTTGTTTTCTTATTTCCTTTCTTCTGCAATCCTGAGGACTCAATTTTTGGAAAGTATGGCCAGCAGTATATTAGAACTAGGACAAAAATGCATTAGTATGAGACAAAATTAAGTGTTACTTCCTCATCACAATAAGGAAAATTGTTTAATGTTTTATCACGTATTTTCAGACTCAACATATTTTGCAGATTCATTTCAATGTCTGATTATTAATGTATTTGATGGTTTAAGGGTAGTTTGATATAAAGCTAATTCCATGAGTTCATATGGATTTACTGTTCTGTTTGGAAATACTAAGTTACGTTATGTTTTGGGGTCTTTTTCCCACAAAGACTTGTGTGCAATTCATCTAATGTAGTGTCACTACAGTTCAAATAACAAATGTTAACAACTTGCCAGCCTTTTCTTACTTATTATTAATGTTGAAGTCGTCCTCTGTGCCCTAAATTTAAATAAATTTAAATAAATTTCCCATTGAAAGGGAGTTACTTAAAGCAGTTTGATGGTACTGAATGTGAATTCAGGCTTTTTAGAGCTTTGAGTTGACCAGCTAGAGGAAACATGTGGATGGGGAAAAAACATAGTAAATTCATTATGATAAGGGTTTTATTCTATAAGGGCTGTGAACAGTAAGCTGAGAGATGTGAGTGTGGTTAGTAATTATTGGTATAGCAGAAGTGTACTGTCAGATGATGTTTTTATGTGAATGTAGTAGTTGAGAGGTGTAAAATGTAGCTGGAGTGGTGCTGGTTTGAAGAACCAAATAATTTTTCTCCTAGCAAAAACAGTTTTAAGTGGTTCCCCAGTATTGCTTTTTTAAATCACATAACCTGTTTTAATGTTTCCTTCAGATACAAATCTGGATGCTGACAGGCTTTTTTTTCCCCCCTTTATATTACTTGATATTTTTCTCCATATTGACCTTGTTCTTCTTTTAAAAAATCAAGTATGTTTGCCACTTAAAACAACAAAAAAGGAGACAATCCATACCTCCTTCCACCTAGTTTTGTCTTCACAATACATTGGCATAGCATCCTGCATTCATGGAGGTTGTAGAGGTAGAAGAGCTTAGCCCAAGAAGTGTCCTGTACATATTCAGAGCTGGAATTAATTAAAGGTAGGGTTCATGGGTGAGTATTATATTCACACCAACCAGTGAATCCCTTTGTAGAAAATCCTGGCTACTAGGGACGGTTAGTGCTATACTCTCCTGCTTCTTTATTTAGTATTTTGCTATGACACATACACTAGATTGGTGGATATGGATACAAGAGCAACAAACTCAACCTTAGGTCTTTGCTATAAATGCTTTAAATGGTTGTTTATTTTATTACAGTAGTAATACTTTGCTGTGTTGCTATCTATAGGGAATCTAACTTAAAAACATGGGCAGTTACTATCTGTTACTAGATAATTTTCTGAAGTTTCTTCAGCAAAGGCAAAACCTCACTTTAAATTCTACAGGTTTTGGGGGTTCTTTAAAATCTTTTAATGTAACTGGAAGAAAAGTAATTTGTGTTGTATGAACTTGAAATGCCCATCCCATGCAAAAGTCTTACATGCTTGAAAGTGCTTGGTTATCTGGGGCCATTGCTACATGTGATCTGTGTGTGCTTAAATTTGTTCTGTGGCAAGTGTTCGTTTCTGCTATCAGTAATTGAAGTTCTTACTAATTTCTATGTTATTGGCTGTTGGTTCTCTTGTAATCAAGATAGCAGATTCAACTGAAAAACCTGAAGTGACTAAACTTTTCCAGATAGTTCCAGCACTTTTTTCTCTTTCCTTTTGTTATCTGATATGTTTTTTTTTTTTTCATGTTACCAATGCAATGCTCTGTAAAGCTGCCCTGGTCACATAGTAGAGGTGAACAAACATTAAAGAACACTTGGCAATTCCTAGTTGCATTTCAGCTTGGAAAAAAGAATATTTAAGTGAAATATTAGTTCTTCTTGATAGTTATATTACATGTTTCTCAATACTGTGCATTAATGCAATAAATAATTTTATTTTCATAAATATTAATAAAAGATAGCTCTGTGTAACACAGAATGAAGTATAATATCTGGTCTGTTCTCATATCCCAGATGCAATAGGAATAAAATAAACTTTTTGGATGTAGCAACAATTAGTACTAAAAGAATTGGGGTTTGATTGGTTTAAAATGGGACTTGACCTAATATGGTTGATACTACTTTAAGACTAGCATGCTTGTGATGCACCTGGTAGGTATTGTATTTGTAGAACCTTTGTATTTAAGTTTTAAATAATTTCCTGATCAATTGATGGGGGTCTCATACACTTGAGTAAAACCAATCTAAACTTTACTTTTTTTTGGAAATTACTTAGGTTAGTTAGCAGAAAATCCTTTCAGAATTACACTTCAGTCTGTGTTTGAAAGTCATCTCTTATTACTGGATTGGATAAATACAAGAAAATGATGCATACCTTTATCAGCTCTTATTCAGAGGTGTATCTGTAATAGAAATCATCTTAAGATTCAGGGGTCTGGGAAAGTCTTGCCACATCATTAATAAGATCTGTGTTTCATAGGGGTGTGGAGGAGCAAGATTCACGGTTCTACAATTGAACTAGTCCATGAAAAGTCCATGGTGCTATACTAAACAGGAAAGCAGTATGCTTTTGTTCTGTCTCTGGTATATCTGGTATGAGTCATTGTTCATGCCCTAACACATGAAGCAGTTATTTCAGAATAATTTTGTGAGAAGCACAGATGAAGAGGGATTGGCTTTTAAACAGGTATGTTGCTGTTACAAGAGACAGTTTGTCACCTTTTTCTCAGTTGTCTTCTATCTACTTTTACCTTTCTGGCTAACAGGGAACTACATGTGGCAGTTCCTGAACTAGCAGCATACCAGCAGCTAGCACACCAATTCAGGCCAGCTGAGGGGTGAGCATTGCATGGCCAGGTGAGCTAATTAGAACTCATTTCTCATCTGAGATGGATTAAAGAGGTGTCTTCAGAAATTACATGTAACCTAATCCATAATGTGTGTTTGGCTGTGAGAAATAAGTCTGTCAGGAAAACACCTGTTGACAGACTGGGTTGAAACTACCTGAAAAACTATATGGAAGAAGGAGGCATTATTTGAAGTAAATGGAATAATAAATGAACAGTTATTTTGGTCATGAGCTTTGTGTCTTCACAAAACTCTGCTAATAGCGTGGAGGGAGCGCAGTCCAGAAAATTCAAAGTGCCTATAGACAGAGTTGGTCTCTAGTGCTTAACCCATCTGATTTTTGCAAGTGCATTAAGAAGTTGCTTCTGTATCTTTATTTGCACTTTGTGCCCTTCTGGTTGCAAGCTGCAGAGCTGAAAGACAGATTATCTTCAGCTTTTGCAATGTTAGTGAAGACTACAGTGGATTTTTGTCCTGAGCTCATGTACAGAGTATTTTGTACCTGGGGAATGTATCATGGGGTTTTCTTGTATCTTGGACAGTTTGTTGCTCCTCCTTGTTTGAAGAGGGTGTGACCAGTGTATTCATGAGCTTTTAGGGTGGTTTCTAGTAGAGGAAACAGGATTATCTGGTAATAAATCTAGTAGCTTTTAGAGGAGTATTCTGAGACGACAAGTTGTGAAAGCTGTGGGGGGTAGGCAGGCAGGAAAGCCATCTTCATTTTTCTAAAACTAAGGGACTGTGTCAAGATTTAAAACTGCGTTTTGGAAAAGTGCCATATTCATTCTGTCCCTGCCCCTTCCTGCTTCCTCCTTTACTTTTTAAGCCCACAAAAGTACTTTCCTCAGACTTTCAAATTAAATTGATGTGATAATGCTTGATATAAACTGTGGTCAATCTGAAATGAAAACTATAGCATTAATTATTTGATTAACTTCTATGTGGAATGTGGAAAATGTAGGAAAGAACGTGGTAGCCCAAGTGCTTGTGAAATGAGATTTGCTTCTTCAGCAGATTGATAAATGTCTTGGATTTTGTTCTCTTCCCAGCATTTAGCCTTGTCTAATGTATTTCTAGATCTTTCTGTGTTAATGTGGAATTATTTCAACCATGGTTCAGGCTGGTCTGGCTTCACCTTCTCAGTTTTGTGCAACAAGTAATTTATTTACTCTGCTTCCATCTCCCTTTTTTCTCTTCAACTGACTGGTGCTGTTTGTAGCTTTATTTTTTTATTTTTTCTTTTTTTTCTTCTTTTTTTTCCCCTCCTCTCTGGATTTGGAAGAGAAAAAACATGGACTGAGAGAGAACCATGCAGTAGTTGTTAAAAGATTCTGGGGTCTATCTCGACTAGTCAAAGAAAAGCATTGCAGTATTTTCAAGATCAAGCATCCAGTCGTGGAGGGGGAAATATACTTCCAGCAAAAACTTCAATTTCCTGATTTGTTAATGGCAGTGCTCTAGATCAGAAAGTCAGCCAAGCCTTACAGGCTTCATCCCTAAACAGTGAAAGCTGCCAACTTTACTATAACTGAAAAAAATATTGATTTGAATGTTGTCAGGTATTGTACTGGGATTTGGTAATGCTAGCTAAGCAAAAAGAAAAATTACTTTCTATTGACAGTCAGCCATAAAGTTCATAAAATGGCTACATGTATTTGAAGTTCCCAGTGAAATTCATTCCTTCCGGTTGCTGCTTGAGATGCATTGTGACTTTAATACTGCCAGATGAAGTTTATGAACTTTTTCATGCAGCAAGGATGTTAGGTTTTATGTAATATTTTTTTCAAAGAAAACTATAAAACCTTTCTATCATCTACTTTGTAACCTCTCTTCTTACATATGAAGTGCTTGGGGAAGACAATACAGTTATTCACTCAAGGAATTTTTTTTACAAAATGGTACATTTTGTTATGGTGTTAACAGCTGCAGCAGTAATATGCTTCAGAGATTTAAAAAATGTCAAAAAATAACAGTGTTGTGGAGAATATATGCAGGTTTAGCAATAAAGTACTGCCCTGTACATTTTTTCCATTGGTATTTTATGCATTGGCAAGAGAACACTTAGAGTCCTTGCAGCTCGTCCATTAAACTTAGGTCCACTAAAATGCAGTTGTATGACTTCCATTTACTGATGAATATTAGATGTTTCTGAGACAATTTTTTTTTTTTTTTTTTTTACTTTGTGTGTGGTGAAAAAAATGTCAGACTTTTCCATTGAGTTCCTTTTTGGGGAAAAGTGGATTGGGCTCAAGGTGGAAAACTGGGAGATAGAGAAAAATGAGTCTTTGCAAAGATCTTAAGTGATAGAAAATGGAAGAGAGCTACTAGGAGATGAAACTTTTCAATGTTTATTCAGCAGCCTGGATATCACTCGTTGTTGATAAATATACTGTTTTAGTGGCGCTTTTAATATATGGTTTAAGATTTCTTTGGGTGAATCTACTTGCTTGTGGTTTTGAAGCTTTCTCTGTTTTGTATAATATGTAATTTTAACTTCTTAAGAGTTTTTCTTCAGTGGTCCCCGATGTGGCAGAAAAAAACCAGATTACTTTCAAAGTAACGTCTTAATATAAACTTTTAAATTGCTAACGATGCTAATCATTCTTCAGGATACGAGATTATTTTTCTGTCTTTATCTGGACTGGCTTTTCTAAAAATCCTCATTTGAAATGTGTCCCCTCTTTCTTTTTTTCTTCTTCCCCTTAGATTTGAGTTCTGTGAACCTGCCTTTGTGGTTGGTAATTGTTTGGAAATAGCCTCAGACAGTCATCAATATGACCGGATTTACTGTGGAGCTGGAGTCCAGAAAGACCATGAAAACTACATGAAAATTTTATTGAAAGTTGGAGGCATTTTAGTAATGCCTATAGAAGATCAGGTGACTTAGTGACAATTTCCCCTTTTTATCTTCTAGAATGAGAAATATGTAATTTAAAGAATGCTTTTCAGTATATATTTGACTTAATGTTCAATTAACGATACCTTGATTTGGTGTATTGTTGCAGTTAAGCAGATACTAAACTCTTTAATGAAGTCTTGAACTGTTTTCCATTAAATTTGTATGAAAGCATCAATATCTTGCTTTTAAACAAGTATTTCCTGTGTGTTATACCAGAACTGCTTTGAAATCTCCCTGCTGCACAGACATTTTCAGTCAGTACCTCCAAACAAAGAAACCACCTGTAAACCAGGAGAATTCATTTCAAAGGGTACAAAATAACTATGATTAGTGAGACATGGCAAGGGGAGTTAAAAAATGAAGGAAAAATATGTCTGTATTCGTACAAGTTTTCTGTGTTTCTTTTCCATGTTAAATTTAAAGCTTTTCAGACAGGGGCATATTATTTTAATAATACTTCGCACTTTTATCACTTTTCATCCTTAGACCTCAAAAGGCTTCTCAATGGTAAGTATTATTCTCCCTGTTTTACTAAAAGGGAAATTGACAAGGGCACATCATGTGATTAAAGTTGGTATCCTCCTAAGTACAGATAATTACTAAAATGCTTGTTGACAAACATGTTAGTTACTTCCAGAAAAGAATTCTCACATTATCTGTCTGCTTTCTTAAAATGCCAAAAGGATTTAAGCATAACCTGCATGATTCTGTTCAAGAAATAATTTCATTATTTATTCAACTAAGATACTGTCAGTTGAAATTGATGGAATCCAACTTAAAAGTAGTCACAATTCAAGAGAGAAATTAAAACTGTGACTATTTTTACCTTAAATACAAATGGATAGGGGCTTAGAGCATGTCAAGTGTGAGGAGCAGCTACAAGATCTGAGATAATCTAGCTTGCTGAAAAATGCCAAAGAAATGTTTAATTCCTTTTGTCTTCCTGAAGGGGTGGAGAATTTATCTGGTAGACAGGAGTCCAGTTCTCCTCCCAGTTGCACAGCATACTGAAGCAGCATTACAAATTGGCAGCAAGGGAGATTGCTGCCTGCAAATAAGGAAAACAGGTTTTCATAGTAAGAATGGTTGAGCACTACAGCAGGTTGCCTAGAGAGATGCAGAATCTCAGTCCTAGATATTTTTTCACTTAATCGAAAAAACGTCTGATTTAATTTTGAAATTGGCCCTGTTCAAGAAGTTGCTTCCAATCTAAAGTATTCTGTGATCTTTTGGAAAAATAAACAAATTTGGTTTTTACCTTAGACCCTTAGTTTTCCAGCTGCATCTTCTGCCATTACCAAAGAGCCTTATTCAGTACTCTAGTGACCAAGTGCTATTTCAATGATTACCAAAGTCTTTTCTGTTCATAAAACAGTTTTTCAATTCATCAGTTTTGAAGCACAACAAAATAGCAGTGTGTTTGAAACCAACCTGAACAGTATTCACTATGACAAAATTGTAACCACCGATTTATATTGGTTTTGTTTTGCAGCTAACACAGATCTTGAGAACAGGACAGAACACATGGGAAAGTAAGAATATCCTTGCTGTTTCATTCGCTCCACTAGTGCAACCAAACAGAAATGACAACGGCAAACATGACACTGTAGGACTGCGTAAGTTTGTGCTTGCTCCCTTTGGCTTGCAGGGATGTTACAGTGCCTTATGTTGGAGGTCTGGATGTTGAGAAGATGCTGTAGAAACATTGCGTTTACCAAAGCACTATCTCTCTGATAATGTTTTTGTGGTCCTGGTGCATGGTCTGTGTTGCTTCACATTTATTATTCTGAATTTAAGTGATAGAATTTTAACAGTTTGTTTTTCCAACCACCTCTTCCTTTTAAGTTCAGCTTCTCTATTACAGTGGTATAGATAAAATAACTGGCTAATATTAGGTCCTTCATAGTGCTGACTTTCTCGTGGTCTATGAGAGAAATTTTTTTTCCTTTTCTCCCTGAAATGAAAGGAAGAGGTCTAAACTGGGGCTGTGGTATGATAGGATATTAATAAGCCCAAATGTGCATTGTCTGCACTGAATATAGTCATACCTAGCTGTTTGTTATTTGTCATTGGGATTGGCTTTCTAGCTGCAATGCTTTGAACAGAGGTAGTAAAGTTATTTAGAAAGTCTTTGGATGTACACCTGTTGCCCAATTTTAAGATAGGATAACAGGGAAGGAGAAAAAGCTGACAAAGAAAAGTGTAGAGTTGAAATTTTTCTTTCAGAGTTGTCAGGGCTAGGAGTAGAATGCAGAGCTGTGGTAGTTCTGGGAAATTAAGTAAACCCAACAAAGAGCCTAAAAGATAACATGTTTTAATTGTGAAACTGGTATAAGCCCTTCAGGAGTCCAGGATGTCCTATCAGCTTGCATCACCTGGAACTGCTGATCTGGCTGTTAATTTTGAGTGTGGGTGTGCTTGCTATGATAGGTACTTTCACATTTTTTATGCAACGTGTAGAAGATAATTTCTGTTATGCAATCTATTCCTATGCAGAAGTAATGAATTTTTGTTGTTATAATACTTGTTTTGAGCCCTCAGACGTCATTTCCTGAAATTGATTTACTAATTCAAGATTATTTTTTCCTCTATTCTATCCATAATACATAGGTTGTGTCATATCTAACAAAGAAATACAGAGATGGCTAGTCAAACTTTATGATGATTTTATACAGTCTAATTCCCTAGAACAAAAGAATTTTTTCTAAAAACATGCCTAAATTTTCAGAATGAGGAGTGCAGGCCATGGACATTCAGAGCTGAATGGTAATAGAAGAAAAGTGTTTCCTGTGTTACAATTTCAGAATAAATCTTTAGTGAGAAGAGGAAAGAATAACCAAATGTGGTATTTTTCACATCTGGAAGAAGAAAGTGTTAGACTTGAAGTTACACTGTAAAATGAGATCAGTGAGTTAGGTTTCTTTCCTGCTCAGACTGATCTGGTTTTATTTAAAAATGTAGAAATAAAGCAGAAGTGTTCTTGTGGATGTGTTGGGTGTACATGGTAGGGATGCGGGGTGTAAAAGGACTGTGCTGAAGATCAACAAATGAAGCTTAGCTATTTTCTCTTATAGTAACATTGTCTATTTGTTTCAAATCCACAGACCTATAATTTACCTTAAAAGTGCAGGGTTGTTTAGCGGTCATGCTTCTATAATCTTTAGCAGAGGTTGCAGATGTCATTACTTAGTAAACAGAGTCTGTGCCATACTTTGGACAACCCTTGAATGCTTTCTGACACATACGTACTGTTACATATAAACTAAAATAACTCTCACATGTAATATACTGGTCAGCCATGCTCAAAGTAGCCTTTTTTTTTGGTAGAAAACTTCAGAGGTGGTGTTAAAATGATCATTTTATCAATGTAGTTGTTTGTTAGGATGCAGTTCACTGATAGTAGACAAATGGAAATACATGGACAGTAAATATCTGAAATTTTGCATCCTGTTCCTCTCATTAAAAATGCTTCAGTTTGTTATAACTGGCATACAATCTGCAGTCATGGTTTGTTTCACCTGAACTTATAAGCATGTTCTGGGTGGTTAGATAGGGTTTTGTTGTTGAATTTTGTGCCTATTTTATACTAAAGTAATGGGACTTTTTTTTTTTTTTTTAATGATCTGGAATCAGTGTTGTCAGTCTTAATATCCTTTCTGTCTCAGATAAATAGTCTGCAAGTGAAGTTGTTGGATGTAACAATAGATCTTGAATAGTTCTTGTCTATACTACATTGGGAGGTTTTATAGCTGAATGGATTTTCTGGAAGTGTAATTTTTAAAACTATTTCTTCAGTAACTTTTTCTTAGCTATAGTCCCCATTAATTTTATGGTATTTTGTACAGCAAGGAAAGTGACAAGTAGGAAAGTCGAACAACCTCAACTTCAAGCTGGTGTGCTTTTTGGTTTTGTTTTTCTTGGAATTAGCCACCAATAGCTCATCTAGGGCAAGTGTCCAGCAGCCAAGCAATATTTGTCATCACCTGGCTATCATTGGAAAACATAAAGTTTTGACTTTTTGCTTACTTGTTGGTTTGGATTTTTCTCCCTTTAGGACTTGACTAATTATGATTCCTCTTCTGCTGCAAAGGCATAGGTGGTTTGTCTGGTTTGTCACCTGTGGTTTAGACATGTACCTCCCTCATCAGTTAGGTTCAGTACGAAGTGAGCAGAAGAAGGAGGCAGAAGAAAGGTGCTTGCGTAAACAAATGTGGCACAGGGGTAGAAATGGTTTTCCCACAGCAGGATCAGTAGGTGGCAAGACATGCCAGGTACTAAAAAGTGACAGTACTTGTTTTATAATTTCCTGAATTTATTTAACTAATCTCTTCATGCTTTCTACTTCTCTTGAGCATCTGTCAAAAGACCCTGTGGCACAGGGTTTGTCAAAGTGATGCTAACTAAGCTTGTATCATTTGCATATTGTATCATTTACTAAATTTCCAATGGAATTGATTTGGAATGTTAGTCTCACTGCCTTGCAGCTAGTGGGTTTTTTTGGGTTTTTTTTTTTTGTTTGTTTGTTTGTTTGGGTTTTTTTTGTGGAGGAAAATTTTGCTTAATATAACTTACTTTTCTTTCATTTTAGCTCCATGTGCTGTTAGGAACCTCCAGGACCTAGCTCGAATATATATCAGACGCACTCTTAGAAACTTCATAAATGAGGAGATGAAAGCCAAGGGTATTGCTCAGAAGGCGCCTCCAAAACGCAAACGCAGGAGATGTCGTAGACGCAGGATTAACACCTATGTGTTTGTTGGTAATCAGCTCATTCCTCAGCCTCTGGATAGTGAAGAAGATGAAAAAATGGAAGATGATAACAAAGAAGAGGAAGAAAAAGATCACAGTGAGGCCTTGAAGCCAGAAGAGCCTCCTCGAAATCTGTTGAGAGAGAAAATTATGAGTCTACCATTACCCGAATCTTTAAAAGCATACTTGACCTATTACAGGGAAAAATAACTTGTTTTAAGTAGAAATAATGCCTACTGATAGTTCCTTTATTCTTGAAAATGTAGCATTTATTAAGAAGTAGGTGGACAAATTATTATTAGTCTTTCATCAAGACTGAAGTACAGCGATAAGTGGTAACTTGTCTCTATCTTGTCTTTGCTACAAGGAAGACTTGCATTCGACAGTAGAATCCCTTTTTAAAAGTCTATTTTTCTTTAAATTTTGAAAATGCTGTTTTAACTCTGATAGAAATATATATTCCATTATGCAGCACTAATCAATATTTTGCATGGTAAGTCTTTTTTGGATCCCTAACAGATTTGTATTGATAAAAGGATGAGTGAAATTTTATATATGCTAAATAATTGGTTAAACATGTGCATCTGACTTGATGAGCAATTTGTCTGTATTTATTACTATTAGGGAAACATTTTAAACATGCAGACACTTATCCTCTAATGTCCAGATCAGACCCTTTTAAAGTTTATTTTACTATGGCTTTGTTGCAATCATTATTACTATGTTGGTATAGATGTATTCCAACAACACAAGTGCAATAAATGTATACAGACACTGAATGAGCTGGCTTTAGTGAAACATGAAAATACAAGTTCTGAAATGTCAGATGACCCTGCTACTACTGCATTTATCTTTTGCCAAAAGATCTTGCAACAACTAACAGCTTCTCTCAGAGCCTTAAAGAAACACCATACAGAATAAGAAGAATGCTTACTTCAGCTCTGCTTATACATATCTCCATTCTACACTGTCAGTATTTCTAACTAGAGGCAATTCCTCCTTTGTGGGAAGTATAGGACAGTACATTTTGTTTATTTCTAGAGGTCACAGCATTGAGTCAAAAGGTTCGGTAATTCAAGATTGTAATTTAGATTTCAGTCATCTATATTTACTGCTTTTAAGTAGAGGTAGAATTTCAACAAAGTTTAGTTTGTATTGCTTATTGGGATAGCTATAATAGTAGAAGTTAGAATTTGTTCAGCAAATGCACTTTAGTAAGTGAATTTTATACTTAACATGCATCTCCAAGAAGGTAGACTTGTGCCAGCCTATATTTTGTTTCTGAGCATGGCTCTTAGCACAAAAATATTTATAAAATCATATGCATCTTTTGGAAACCTAAGAGTAGCAGTGCAACTGTGGGGACCCACAATAGTGCTGATTTAATTCCTTCAATGATTTTTCCTCTTCTAGTTGTAAAGTTACTTGCAGTTCTCATTTTTAACTTTGCTTTTACCATCTTATTTTCTGCATTCTGTTGTAACATAACCATGAGGGTAAGCAGTTTATTAAGAACTTGGCATGATATGTATTAAAAACCACAATCATTGGAAATGTGGAAATGTATGCTTGTTAGACCCAATGAAAAACATTCCCATTGAAATATCCCCCATGATACATTTTATAATACTGTTGACACTTTGTTTTGTGTAAAACAATGAACAAAATCACATATTTCTAAAGCAGTAAATGTTCTTCTTCCAAATATTTTTAACCAACTAGTATTCATATGGTCTAGGAGTCCAATTTTTACTTGAAAACATACATTATCATTTTGTTGCATCTGAGAAGGAAGGTCAGACACAATCCCATTACACTGACTCTTTTTGGTGCATTTCATGCTGTAGTCCCTGTTTTTAAGGTCCATCACAGTAATGTTTAAATGGAATTTCATGAAGGCCTGTTGTACCAGCATGTGGAGTTACTTTCCGCAATATATTTACCATATAAGTAAGCAAAAGTATTTGAAATAAATATTCTGACTTTATTTTAAAAGCAGGAAAACCTTATAAGAAATAGTTTTCCAAAATAATGACACTAATAAAGTAATTGTGATGCTTCAGCTATAAGAATTGAACATAATCTTGTTTTAAATGGGTTATTTTAGATGGAGGCTAAATAATCTGAACTTTGAGATGTTTGTCTCTTCTTTTCTTGTAATCTACATCCATGAACTCAAGAATGAGATTACTAAATATTACTTCAAGGACTTTATACAGGATGCTTTTTGAGAATAAATTTCTGCATTCTTTCATGCCTGTATACTTGGAAAAATGGACAGTGGGTGACTTGTCATGAATCTTCGGTATGTAAGTTTTTTTTGGAGTCACTGAAAGAGAATGTTTCCTCTGTGTTTTATATGTGGATTTATTTTACACTCTTGGGTTTATATTTACATAAATAAAAAGGTAGAAACGCAAATTAATTAAAATTTAATTTTTGCCATCTCTATTGATGATGGGGACATTGTTGCAATAAAATGGTTTTTGTGGTTTCTGCTTGCTTGAATTTCTGTGTTTCTGTGGAAGTATTTTCGGTTATCTGGAAATTCAGATACCAGTTGTTTCATAATTAGGTCAGTAATCTCTTAATAAAGGCTATTCTTGAATTTCAGAAGTATATATTCTTGCTAAATTGTGAATTTTTGCAAAGGTTGAAAGATGAAATGTTGCTCGTGACACAGGGAAAGCTATTTTGGTCCCAGCACTGCTTTTGAAGTACTCAGGTTGAGAATTTCCTCTGGAGAGCCCAGAAGCTAAACTTGAGCTGTATAGTGAAGAACACTTCCATGTTTTATTTTTTTCCTAAATATTTAAATTTCTGGGGTTTTTTTCTAATCCTCAACTGAGCGGCTATCTGGGTCAAAACAAATAAGGGAAACTTGGAGGTAAGAGCTGCGAGGTTGGTGAGCAACCAGTGAGTCACACTTCCTACTGCAACTCCTTCTTCATGCAGCTTTATTTTATTGCCAGTTAGAGGAAAGATTGGAGTTGGGTCAGGTAGGCTGATGACAAATGTTACAATTGTGATCACTGTAAGGAAGGATGTGATGAATTTGGAACTTCAGGGGGATTAATCTTCTTTGGTTTGGATGAGGACCCAAGACCAGTGCAGTCTTTTCAAAAGATGTGAATTTTTAGTCCCATATCATTCAGGAAAAACTGAGCATCTGTCTCCCAAAAACTTGAAAAGAGCAGTTTTCATTGCAGTGAGCCTGAACATCTGTTCTTGGCTGAGCACTTTCTTGCTTGTTCAGGTGCTGGCAACTTAAGTCTGTTTTCTTTATTTTTTAATCCTGTATTTTTTTTTTCTCTAAACTAGTTTTTAAAATGCATCTTTGCCTGTCAGTTTGAAAACAAATAGGGAATGTAATCAAATGTGCCATGCTCTGGTTAAGATTGTTTTAGCTCATTAAGTATTTATCCATATGTCCTCAAGAGTGTCTCCTTCCATCATTCATGTAATTGAGTAAAACTGAAGGCGTTGTGATTTATTAATCAATTATGAAAGATAAAGGAGTGGTGGTCTGTGCTCTCCTTAGAGGTGTATATACTAAACTTTAATGAGCTGCTACTTATTTTGGCAACACTTGAATCATGTATGAGGTGTTTTCCATAAACTTGTTCTGAGGAGGTCATTGGAGTGTAACTGGAACAGTGACACTTCAAAGGTGTGTGGGTTTTGAGATGTTTTAGTAAAAGACCTTCAGTAAAATTTAGATGACTGGCTTGATCACTGCCTGCCTCTCTTACTTCTATAGCTTCAGAGTGTCCTTATCAAGTTGTTGAGTTACTCTGCTCAAGTAAAACTGGCTCGTTTAGCTCCAGGACTTACGTCATGTTTATGGTCAGTATGGAAGCAAGAATCTAATGCTAATTTAGCAGTGGTTATCAGCTTTTTCTTTCCAGAGTTTTGTGTCATCTTTTGTGTTCTGTGATGCTTTAAAGAGAATTGTCAGGGGAGCAGGAGGAACTGGCACATCCTTTTTAAAGCTCTGTCCTTTTTTACTGCAAGCAAGCAATCTATGTAATTCTTTCTTAGGATATTTTGCAAAATACTTCTGTGCTAGAAAGAAGAAAAGGCACTGCATTGTTTTCTGCCACTTTTTTTCCATGCATTCATGGCTAGCCATGATTTTAGCATAAAGGGAAAACAGCAAAACTATAGGTATCAGTACATGCTAAAACTAACATGTTTTTGTTTTAAGAGCATTTCCTTTCCATTTTGATACCCTTCTTATCCTGGCTGAAAAATAATCCCTTAGGGTTTTCTGCTGCTCTACTGCTTCCATGGATGAGTTCCATAGATTTTCTCCACAAACTCAAAAATGTTCCTTGCAGGTAAATAGATATGAAGAGTTAAATTGCTGTTCTTTGTATTACAGTTACACAGTTGAAATTGTAGCACATGCTCTTCCTTTCTAATCCTGCTCCTGGAGTTATGCTCAATCTCCCTTTGCTTCTGTTGAGTTTTAAATCCACAGCTAGGGAGGGTAACACAGTGTTTTGCACTTCTGCCATTTTTCATAGGCAGAATATTTTGTTTGTGTTGATGGTTCCTTCTTTCCCTCCTGGGTTCACTTTGGGAGTAATTTGTATGTTGGGTAATGTGCTTTTTGCATCATCATTGTTCTGCATTTCCAGCTTGTATGTGATAATCTGCATATGTTAGATATTGTATTTTATTTCAAGTTTTGAGTCTGCATATTCTTAAAACTGACTATTCTAGAGCTGTGCATAGCTCTAGAATCTCCAGTACCAAGGATGGCCCACATGCTGATCCCCTTGCTGCTTCCTGTGTCTGTTTTTCTGCTCTCAGACCAGGGGTCCCTTTTCTGCACTAAAGCATTGTGTAAGAATGATAAATTGGGGTTTGTTTATTTGTTTGTTTGTTTAGAACAGTGCTGGCATGTTACCAATATAAAACTAGGCTTGTGCCACACATGAACATAAATGTTCACCTATAGACAGCAGGTGAACCAGAGAGACTGATGTGTTTGTCCTGCCATGGGCAATGTCATATGTGACATATGAGACAGAGCTACAGAAGCATGAAAACAAGCTTTCATATCTCGATTCAGTGATCAAAAAGCATTTTTTCAGGATTGGAGCAGGAGGGGAATGAAGAAGGAGAGAGGGATAATTTGTATGGGGAAGTTATCGTTAACAGTAATAAACAGAGCAGTTTATATAATAAAATTAGCTGCAAATTTGGATTTCTCATTGAAAATCTTTCATTTCTGTCATTTATCAGGTCTGTACAATCCATAGTCTTTGTATGTGCTAGCTGGTAAGGAGACTGCTCTGTGTTTCAACCACTTTAAATACCTGGTTTAAATCTTTCTAACCTATTTGTTTGTCTTGTCCTTCAGTTTTTGCCTTTACTAAATGGCACAGTGTGAATTTCTGCTGTAGTCAGTAAAAGCAACACTGTAAAGCAATCCTTTTGTGCTCTTTGCTCCACATCCAACAAATTCTCTATGATTGACTTTTAGGAATCTCTTAACAGTAGAGCCCTTTTTAGATCAACAGCTTACAAAACTAAGTTTTTTATCTATGTCACTTTGCTTGTTATAGCTTGTTTTTCTCAAAACTTGACATGTCTCTTTTCTACACAGTCAAAAGTAGCACACCCTTTAAAAAATGCTTTCTTACCTTGCGTAGGAGTTTTATCTAAAACGTTGTGTGTAATCAAGGATACCAGAAGAGGGCAGCATAGTCTTTCGGAAACAAAGGCTGGGTCCTGGCAACTGTTAGGATAACAAAAAATCTACATTGATGTTTTGTGAAATATTTCTTTGAGTAACTTGCTTAGATAGAAGCACATATTTATAAATTGTAGAGTCAGTCTCAGAAGACTCTTTATGATTTTACCAAATAATTTTTTTGAAATTCCTGTGTTAGGTGTACAGTATAAGAGGTTTTCTTCTGAGTTGTGCTTTAATGCAATCCAAGACCTTTCCAGAACTGATGGTGTGGATAAAGCTTTTCATTCATAACCGTTCAAGGTGCCACATTGTAAAAAGGTCAGTAAGGGTTTGACTAGCTGTATTAATTGGGCATTTTGATGTCTTTAGCTGCCAAAGTTGCTTTGGACTTCATCCTGATTCTTACTTGAGACCTTGTGTTGAGAACTGGGCAGCTGGGCATGAGGAAAGCACAGCTGTGCAGCAAGCTGCTGTGGCTTGCACACCCCATACCTATGCATGACTTTCAGATGTGTAATGCAGTAACTGCTGTTCCTGCTGCACAGTGTTGTTGCTCGTTCCCTGCCTGGAGCAGAGGCATAGGCTGGGAGCCCTGAGTTGGGAAACAAACACACATTTTATGTTCTGAAGCCTGTGGCACTATAGCCTGGCCCCTGCAGGGCATTCTCAGAGAAAGAAGTGTCACCTGAAGGAAAGTGCCTCAGAGCCATGCTTGCCACTCTGCTACCTAGGGTCCCAGTAAGACTTTTGTGTCCATTCGAGATACTCAAGCCATGCCACAAACCAATCCGAGCTCTACCTTCAGCATTTGCAGAAGCAACCAACCTCGCTATCCAGCAGACTGGAAGCTTTTCAGTCCTGAGAGTTCACAGGCTCTGGCAGTTGTTGATTTACTTCTTGAAAATTGGGCAAAATATGAAATGGTGGCCAAAAAAAAGCAAGTGTCATATTTAAGGCATAAACCAGATCTATCATAATGTTTCCACAGCTTGATCTCAGCTTTGCTAATGATGCCAGTGTGGAGATGAGCATTGGCAACAATCTTGCTCAGATGCAGTTTCAATTTTTCTTGAAAAAAATAATAAAGCAAGCACATTTCCAAATAATTGTAACAGCAGAGGAAGGACACAATACTGAATGTTCAAAGGCCAGAGTGGGAATTTGCATGTTTGGCTTGTTAGTCCAAATAACACAAAATTCCAGTGAGCAACACATGAGAGGTAGAAAATGGGCAATGAGCTATATCCTCAAGAAAACATCTAGTGCTTCATTCCACAGCTCTTCTTTTCTACTCCCCAAAGTATGAATTGTGTGAATGTGTTTGTAGAAAAGTGTTACAGGATCATCATTTTAAGTACCTGTACTAAGTGGCTTCTCCGCGTTGAACAACCAGGATTTTAGGTTTGGTTTGATTCTTACTAAAACTTTTTGATTATGGCATGCAACTCCAGGACCTTATCACACTTCCAGAAATTTAGTTTAAAAATAAAGCAGACTATTTTGTCTTTGATCACAAAAGTATATCCCTTTTTTTTTTTTTTTTATGGATAAGATAGTGATAATGATGTGGTACTAACTTGAGATTTAAAAATAAATAAATCATATATGCAAAGGTCCATAATGGTGTTCAAGTATCCAGCTGCCTCTAGGTACTTCAGCTGCAATACCTGATGTCCATATCTTCTCCAAGTCCTACCTTCCTGCTTTGGGGTTTAATGTAACTTAATTGTCACCCATGTCCCAAATAGGGATCATAAAGCAGCTGGTTTTGCTTTGCCCTGAAAGCACAAAATGTTCTTGCTGGGTTTGGCCTTGAAGGTGAATGAAGGTGGTGCAAACAACACAAGATATTGGTGCAAGTGCTCTCACAAAACCAGGAAGACGAAGGAAATTCCCTTGTGACAGGTAAGAAATCTAAATTCCATGCTGGGAGAATTTATGGAAGTGAGTGACAGCCATCTTCTCTCAGGCTTCAGTGTATGGGGCTGGTTTTTTAGTTCCTATGCTGTCTGCGCAAATTACCTTGGAGGTGTGGTGGGCAGGTAGCAGGACACCAGGTCTCAGTTCATCTATTTAACCCTTCTGGGAAAAAGAAGCTCCACTATGGTCTTGGCATCAGAGAGAAAGGCTTACATTAGCTTGCATGTGCTGTGTGAGGTTCTGAGGTTCAAATTTTTTTTTTTTCCTCTCTCCAGAGATTATAGTGTTTGTAAGTTAATTGCCTTTAATGATGCAGCCTCGCTTTGCTGCTAAGCTGTTTGGAGATTTCAGGATCAATATTAAAAAAGAGAGATTGAAAAAGCTGTTAAAAGTGTTTAGTCACAAACAAGAATGGCAAGAGCACCAACTATGCTGCTCTGGCAATTTTTAAAGCTTTGTGTCAAAGCCATTTCCTAATTAAAACTTGGGAATATGGCTAAGAACACTTGATAAAATCTTTAATGAAAATAGCTGAACAGTGAGCTTCTCACTGTATTGTTCTCTGACATCCTAGAAGTAAATATTTTAGAAACCTCCCCTCAGAGTAGAATAGACAGAATAGAAATTTCTGGTTTGTATTTTACCTATAACATCAATGATACTAGAACAAAAAGCAGCAGTCTGCTTAAGAGTACCTGAAAAAGATGAAGTCCTGATTCTCTTCAAGTCAATAAGGAGTCTGCTGTTTTCTCCTGACTGCCAACAGGTAAAAGGTAGCAGATGGGGGGAGTTGGGTAAAAGATGGGGGGATGAAAGATACAGAGATGAGGGGGAAGGAAGGGCTGTGGATGCCCCCAGAAGAGGATTTGGATGAGCTCACAGAAACCAAGTGTTCATTTGGCCACCAGTTCATGCTTTGTTTTGGGGTCTGGCCAGCCCTTCCCTAGCTGGGGCTCACAGTGACCACAGCATCTCTTGCCAGTACAGCGTATTTCCCTTAGGGGAGCAGAGAAAGTAATAGAAAATTGTTCCTGCAGTAATTCAACTACTGAGGAAAGAAAGTGCTGGCGTTCACACATTTTTTTCATGAGAAGGGAGCAGTACAAGCCTCTATCAGGTGAATGCTCAGCCCTTTCAGTAGCAATGAAGATAAATGGTCAGACACAATGCAATACCCTGTTCCTAAAACTGTAATATTTCAGACTTGCCTTCCAGTCCCACCTTTTCTTCAGAATTTCCTTTTAGCTGAATATTCTCCCTAGCCTTTGCAGTTTCCCTGTCCCTTGGCCCCAGCCTCAGTTTGGGGGCCTTATAGAGGGAGAGGGTCTGCTTAATGCATATGCCATGCATAGTCTAAAATCTGCTGTTAGAAGAGCTGACTGGAGGTGGCGAAAGTGCTGCACTGGATTAGCTCTTTGGTATGGGGCACAAGAGTCTGTGAATAAATATAAATGCTCTACACTGTAATCCAAGGGAACAATATTAATTTCCTCTGAAGATGCCAGTCTATTTCCATGAAAATGCAAAGCTGAAAACAAAGAGCTCATCTCCAAAATTTTCTTCAAGCTTTAAATGCTGCCTGGCAATGGGAGCATTTATCATATGTAGGCAAGATATCCAGAAATTAGGGAGTACTACACAATGCTTATGTTAAAACTGTGAGATCTAAGTTGTTTAGTGGGTCTAACCACAAATTATGAATTCTGCCAGCAGATCTGAGAAAACAGCCTATCTTAGTAAGAGGGATGCAAGAAATCTGAGGGGAATTGAAGATTCATTTCCTGGTCTGTAGGTTACCACACATGTCATTAGCCCATGCCTGAGTTCAACCTTTGGGAAAACATGCTTTGTGGTACGTAACCCCTTTGGCAAATGTCTTTACAAAGAGAACTTCTCTATAAGAAGGACTTTGTTATTTAAATGAGACCTTACCCAGCTGGCCCTAGATCCTGGTGCAGGACAAACCAAGTCAGTAATCTGCTTTCCTGTGGATTTCTTATTGGGAAAAAACAGTGTGAGGCAGCAGGAGAAAGACAGAAGAATGAGCAAGAGCCAACGAGATGGGGGTAGCCTGCCCATTCTACAGAGAATGTGATGTAGCTTTTAGGCTCTGCATCCAGATAGCTTCTTGCTTATCACAACCTGAGACTGACATTATCTCTGAGGAATTTTGGAAGCAGACCATGTTTGGCAGATTTCCTCTTACAAGACATTTTGGCATCAGTAATATTTGCCCCCTTTTCCTGTAGGAATGTGCACAGCTGAGTTGTTCAGCCTGGCTTTCATTACTTCTCAGTGGAGGCGAAGCTCTACCTTTGTTTTCTTTTTGCCTTTATAAAGTCACAGCAGAACCTTGAAATGGTTGAATTTCTGGAAGTGTCAGAGGTGAAAGTGCAGCAGCTCCAAAGATCCTAGTGCTGGCAGGACTTTTGAGTAGAATAAAAAGCAGCAGCAAGAGGACAAAAATTGTCTGCTTAACTGAGAAGTGCTTGTTTCCTGTACCATGCAGCTGAATAAAAAAGCTGCTGGATACTGTGCTAATATAAATAGTAGGTAATGTCTTCATGTCTGAGGAAGCTGAAGAATAGTGGATGGCAGGCTTTAGGCCACACAGTACAGTTGCTGGTGGAGGAGGCTGATGGGCATTTGAAGGTTTGGGATCTGCTGGCTCCCCGTGCCAGGATACCTTTTTCTCTGCTCACAAGATAAGCTTCCCAAACTGTAGTTTTCCAAGCAAACTTCACTGCACAGCCAGTAATGGCAGATGGTTTTCAGCTTGATTACTTCTACTGTCATTTAGTTAAGGTTCCCACATGTAATTTTTGTTCTCCTTATGTTTTGTACATTAGAAGGGGATGCTTGGAAATGCTTGTTTTGTGGGAGTGTAATATGAACAAGGAACACTGGATAATGATTACAGCAGCATGGGATTATCAAATTACTACTATTTTAGACTGTGTGTTTGTAATTAATTATACTTTTGAGCCTGCCACCTCCTTGTGAACTGTTTATAAACAAAATTAGTTTGATTGTAACTGATAAAAATGATTGTGGTCAAATATGCCTTGTTTTCCTGACACATTCTCTATGTGTGGATAGGATGATCCAAGTCAGGTGTTTGTCTTCAGCAAAGAGCTATAGCATCTCTGAGAACTTTGGAATCATTGTTCTTGTCTTTATAGCCTTGATATGGGTCTGTCTGATGCTTTTTTTTTATTTTTTTATTTTTTGAGCCTGAACTACAAGCAGTACGATTACAAGCAGTAGTTCATTAGAAGGGTGAAAAATGGAGGGCAGGAAATTATTTGGGAATAAAAGATCTTTGGGTTGGATTTGATCACAATTGAATTAATCTTCTCAAATAGAGTATATTACTTGAAGCTGTTAAGCAGTAAGTTTTATAATCACTACACTGTGGAAAGTTCCTTCAAGTTCTCTGTCCTGAAGCTCAGATCAATGAAAATTTCACCCTCTCACACCCTCTTACTTCTGAAAAAAAAAAAAAAAAGAAAAGGGCAATTCACAGCATCTACCTACAGCAGAGTGCTGGACGCCTTAGTTAAAAAGTTAAGTCATCTGTGGATTATATTGGCATTAAGTGATGAATTACAATATGATTATGAAAACCATTGTTACTGTAGGGGTACTGTTCGAGTCACTGATCACTCATGAGGGGCCCACATGTCAAGCTCGTTGAACAGTCCCTGCACTGACTGACAGCTTAAAGTCAGACCCTGCCCATCACTCCTGCATGAGGGAGCCTCTTCTGTGGAAATCTCCTATGGAAATTCTGCCAGTGTCCTCAGCAGTGCAGTTTGTCCTCTCAGAGCCAGGGAAATGTGGAAATGTGTAGTACAAGAAGTGGAAGAGCACTGGGCAGACAGTACATATGGTGCAGTATGGAAGAGAATGGGGGGAAAGTCTGTTGAGAAAATCACTGAAATATTTTCTCGGAGGATGCCTGTGAGTGCTTCTTGGTCAAGAATTGTCATTAGAGAGGGCACTAGGCCCCTCCAGGCTGCTGCACATGGGGGACCTACGATGATAATCATCATTGGTTCACACCTTTCACAACAAGGAATATGGTTATCTTGGCACTTCTCTTTATTGTTGGTGCTGTACAATTAATCAGTGCTTTGCATGGTATTAATGTGTGATCTTGAAACCTAATTAAGGCTGTGTTCTCTGTAGAAGGTGGAATACATATAGAAAATTAAAACCTCTGGGAACAGAGAGATTTATTTTAAAATATTTAAGTTACCTTAATGGTAACAAAGGTTTGTGATGTATGAAAAGAAATGTGTTGAACTCCCACAGTGTGCCATTTTTCAGGCATATGACCTGAGAAAAAGAAGAAACAAGTGGTAAAACCTCTGTTCTGGAACATATTTACTTACCATAAAAAAAAAATAAAATTCACTGAGCCCTGCAAACATACACACCAGCACACTAGGTAAGGATTTATATGCATGTAATTGACCCTGTTTACTTTAGTCATTAATATAAGCTGTAACCTTATTCTGTTCCAGTGTACAAAATAGGGCTCTTTAAACATAAGCAGATAAACCAAATTAACTAAAATTAAATGCAAAACTACATTTACTCAAAATTTTATCCATTTTCTTCAGTATCATCTTGGTTACACATACACATTGCATGCAGTAAAGTCCCTCAAAGAGCATGACCTCCCACAGTAACCTAAAAGATGCCTAAATCTTCTGCTTTTTGCAATGGATCAGAACATTGGAAGATCTAAAAATCTTGGTAATAAACAGGGGTTTTAGATGCAAAATAGCTGCTTGGTAACAGAGAGTCTAACATTGTCTCAACTGTTTCAGCTGAGTGCTCTGTATTGTTGCAATATGTTGTTCAATTCTCTAGTGAACTGTCTGGAAATATGTACAGAAGATAAACAACAACAAAGGAAAAGTATAAAAAATCAGTTCTTGCTTGTCATTTCAATGTAGGCAGTGCTTTGTCAGATATATATTTTAAATACCTTTTGTAGAAGTTTGGGGGATTTTTTTCTATTTTAGTATTCTGTTCATATATTTTAAGAAGTATTCCTCTCAGTTGGATTGCATCAAATTTATATTTGATCTATTCATGGTATGTTTTGCTTGCTGTAGAAATGAAGAGTTTACCTATTCCTGTGAAGCAATGATACAAATTGTAAAAAGAGTAAGCATAGTCAAAAAGATACTTTCCATCTTGAAGAAATCATGTCTTTTGTCAAGGACAAAATCAATTTTGCTTGAGATTTGACAGTTCTCAGTCTAGCTAGAAGTAATTTTTTCCTTAGCAGGAATGAGCATCAAATACAACTTTCTTTATCATGTTTCAGATGATATGCCTAAAGTTGTGATCATCTGGGGGGGGGGGGGGGGGTGAGGAATCTTTCTTTTATTGTGTGTTGTTATGCTTTGAGCTGGAAACCCTTTCAGTGTGGACAAACATTTTTTGTGTGCATGAGATGAAAGCATCCAGTAGTAGAAACATTGTGGGCTTGGACCCAATTTGACCCCTGGTTTCTTGCAGAGTCTGCGTTCTTCATCCATCCCTCTCTACTTGATATCTTGTTAAATGTGCCACTCAAGAATGTCTTGGGCATTTTTTAGTGTATTAATTGTGTCCAATTGCAAATCTTCCTTCAGCTGAGCAATCTCTTGTCACAAACTTATCTGAACTGACTTTAGAAACAAAGGAAAGGTGGGTAGTGCCTATCCAGTCTGAAGGTTTTTGCTTTGCAGTTTACAGTTTGTTATGAACATTCCTGACATCTTACCTCTCTAAATTGAAAGGAAGAAGCAAAGGAGATGTGAGAATTTTATAGTAGGAGTGCCAGATGGTCAGGTTTGAGTTCCATCAGAAAGATCAAGTGATGTTTAGATTTCAATTGTTTTTTCAAGGGAGCATGCTATCAAAAGAGACATGCTCTTGTTCTATCAATGTCTGTTTAGTTTTATGGTACCATGTGGCTACACAAATTTTTTTTGGTACTGCCAGTGTACTGGACTGTGGGATGACTTGTCAGACATCTCTCAGGAGATATGGGATGCTATGGCAGTGTATGCAGAAACCAGTCACATTTATGCATAAATCTTCTGTAGGTACCTGATCACATCTTATTCTGTAGTTCTCAGCAGAGAGATTTGGCAGAGGAACAGTTTTCTCTCCCCTCCAACATTCTATGCCAATTCTAAGGCTTTCTGAAAGTATATGTGGCATCTGGTTTAAAGTAGGCAATTTTGTTTTAAAGAACTAATTGTGCATTTTGTTAAACATTCCCATGCACCTTTTAAAAAATGTCTTTTTCTGGGGTTTTTGGTTGGTGGTTTGGTTGGTTTGTTTTTGGGTTTGTTTGTTTGTTGATTTTGTTTGTTTGTTGATCTTGTTTGTTTTTGTAAGGAGTATCCTTTTCTTTAGTGTAACTAATATTCAGCATGATTCTAAATAAACAAGACCTAAGAAGGTCTTCCTCCTACCTTTCCCAATCCATACCTGAAAAATACTGTGGTGCATGCAAGATTTTGATCTACTGTTCCAATTTCTGTTGATGAAAATCTTGTCGTGCAGGAAAGCATTCGGGGAAATTGAGCTTCTAGTAATAGTGAACCCATTCATACCAGCCAAATTTAAAGTGCATAATATGAATACCTGTGAGAAAACTTGAAGTATACTTCCTGCAAGCAAAGAGTCACTGTCTACCCTTTCCAGGTATTGTGTGCTCCTGAGCCCATATTAGATTTCCCTAAAAACCTCCCCCAATTATAAATCAAAGCATCAAGCAAAAATAGAGATTTTCTTTTTTCCAGAACAATTTTTAGCTAACAATTCCCCACCCTTCACTTTAGAGAAGTTTCTTGTAAGTGCTTCCGTGTTTCTTAGAAATCTATTTTTCACTCTCCTTTTCCTGGGCTGACAACTTGTTTTCCTGAAAAAAAGCTGAAGGAATAATCTTTTCCTTCGTCAGTGAGAGCTGGCTGATTATCTCTGCCTTTGAAGAGCCCTGTGGAACAGTCATCTGGTTTGGTGCTGCTGTAGCACTAATGAACTGCAGCTGATGCCTGGGATGTGCAGCCTGTCATTCATGAAGAGCACAGAAAATACTTCCAACACACTCAGCAATGGTACTTTGGAAAGCATTTAATGACACATTTCCTTTTGCAATATATAGCCAGAAAAATTTCATGCACATATGCAGGGAGAGATGGATAGCAGAGGAATCTCAGGAAAAAAGATCTCTTTTTTTTTTTTTGAAAGAAAATACTTTCAGTGGAAAAAGAAAAATATTGTAGCAAAACTTTCCAATTTAACTACATTTGTAGGACAGTATATTGCATTTTTAACACTGTTTCTTTTATGTGCACTAAACTGAGAACAGATTTTATTGTATAAAATAGGGAGAAGCATAGTTAATTTTAGTTTTTATACAGTTCACTGAAATTATTTAAAGAATGTTATTTCAGAGCACCATTCAAAAATTGTCAGTTACAGTGACAGCTAGTAATGATATATAAAATTATAAACTTCTCAGTTTCTGGGTACCAATGTTATGTTGTTATGAGCTAACTGTTTAATAAGATCCTCTTTGTCAGGATTTTTGTTTATGCTTAGTTTGTTCCTGGGTAGCAGTGAAGCAGGTCCATGGAATATGTAAATTGGAATGCTTTTGGGCTGGCTGCCCTTTGGTATAAGAAGAGTGAAAAAACTTTACATCAGGCCATTATCCAGTTTCTAAAAACTGACAGATGGATTGTCACACTGGTCTTTCATTAGATTTTTTCTTTTCTTTTTTTATAATACTGGCCCAATTGTAGATAAATCCTATACTGTTTGCATGGTCAGCCTGATCCTACAGATCTTCTCATTTCATGTTTCTAAGCCACCTGCAAGCCTTGGCTGATGACTGGATTGTCATCATCCAGTACAGCTGACAGTGAATGACTATTTGCAAGCCTCTTTGTCTGCAAAACTAAGATTAACTGGTTGAGTTCAAAGTTTTGTATGGAAATCTGCTGAGTGGGAGGCACAATAGAGGGTTCTGGTGCTGTCATGGTGGCTACAGACATGCTGGGGAGTTGGGGTCAATGGTGCTGCAGACGAGTTCCTGGGTGGTTGATGGGAACCTTCACCAGGGGATTGCCAGCAGCTTCATGGGCCATGTCTTCCTCTGGGGCTCAACAGAAGACTAAATAAGTTATTTTGAGGACTGTCTCATTAAAAAATCATGGAGTTGGGTAGTAGTGAAGGATGAAGAAGAATGTTGACGGTTTTCTGATATAATACAAGCTTCTCAATTATTTTTATTTTTTTTTTTTTTGCATTTAGAGGTAGGATTTCTGAGTGTGCAACAAGTATCAGAGGTTTTATCTCAGTTGCAAGGAATAGCGTTAATAAGTTCATTTAGGAAAAAATAAAAAAGAAAGGACTATAAAACTATGAAAAGAGTGTGCTTTCAAATTTTTAATTAGATCACCAGCTTGTAAAATATTTCCATCATTTTTTTTTACTTATTGAATAATAATGAAAAAAAAATAATGTAGAAATTTTCCTAGATTCTCATGTTTTACTTAATGGGAGATCATCAAAACAGATTAAAAGTATAGGTCTCTTAAATTTATTCTGCTGTAATGGTGTCAATGCCTGATGATTAATTCTAGCTTTGAGTAGCAGTGCAGTTTGCAGTCTGAGGTAATATCTAGCATATTCAGAAATCACAGGAAGGTTTGAATAGGGTTTTTTGTTTGGCATTTGCCTCCAAATTAATTTATTTTCTTTTTCTTTCTTTTTTTTTTTCCCAGAAAATGCGACTATTTTTGAGGCAGTTTCTCCTGATAGGCTGGAATTTGTAACGACTGCCATGCTTACTATTTTATATTTGTTTATGTTTACAAATTTCTGTATTTGACCAGACTCAAACCATATGGGTAAGTCAGTCTGGAAGGAAATTCCTGGTTTTGAATGAAGTTCATATTGTAAAAAGTGCAAAGAAGAGAAAAAGCAAAGAAGGAAACACCAAGTATCCTGCTGATTCTGTTTCCTTTGATTTCTGTAAAAGGTTGAGTTCCAAGGGCTCCTGTAGTCTTGATGATGGTCTCTGCAAGGTAGCCTTGTGCTTCAGAGCTTTTGGTTTTTTAAATACTTGGCCTTATTTCATTGGAAGTAAGGAATCTTCTCTTACTGGCTGTGCCTTCATTGATCTTCAGCAAGGCCAAATTTATAATGCCTTTGTCATTCTTCCTTTTAATTTATTCCTGGTGACTTTCTAAATCATCTTTTAGAGTCCAATTCAGATTTTGGGACAGTAAATATGATGTCTGACTCCTAAAATCTATGCTCCAAAGAGCAAATGATTGCTTTGCATAAGCACACAACACAGAGGGCAAAATCTCTGCAACTGAAGTTAACTTTATCAGGCTTTGAAGCCTCACCTTCTGAAAACAAACTCCACCCTCAAATTTATAGGAGAGAAATATGGGAGAAAAATAAGATAGACACTGAAGCTTACTGTGGAGAATTTTACTTGAAAATCTCTTGGACTGAAGCCTGTATTTTCAGTAGTCATGAGTGTAGACTGTAATTTGTGTTTGGACTATGGGAAATACTTAACAATAACTGTATAAAACCAGAATGTTCCATTTCCTTGAATGTTCATAGGAAAACTGTGTCTTAAGCACTACTACAAGAATTTGTTTCCCTAGGTTTCAGAAAGAAATCTTTGGATATATAAAAAGTTAAATGGGAAGAAAATGTATCAGTTCCCTGAATTTGAAGAGTTAAAAAGTCAGAGGCTTCATGAAAGTAGCACTGCCACAATATTTGCTTTCTTTGTTAATTGCAGCCCAACAGGGAGTAGGTGAATTACTGGACTGAGTTGATGAATATGGACAGGGAATTAAAAAGTAGATTTGTAAGTTTTCAGCATGAACAAATTTCTTGAATTATTTAGGAAAACCTTGTACATAGTACAACCATAACAACAAATATCTCCCTTATGCAATTGACAAGAGAGATATTTCAGACTTATGACAGAAAATTTGGTTTCTGTTACACAAGAAATTGTTTCATTTCACTTATATTTTCTTAACAGAAAGTCCTAATTTAGTGTAGGGTGAGGAATTCCTTTTCCTTTCGACTCAATTTTATTTCTTTTAAAAATGTTGAAGAATTTTGTCTAATTAGCTAGTTTGATAAATCAGTTTTCTTGCATAAGCCTTAGAAAAAGATACAGTCTCCAGAGGTGTTTAAAAGAATTGCTTCTTATTATAACCAAAAGAAAAAAATAAAGAAAAAAAAGCCACTAATCAGACACAAGTCTCTTCTTTTTTGTCAAATGAGAGCTGTCAGAGGCTAGTAGAAGTCATGCTGGATCCCAAATAGAAATAAATATGACAGCTTTTATCTGTTCCACATAAACATAGTCCCTCTAGAAAACATGATGTTAAAAATAAAATATTCGCAATCATTGAGGAGCTCTTACAATTTTTTTATATTTCCTCTGTTGAAAGCAGCTAAGATTAGCATGTCAAGTACTGCTGAAAGGTCAGGTTCAGAGAAGAAAAGAGCTTGTGTGCCACTGCAGCAAACTCTGTCTCCAGTGCGCTGCCAGCAAAGAGCCAGGTCCCTCACAGACAGCACCTGATCAATTGTGCCAGGGCAGCTCAAAGTGAGCAAAGGGGACATCCCTGCACCTCACCTGCTGATGGGCCAGCAAAGCCCCTTTTTGACTGTTTGCCCTAAATTCCAGTCAAGGAACTGGAGTTTCTGAGGTGCAGCTGGTCGCCTCTGGCACAAATCACATCCGAGTATTTGGAGAATATAACATCTCAGATCACCAGGGCAAGAGTCATCAGAGGAGCTGCCAGAGCCTGAGTAATTCTCAGCAAAAAACTTTATGTCAACAAGCAGCACCATCCAGAAATTAAGTGTTTCACTTGCTGGTTCCTACATGGTATTTGAGTGCTAGCTGCTAGTACCAGCATAATTCCTATGGAACTGAATCTGTCCAACTTTTCTGGTAATTATTTGGAGGCAGTGTGATATTAAAGTAAATAGAAAGAATAATTGGATTATTTCAGCAAAATTTATCCTGTATGTAGTCACTGGTATGGAAACAAACTCCATTATTATTTCTTATTTGAAATTATCTGACTGATTAGGAACTGAATTGCAATTTAAACTGCAAAAGAGCAAGGTATGCTGCATTTATGAAATTTAAATGCAATTTTTGATTCTTCTCAGACCTGCTTTACCTCATGACATGCAATCTGTGCAATTTCAATTGCTTCTGCTTTCTTAAGTGTATTTCTGCAACTTTTACAAAGGCTGTTAATGATAATTCTTCCTTGTTATTCATGAAATTCAGCACCAAACAGAAAAGCACAGCTTATCTCGAGTTACTTAAATTGTCTCATTAAGTTTGTGGTCTCAAGTAGGATTAGCAGAATTAGTCCATATGGTAGTTCTTTGCAATGGTGCAGAGACCAAAAGATGCATTTTAGGCAGATTGCCTAACTGATAAGAATTTGGTTTTTCAAATTCTCTTTCTTTTTGTTCGTTGGGTTCTAAATGGGAAATTTGGATCAGTATCCATACAGAACCCATTTCCACACAGCAATTAAACAGTTTTTAATCTTGTCTCTGCTTTGCTGTTACTGTCAGTGTGAGAAATCCAGTCATTTCTTACACCACTCAAAAGGTTTACACTTGTATAACCTGCCAGTTCTCTTAATCAATCAAATGATAGACATAGAAAATAGAAACAATGGTCTAGAAACCATACCTAAATACAATAAATAAAACAAATCTTCTATCAGGGTATTATTATATGAGAATGTGACACCATAGCCTTTATTCATATACTTTAAAGGTCTTAATGAAGTGACTAGATTGGTTCATACTTTTAAAAGAAGCTTCCAAGCATAGGCTAAAAGAGCAAATTTACTACATATTGAAATTCTGTGTTGCTGATCACATTGCACATGAAGGAAGAAGAATCTGGAGCTTTTGCTTCATTGTTGCAGATTCTCCAGGGGTGTACTTAGAGCAGGGTGTGAACCAGCATTCATTGCAATCCTGGGTACCAGGAAGAAACAACCTGAATGAAAGAATAAGGTGCTCAACAACAGTAAAAATGTTACCAGGATTATTATATTATTTTCTTTTTATTTAACTAGGCAAGAGAGACTTTAGTAAACTGAATAAGAATTAAAAGCAACAACAATGAAAATACCCCAGCCAATCATATTGCCCTTACCACACCCCTTTCAGCCTCAAAGTACAAAAGACATAAGGTTTATAAAGAATTTTGGAAGGAGGTAGAAAGTAGGAGATATTGAAAGTGAGCTGAAGTTGTTGAGACATAATTTTATGGTACAGGAAGACACAGGAGTGCAGCTAATCTATCATGGTAGACTCCCGTGTCATCCAGAGTTAACGTTTGACAAAGAAGGTTAAATTTTTGTGAAAAAGCAGGTTAGGCTAAACTGAAGCATTTTTGTACTGGACACATAGTAGTGAATTGGAAGTACTTTAGTCTAGAAGTGGAAGGCATGTATGAGGTGATTACAATTAGAGGTCACAAAAGCAGTGTTTATGGTTGCACATGGCAAACTTGCTTCAGGTATCACAGAATCACAGGATGGCTCAGGTTGGAAAGGACCAGAGTGGCTCGTCTGGTCCAAACCTCTTTGCTCAACTGGGATCATTCTCAAGCACATGGCATAGGATTGTGTCCAGATGCTCCTTGATTATCTGCAGTAAGGGAGACACCACAACCACTGTGGGCCATCTCTTACAGTGATTGGCCACTGCACAGTAAAGAAGTTCTTCCTCATGCTCAGGTGGAACTTCCTGAGCATCAGTTTCTGCCCATTGCTTCTTGTCCTATTGCTTGGACCACCAAGAAAAGCCTGGATCCATGCTCATTTCACTCTCCCTTCAGGTACTGATAGACATTGATGAGGTCCTCTCTCAGTTGTCTCTTCTGGAGGATGAAAAGGTTCAACTCTCTCAGCCTATCCTTGTAAGAGAAAAGCTCCAGATATTAATTGAACAAAAGAGAAAAATGCAGTTCTGAGTAGCTTTAACTGCAGTTGGCTTGGTTTATGATCATATAACTATATTTGCCATGACTGATGCCACTGGACCATTGGTGCTAGATCTGTATCCCAAGTTACTTGCACTTGCATCCTTTTATACACATGATGGGAACACAACTTTTATAGAGAAACAGAAAATATGTTTTCATGTACTCAATCATTGTTTAGAATTGTTGAATATAAAATAGATAAATATATGAGAAAAAAAAATATTTCCCTTCTATGCTTTCAAAGTTTTAACCAATGCTGATGAAGCATTATGTTGTTATTTTTCCAAAAGACAGCATCTTAAATAATTATCACAAGCTGTTTGTTTGGGCATGACTGAATCCAGAAACCTTTCCAATCCACTTAATTTGTAATTCTATCCCTTACTTTCTTTCCTATCACAAGTTCCAAATCATGTTCTTTGAAAGCAACAAGACTGTTGTTACAGTTTAATTCCATGGAGTATCATTGTGATTAGTGGAAATGCTTTAGCCCTTTTGCCTACGTCCTACTGGTGTTAGTAATTCAAACGTCTCTCATTTGCACTTTCATAAGTTTTAGATTAGATTTGATTTTTTCAGTTACTTATCCTGTTTATTCTGGGCACTTCCGATATTTCAAGTGCAGCCTTTAACATTAAAACTGTCTGCTATGATTTAAAACAAATATTTTTTTTTGTTGTTTTCTGTTTCCTTATGTTTCTGGTTCCTATTTTCTTTCTTGTTGATGGAAAAATACCAGTACCTAACTCCTATTTCCACCCATCCCTGGTCTCTTTTGAGGTACTATGAAGCAAATTAATTTTTAATGTGTTACAGTAAGTATGGCAAAGGCTTTTTTTCTCCGGATGAAGGGATTTTTTTTTTTTTGTTTGCAAAAAAGAATGGCATCTGTTAATCTGTGTGTGTTTGTTCCTTAGTCTCCTTTTCATGTCGAGATGGGTAATTGAGTTGATGAAAATATGAATGCAGTAGAGTGAGTAGCTCTGCTCTGCTCGTGAGTGGTGTATAAGATTAAGACAGGGCTATTTGAGGCCCTTTCCCAAATGTACCAATACAAGGCATGTTATGGGTCATTTGAGAGACAAAATATCATTTCTGCTAAGACAGGAGAGGACTTGCATTGTTTCATGACTTCAGGTTTATTTGGGAGATCAGAGCTGCAGACCTTCTTCCCCAGAGAGAAGTTAGCAGCTCCTAGCACTGGTGGTCATGTGGCCTGGCATGGGAAGAGTCTTCTAACCAGGGAGAAAGAAGAAGAAGGGGGAAGAAACAAAGACCTTTGTCATGCTGAGAGATGGCACAGAACAGTGTGTGAGATGGCCTAGGGAACTGGAGAGCAGCTTTCCTCATCCTGTTTCTGACAACAACACATTTGGCATGGTTGGTAAAGTATATACTTAAACCACCATTTGTTTCTTTCCAGTTTGAGAGAGGTAGAATGATAGAAATCAGATTTATTGTTGGTCTCTTTGGCTTGACAGGGAGTTTTCAGAAGCAGCACTCTTCCCAGGTGTGCTGGTGGCCAATTGTCCTCTGTCTTAGAAACTAAGGTTAAAACAAGATCTCGGTTTGGTAAATCTTATTGCTGTAATAAAAAGGCTCTGGGCAGCGAGACCAGCTTGACAATCACACATTTTCACCTCTGTTAGATAGCAACGTGTTATTCCACATCACTGCCAAATCTCTGGCTTGAATTTTTTGCTATTTTCTCCTAAAAATCCCTAAGTGTCTAAATATTTGTAGGGCTGTTTAAAAATTTGTTATTGCCTGTGCTATTCTCCTACCTACAATTAGCACAGTGATTTTTGTCTACAGTGTGGAATTGAATTGATTGAAGTTGCAAAGTCTCGTCATGTTTTAAAAAGTAAAGGAAGAAATACTGTCTTAAATAGCTGTTTCTAAGCAGAAATTATTCTCAAATATATTAGTTCTTCTTTAATTCCCTCTGTGCGCGTGTGTGTTTGTATTTGAAACATCTGATGTAGGATAAAATATTGAGGGAGTTTAGGAATAATTCATTATCATCTCTGACTTTTTGATGTAGACATTTAATCTTGTGCAAGCTTCAATTTTCCTGGCATTTTTTTTTTTTTTTAATTTTCCTGTGCCAGATGGATACTCTGTAATAGATTATGTGGTATTATTTCTATACTATTTGACTGCTTTAAAGTTTCTTTGTTTATAAAAGCGCTGCCCAGGAGCAGAGCGTTTTCTTGTCTCATGGAGTCAAGTCCCCTCCCCTCCACCTGCTAATTTAGAGCAACATAAATGCATGCTGCTGCACTGAGGCGTGGGAGAGCTCCCATCAGCAGTAATTGTTGACCTACTACAGTTACAGTCAGTGATCAATAGATACTACTTTGCTGCACAGCAACAGCACAGAGAAATTGTGGACCCCACTGAGAATTTGTTTTCAACATGCAAACCCAGCTGATGGCCATCAACTCTAACAGATGTCAGAGAGTGACAGGCACCCCAGGGCACCCTGAAAGTACTGCTGGAACCCGGCTGCGGAAAAAAGGGAACGCTCTCAAATTACTAAGTGTGTTCTAACAAATCACATCAAAGTGGAGAAAAAGCCTGAGCTGAAGAAAATTACTACTTTCATTTTCCTCCTTGTCTTTTGCTCCAGCACAGCGTGCGCTGCGGCGTGCGGTGCCATCAACCCTGGCACTAATGAGCGGCCCGGCCGCAGGAGACAGCGCAGCTCCCACGCCGCTGGACAAGGGGCTGTGCCACGGGGGGAGCTGGGCAGATTAGGAACACAGCACACTCCCAGGAACGTACTAGCCAACTTTGTTACTTTCTGTAAATAAATGTTCGCCCGCTTTCTCTCCTTACGTTACTGTGTGAATTCAATGCAATCTAATTCAATGCGGAGGAAAGAAACTAAAGTGCGGATTCCCCCCACCCCCCTTTTGTATGTTGATTATGTGTACAGTATTTTCTTTATTAGCAATGCTTTTATTCCTGGAGATGTTAATTCAGAGGTAAGACTTGTCTGAATAGTGTATTTTTAATTAGTTGATAGATTTGGGCATCTCTGGTCATGATCTGTGACACTGAACATTCATGGAACTACAAAACTAAACCTGGAGGGAGTTTATCTTGCCCTAAAAAGAACCTTCAAGTTCAGTGAGCCAAAAGTATATTAATACTTAGAGAAACTCTTGTCTCCAAATGGAAAATAAAAAGGTAGCCATCTCTGTAATATTTTTCTGGGTCTTGAAATGGATTACTACCATTTCACCAAGTGGAATGTCACCTCATGTCACAGGTATGTTTTAAAGCTCTCTTATCTTTGAAATGCCCCATTGCTGCTTGTACTTGTGCACAGTCTATGCACTCTTCTCACACATGAAGAGTCTCCTTTATAGACAAGGGAAATAGTTTTGTACTTCAAAGGAAAACTTCTGACAGTGAATTGAAAAATGTAACTAGGAAGATGGTTCAGTCCTCTATATTTGCACTCTATGGAGCCTGAGGACCATGGAAGAGACCCTCTCCCAAAAGAAACTTTCTCAATGGACTTATAAAATGGAGTTACATGGTGCCTTACCTGATCCTTGTAGGTAGGTCTAGGACACACAGAGAGGTCACCACTGTCATGGGCTTGGAGTGACCTTTCCTCTGAGAAAAATGAAGAGCATAAACTTTGCGAGTGCATTGTGCCTGAGGAGAGCATGAACTCATTGATCGCCCCAAACAGGCAGGGCTGGCCCCTGTTTATCTTCATGGGACACTGAGAAGTTCTTCAGAAACAGAGGCAAAGCATACAGCTAGACTGAAATCTGGAGGGGTGAGTTTCAGTGTTCTTTGAAGAATATTAACAGATAATGTTGTGTAAAAATATTTTAGACCATAGTCTCATGTAAACTCACATAACACCATACCTAGATGTTCATTATGATACCATGAGAAGACTGCTTGTTTTTTTTTTATGAAAATAGTCATATTCTCAGAGAAAATGGAATCCTGTCTTGCTCTTCAGAAAAGTTTTGTGAATGATTTCTTCTAATACTTTTGTTATAACTCTTCCAATATCTTCAAATATGATGTTACAAGAAACGGACAGTGACAGCCTTGAGTAACTGCTGCAAGCCCTCTCCTTCTAGATGGCCTTTACACTCTGTGTCCTTGGATCTCTTTTCAGAGGTCATAAGGGCATGACATACATTTTGAAAGGTCAGAGAAGCAGAATGTCCAACAGGGCAACCATAACAGAGATGTCATGTTGCTAAAAATTGGCTTATTTGAACTTGCATGAGTTGTGTTGTGAAGCAAACAACTATCAGTAAGGAATTCATTCACTGTGTTTATCTAATAAACTATGTAGTGTCATGCTCAGAACCTTGGTCATGGGAGAGGCAAACATGCCTTATATAAATAAGTATTAAGAAAATATGGCATACGTACATTTTTATCTATTGGTAAAGCAAATAATTTAGTGTAGAGTTAGTGGAAATATTAGAAGTTTAATTCAAGCACCATCATTAGCTTGTGTCTAATTGTAGTGTAAAACAAAGATCAGTGTAATTGCAGCATTGGTATAGAAAAATGTCAGCAATAGTAATGATGCTACTAAATTTGCAAGAGATGCTCCTACTCTTTTTCTGGGGTTATGCTTCCCCTACTCCATTGGATCCAAAGGTCAGTGGCTTCACTCTGAGGTTTGGTGCGTGGAGGGGTGTTAGGAGTTATCACTGGTATCTGGAGTCCTTTCCCAGGCGGAATGGGGTGTTCATTTTACTGGTTTATGCTCCCATGGCCCTCTTGGGATCCACCATTTGTGTATTTGCTAACACTTCTATATTGTTCTTTTTCTTCATTGCACCACACTACCAGGTTACATTCATATTTACTGTACATACAAAGTACTCCTTGCATGTAGCAGACACTATTTCTTTGTTCTCTTTTTTACCCCAAAGATCAGTTCTGTCCAGCTTCAGGTATTCCTTATCCTTTTCTGGCATGTTTTGAGGGTTTCTAACTGAAAATTATGAAGATCTGTGCACAACTGTGGGGTTATTTGTGCCAAACAGTGGACCCATTTCTTTCCATGCCATGTCAGCATTACCTATGCCACTTCCTGCATTCCCATTTCACAGGGACTCTGCTCTCATACCCAGGCTGCATTTTCTGCACTGCCACATTGTGTGTGAGTCATGAATATCTCATCCTGCCAACAGAGGCCTTTCAAACTCACTACAGCACTGGGATCTGGTGCTAGTAGTGGCAATTCTCTATTAACAGGGCTACGCAGTTATAGAAATAAAAGGCACTTTTGAATACACGTGGGCCTTTTTAAGGTGGTGCTTCTACTTCTCAAAAGTTCTCCTTGTTATAAAATAACATTGCAGCAAAAACACCCTTTTTTTGCCAGTGAAGGACTTCAATTTGCAATACAGAGCAAGAACATTGCAATTGTATTTAGTTATTTTATGCTGTGGAAAGCTCTTCTGTTTGGAACACCCTCCACCCCCACACACATTCTGATAAACTTTAGCTTTTAAGATTCTCCAGCTGTGCCTCCAGCAATAATTGGGGTCATTAGTCTTTGCCTCCTCAGGCTAATTACCAGCACAATCCAAATGTCATCAGCTAAAGAAATGCAGCTTGAACAGGTTAAAAGATGCAGCCACATGCAGGCTGAAATAAAGGGGAAGAGAAAAGATAAGACTGTTTTCTGTGCCTTTTTTATATTTGGTCCTCTAACTTAAGCACCAAGCTGTACTTGCTTCTACAGTCACTGTTCACTTTTACAGGGTCCTAAGTGTTTATTTGCTGTGAAACAAGCACAGAAGAGATGTTTGTGTCTTGACTCTGTTCGTACTTTAATTGTGCTCTCTTTAAATAGAAATTAAGTCCTTTAATTTTGGTCTGAAAGGTGCTGCATTTCACCTGCACCATCCGGTAACTTTTGTTCTGGTATGATGAAAAGCTAAGATGTTTTCCAAGTTTGACCAATATTAAAATTTTAAACATGGGCTGAAAAAGCCACAAGAATGGCCAATGCATTCTAATATGAGCTTTTCTTTTTAAAGTCAATTTTTGAGGTCAATTTATGAAGAATTGTATGTAAAAATACAAGTTAAGAGAGAAAGATGTAAGATGCATCTTTCTTATGCAGAAAAGATTCTGATTTGACCCTAAAGTATAATATGAACATTAAAATTTTGTAAATAAATTCTTGAATTCATGCAACATTTAGAAAGCATCCCTTTAAAAGCTTTGCTGTGACAAGTATGCTCTTTTTGACCTCAGGAAAATTGTATGGTGAAGTGTATTCTACTGAAGAATGGAGGGAAAAAATAAGTTTTCACCTCAGGTCCAGGATTTTGCTCTAAATTGATGGTTGTGGATTGCATAGCAGGTACTTAGTAATGGAGCAAATCAAAGGTTCTCCTAGTTTCTGAAAGCAATTTTGAGGAAGAGTTCATGATATCACCTGATGTTTCAGATAACTTACAGTCATGCCTATAAGTCAAAATGATTCTATGAGGAAAAAATGCAAATTATTTGGTCTCTAGGGCAAGATTGCAGGTATATTTGCATTCATTTAATTAGAGCATGAGATAGCAATGTGCAGTGTGAAATATGTTTTCCCTAGATAAGTATATCCTGCTCTGGCTCTTCGGGGTAGCTGATGCTGGGAGCTGAACTTCAGGGCAAGTTTTTTGTTGCTGAAGAGTGGATTTAGTGAAGCTGCTTTAGGACCATTGACAATCTGCTGGATTTGATCATTCAGAGCTGCAGCTTTCAGAGTATGGGTAGCTTTTTAGTGCTGTGTAAGGGAAGGAAAATGGATCTGGCTTTTATGCTGAATATCTGAGCTTATCCTCATGTGTCACACGAGCAGTGAGATCTGAGAGTTAGCTTTAGACCTGCTGTTTATGCTTACAAAGAAAATACTCTTCAAAGATGAGTTCTCAGGAAATGAAGAAGTTCTGTTCACCTAACTTAGTTTCAGCAATCTCACCTGAGAATCACAGAATGGTCTGAGTTGGATGGGACCCACAAGGATGATAGAGTCCAGCTCCTAAGTGAATGGCAATACAGGGGTTGAACCCATGACCTTGATCTTTTTAGCACTGTGCTCCAGCCAACCATTTCTCCATTTACATTTTTAGGTCTTGTCCGAGTTTGGGATATTTTCAGTTCACACAGTTTTGAACATCCTTCAGGCTGTCTCTGGAGGAGAAGGGCAACATTTTTGAATACAATAGCTGCACAGTTATGTGAAAGATATGACAAATTCCCTAGGTACTGAGTGCCTGAGCTGGGAATGTATCTAGATTAGGAATAATTTGTAGCTAATGTAGCATATTCACAGCTTGACTCAGTCCTTTATTACAGATTCCTGATTACAGCTGAGGCAAAATGCTTTCCTTTGTGATAAAATGTTACATATAACAGCAAGTGTAGACTGTATGGGCAGTAAACACCTGTTTAGGTTCCATCACTGCTCTAAGTGGCTGAATGGTAAGGTTTTCTTAGCTGTTAAATGTCACAGAAAATGGCTTCTCAGTAGTGAAAAGGTGTCACTTACAACTTGGCCTATTGTTGAAGAAGAACAAAAATGTGGGCAGGGAACTAAGGGGCAAGAGAGGGACAGGAAATCTGCAGGCAGAAGTTCTGGAATCAAATGTATGTCTTGTTATGAGCAAGAGCCTCCTGTATTCCCATTGCTGCAGTTTATGGGTCTGGAGGGAAAGTTAAAGGAGCAGTTTCAAAGTCCAAGGAATTCTTGAGAAACCAGGAATGTTTTGCAAGGATGAGGGTTGCAGTCTGTGTGCCTGCTCCTTGTGTGTGGGATGGAAAGGTGGCTGTGGGTTGAGGGGCCCTATTAACCTCTCTGGCAATCAGGGGAGGAAGGTTTTCCCACAGATGTTTTCAGATGAAAAGTGAAACTGATTTAAAATTTTCTATTAGAATGCTAGGCATTAAAGTGTATTTTCTCAAACTGAATTTTAGATTGGCAATATTGGCTTTTCTCCCCTAAGAGAATTGAAAATCAGGTCTTCCAGAATTGTGCTGTAATTGAACTGCAGAGGGTGCAGGACACCTGACTCTGTCTCTTCTGTGGCTTGGCTGTGGAAATCACCAGGAAATGTGTGGGGGAAAAGAGTTTTAGCCTCACTTCTCAAGAAAATGCAATGGAAATTACAAAAATTTCTCAAGGCTGGTCAGCTAGTGAGCTCTGAATCGTGTGTTGCTTCTGCAACACAGGTGTTTATGACAAAGCCTGTCTTTAGTGTGGTTTACAGTTGTGGGGTTTTTCTTGCTGCCTATGACTCAGTGTTTCCAAAACACTGTTTCATTTTAGAACCAGCTGAGATCAAAACTTGCCATGTAGTTTCACGACAAATTATATTTTGTTCATGTTTTAATATCAAACATAACTTATTGTGGTTTTTTTTATAGATCACTTCATCTGTTTGCCCAAAAAGCTGTCAGAAAACCTATTTATTTGGTAATGTGTTGTATACGCTTAGGAGTATTTCACATTTCTTGATTACAAATTACCAAAGTGCATTTTGAAAGCTAGTTGAAATCATCCAGAAAGTCTTTCTTTTCTCTGTAAGGGAGTAGAATTGTGCGTTGAGTTTTGTTTTCTTTCCCTCTTCAGTTTTATTAAATTCAGGTTTGAAAGGTTTTCTCCAGACAAAATCTTTCCCATAACTGCAAAGTTGAGAAGTGCCAGAACTGATGCTGCTGTCCTACCAATTCTGATAAAAGTTTCCTGTCCAGGCATCTCTCTGCATTAGTGTTCTCAGAGTGTGCCACAAATGATTCATTACCTAGAGCAAATTCAATAGTTTTTAACAAAAATAATTTTATTTACAGGCAAACTGAGAGATTGTTCAACAAAAATAATAAAAGTCTTTTATCTGACTCACTTGAATAGACTGCAACTGGCTACTGGGCTGCAATTCTGAATGAAGCTGCAAATGGAATGTAAATTATGAACATAAACACTAATATCCTTTTTTCCAGTTCATTTCTCTTGTGTGGTAATTCTGCCTGTTACCCTTTCTGATTTATTATAGTCTCTGTCAAGAGGAAAAAGAAATTAGAGATCAACAAATGTACAAGGCCTAGGTATATGTGTGCATGTTTATGAGACTGAGTTTTTGTGAAATACTGGACCAGAGCATGGGGTTCTTGAAAAGACTTTTATGTCTGAATCCTTTGCTGTATCCTCATGTGGCTTCACACCATGAAACACCAGACTTTTCAGGAAGAAAGGTTTTTCTGTTGCTTTTGTTTTACTGCAGATAAAATTATATCTTTTCAGAACAAAATATTCTATTATGGATTTTCCAGTGCAGCAGTTACTAAACCCAGCCCACTGACTGTTCCAGGATTCCTTTCTGGTGGAGGACAAAAGGTAGAAGACTCTCAAGTTGTTATCTCTATTGCCTCTTCTATAGCACTGTAGAAAAATTATATGTGAGCAGTGTGTTCCTAAGCTCTGGAAAATGTTCTTTGAAATGATCTTTGATGTGTTTTGACTTAGGAGCCTGGATGCAGTTTTGGTGATGGAGTAGAGCCACTGTTTTACCTCGCTGCTCTGTGCCAGCTGTGCAGGGTTTGTTCAAAGTACTGTGTCTATTATCTTACAACAGCCTGTGGACATGGACTTCAATGAGTACTACTCCTATTACTCTGGTCTGAAAGGAACAAATCCTAAATTAGTGAATGGTAATGGTCCAAGTTTGAGGAATGAACTCGAATTTCCATGTGGTACCAGCTCTTAGCCAGCAGTACAGGAATGCAGCAGGTTTGGGCTCAGTTCATATCAGCTCCCCTCAGCTGCTCTTTACTCTCCACAGTTTTCCCTTGCTCTAGAATGAACTCTCCATCATCTGCAGTCTTTCAGGAATGTCCATTGACTCCAGTGTGGGTCCTGCAGGGGAGATCTGGAGCACCCTCTTCCATTCTTCTTGGGTCTTGGCATCTGCAGGGCTGTTTCTCACATTTTTCTCACTCATCTCTCAAAGATGCTGTGCAGCACTTTTTACCATCTGAAATGTGTTACCAGAGAGGAGCCAGCAGTGTTGTTGATGGGCTCAGCTGTGCCCTGCTGTAGGTCTCCTGGAGATGGCAGTGCCTGGCATAAGGCAGCCTTGGCCTCTCCTCACAGAAGAGGAAGCCACCTCTGCTTCTCCCGACTGCCAGCACCTGGGCACCTGCAGTCAGTACGGGGAGCAGTGCAGAGCACAGCTGGGATGCATGGGGGGTGATATCCACATGCCTGGTGCCTCCTCTGCCCAGGGTGTCAGGAATATGTCCAGCCCTCACCTACTGATGTAGCCTGAGTTGTAGAGATAAAATTCAGCTGTTTTCATCTGGCTATTAAAAATGGTGATAATGGTCTTTTTAATGCAGCTTATAAGCTCAGCATGCGGCCTTATTTCTTCTTGGAAGCTCACAGGTAACTTAGACTTCTGAAACAACTGAAGAGGTTTGACTGTAAAAGGATAAATTGGACATTTAACAAGGATAATAAAAATCCATCCGTTTCTTTTCTGTCTTCTATTTTGAAATGGTTTAGGAACACTTTTGTTTTTTCATCCTTTTGATGCCACAAAAACAACAAGGTTTGTACTTCTGCTCTGTAACTACAGTTCTGTTTTCTTTTTGTATTAGTACTGTGTGGAAAAGCTGAAAAATCATATGATATCTTTCCTCTTCAGTGCGTTTTAAGGTCCTCTTTAGTGTATTAAAGGCAATAGTTTAAATGTAATTTTACTCATCTTTCATTTCAGAAGCAATTGTTTCTAAAGTAACCACTAATAAGAGAGGATATCTGGTGAATGTGACTGCTCATTTAGTAGGTCTTCCCAAGATACCTCTACTGAACACATGTTATTGATCACTGAAATCAAATTAGAAAAATTTATCTAGACTTCTGGAAGCTGCTCCTTTTTTAAGGCACAAATGGTGTCTTAAATCCCAGCGCTTGTGGGCAAAATATATGTGTTGTTTTTATTTTAACTATCAGCATGTACCTTACTCTTAATTACTAATGACAGATCTTTATTCTGGTGTAGATATCTTCTTGCTGCTTCTGAAACTTTTGAGCAAGACTTTGAATCCTGTGTGGGATTGATCCAGTGGGCAAGCTGTGCTTTTCTTTGCAAAGGGTGAAGGAGCCTTCCAATAGCTCATACGGTGCAACATACACAGAAATAAGCCCTCTGAAGAGAAATCATAGATGTATTTTTAAGGAATTTATAAAAAGATACCTTTATTTTAAAAAAAAATCATATTTGGTACACAGATACTCTTTTCTTCTCCCATAGTTTGTACAGCCTGGCCTTAGGAGGCTCCACATTTTTGTGGAAACGGGAACATCCACTATTTTAAGAGAAAGGAAAAGACCAGTGAGGGTTTTAGTTTTCTCTGTTCTTTACCTAAGTGTAGATGACAAAATAAAACTCTAGAAAATTTTAGTGCAATTAATTTGCAGGACAAGTGTTCATCTCATAGGATGCAAGAGGTCTAATTTGCATTTAACACTGTTTCTAAACATGCTATATTTTATGAAACTTTTATTTTAGACCATGCTAAAAGGCTTTCTAAACACATGCAAGAGAAATGATAAAAAGCCTACACAACACAGTGGCACAAAATTGATACACAGTGGGACACTGTATAGACCTTTTTAGGTAAACTGCTCATGTTAACCTGCTTCTGCAGTTGACAGAAGTAAAAGCCCAACCTATTTTTAGTTGTCTGCTTTAGGATGAGATGAATTGTCTGCTAGAAGGAAAATATTCACAACATGAACTTGAGAGGGAGCCTGGGGTGACTAGCTCAGAATTAAATGTCTGTGCTATTAGATTAGGGAAGAAAAATCCCATTCCTCTTACCTTATTTCTTCTTGGAGCAAGGTGGGGAAATTTGAGAGGTAGTTGATTCTGTGTGTAGCCATTGAGAATATCACACTTGCAGGCATAAATGCCTTAATTCTATTCCCAGTAATATTTAGCAAACTGCAAATACAGATCAGTATCTTAGAGCAAATGCATATGTTCCTGGCAAGTCACCTTCAGGGGAATGAGCTTACTTACAACTTTGGAAAGAAGAATAGTTTTATGATATACTTCTGCTTGACTGGTTTAATATCCTTGCTTTAAAAGAATAAGTATCATACTCATCTTCTTGAGTCTGTTCGGATTTTGTTTTACATTCTTACATGATGCTTGTGAGTACCACGTATTTATCTGCACAAAATCCCTGGAAGAAATGAAAAAGCTACTTTTTCACCTTCTATAAATGGGAATCTTAAGCACAGGACTTGGCCATAAGCTAAGTCCCACAGCAAATCTATCCCCGATGAGGAGACTTGAATATATCTCTCCTGGGTCTTCAGCTTTAATTAGACCAATCCTTTTCCTCTACAACAGACATCGATAAGAAACCTCATCTGTATGAAGTATATGTATGTCATGGTCATAACAACCCCCTGTTTCTCCTGTCAAGGGATTGATTATACTAGCATTGATCCAAGTCCTTGCTGATGAAGTTGTGTTTCTTCTTGAATAGGACTCAGTTTATCACTGTGTTCCAGGCCTATAGAAATGTACTTTGCATCTAAAGCCACTTACACATCTCTTTCATAAGATTGAACAGTGAACTGGCTTCTAAAAGGAACAGCAGGGTAATCCTAATTTTTTTCCACAAAGAATCTGTATTTGTAAAAGGGCTTGGTTCAATCTGGTTGCAAAGAGACCTTTTAAATTTAATGAGTTGAACCACAGAAAATATTAAAAGATGAGCATATCTATAGAAAAATTCCAGTTGTATTAAAATTTAGCTTCCAGCATGGGTTTGTAGTTCAAGAAAAAAAAAGCCCAAAGCCATGTTACTGATCAGGGTGTGTACATACCTGGATATATACACACATGCAGGATTTAGCACACTACTGGAGCTTTCCTATTTTTAATCTAGCTGGCTTGGGCACTGGCTTGGGCACAGGTGCAAGACCTGGATCAGCTCAGCCCACAAGATTAGCTGGAGCAGCAGAGAAAGATTTTGGGTTTCTGGTGTGCTCTTACTTCTGTGGCTGAACCTGCAAACATGTTTGAATAAATTAGGTTACACCTGGTTTGGCAATGCTGCACTGCATCTCAAACTGAGCATGTTTTGTACCAGTATATAATAAGTAAGGGCAACAATAAAGTTGTCTGACAGTGCATTGTGATACACAATGAAGTTGAATTCTTCTCTGTCTCACAATTACAGTTACTATTTTATAGACTCTCGCTGTGTAGATTATACATGAAGTTATAATTTTCAGGTAAAAGGGAGGTTAAATCCCAAGCAGTTTAGTGGCAAACAGAAAAAGAAACGTCTGTTTGTACTATTGAAGTTAAATACCAAATGTCACCGTCCTTCCAAGCAAGCAGATGGAATTTACAGAGTTGGGTTTTCAATGGAAATGTGTCTCAGCCACTGAAGAACCTGCTGCTGAAGAATGGATGGATGTATTTTACTCTTCACCATAACTTGAAAATTGTATTTTGGAGCAAAGAAAACTTCTTGCCATACCAAATTCTTGACCTTACTGAAATGGCAAGTAACTAGCTTTGCTAAGGCAGCAATGTTAGCCCCAGGAGGAAACCTTTGCTGGACTATGTGCACTGTGTGAGTGCAATACAAAAGCAGTCTCTGACCCCAAACTTCTGTGTGCAAATCTGTGTGGAAAATCCTTTTCCAAGTCTGTGAAAGAAGCAGATACAAGCCAAGTGCATATATTTTTTTCAAAAGTTGTAGTATCTATGCAAAAAATTGCTTCTGGGGGAAAAGGAAGAAAAGAAAAAGAAAAAGAAAAAGAAAAAGAAAAAGAAAAAGAAAAAGAAAAAGAAAAAGAAAAAGAAAAAGAAAAATATTCCCAGCCAGCTCTAATTCCTATGCATACAAGCATTTCCATTTGCTTCATAGGGATGACTTGTGGGTAAGATCCACTCACACAATTAACAGTGTTGCAGAACTGAGTCTTAAATCAATGCTTTTTCTTTCCCAACAGCCAGACACCCTGAGGAGTGAGAAAACAGAGCCTGAGGAAAAATTGATAGGATAGATTTCTACACTAGAAAGAAATGCTTTAATTTGTGTTTGTAACAAAAATGTGCTGTCTAATGCAGAGCAGTTTTGTTCATTAATGCTATATTCTCTTGCCAACACCCATCAATAAATAAAGACCATGTTTCCCTTTAATTTTGAAATGTTTCCAGTCTACAGTTCTCTTCCTTTTTTTTATTTCCTCTTTCCCCCCCCTCCCCAATAATTTTTAGTATTAGAATTTATTGCCAAAATTAAAGCAAGGTAAATTCTATAAACAAGGAGTTTATGCAGTTTTAGTGTTATGCTTTTAGCTTTCTGATGCTACAATGTGAAGAACAGAATGTACTGCAGTATGTTTTGGGACATAATTTTACTTTTTTTTTCATCATATTTTTATGTTTCTATTTTCCCTCTATGACCTTTATGTATAGTATCAAATTTCTTGCTATTCTCTTAGATTTATTTTTTTTTTCTCACAAAGGATTGTTGAGGTTGTGCTGGGTTTCCTTTCAAAAGAGTAAATAACCACACAGAAGTCAGTGGTCTGAGGTAAAACATACTGTGTCTGTTTGAATTCTTGTTGAATCCTTGTACTGAAATCAGACTGAAGAGTTGGAAAGCTGGTGTAGATAGCCAGTGAAATTAAAGTTGAGGAGGAAAGCTGAAAAGCCCTGGGAAACTATGGAAATCCTGCAGGGCACCAATAGATGCTTGTAGTTTTGTACCTGGGGTCCATAACCTGCTACACTGAAACCAGAGCCCTGAAACCCTGGATCACCACAGAGTGCCCAGGAAGCTGCCACTGGAAGGATTACTTTTCCTCTGCTCAAAGTAGGAGCAGTTGCTAGGAAATTGTGATCAGTATTCTTCTCCCGTGCTTCCGAAATGGAGCTAAGGGGTGGTTATGTAACATAAATTGCAACTTTTTTTTCCTTTTTTCCCCCCTTTTTCCTTCTCAGGGTAACATTAACAAAAGTCTGGATCTAAGTAACTTTGGGACAGCTTGATTTTTAACCTGAACTGGTAAGTGGGACCCTGAGGCCATGATCTATCAGCATTCTTTGATAAACAGAGCTCTTGGATCCTCTCCCTGAGATGAAATGTTCCTTAAACGCTTACAGATGTCTTGCTAGCAGAGGTAGACTTGCTGCCTAAGGAAACAGAGGAAAGTAATCACTCCCTACTAGCTCATACTGAAAAAACATTAATCAGGCAAATGTTGCAGCTCAGCAGGAGCACAGCATAGATCCTTGAATTAACTTCTTAATAAGCACGGAAACAGCTGAGCTTATTAGCTTATACACATCACTATAGCCTTATAGTTTTTGGAATGTGTGACTGGCTACCTCTGTGAGGATGAACTGCATGTATTATCATTCAGCATATGCTCAGGGATTTTTGAATTTAGTATCTTCATGTGGAATGAAATCCCTAGAGAAATAAGATATCTTGATTTATTCTGTCCCACTGTCCAGCTGACTCACCAAAACAGTTTGAAATGAAGAATTTGGCAGGAGGACATTTGTACATGTGCAAGGAGCTTAGAGTAGGCATTAGGAAGATAAATGTTATTTTGCTCCCCTATCCCCAGAGGAGAACTATTTCTTTTTTCTCATGGCACAGCATACAGAGAGATGAAAAATTAATACATGTAGGCTGACCACTAGTGTCACTTTTTAAAAAATTAAGTTGTTACAGTTGTAAAATAAGTCTGCTAGTCTTGGTTACCTATCCCATATTCCCAAAGGAAATTTAAATAGGAATTTTGATTAGCAAATGGTAAGGAGAACCTGGTGAACACAGGATCATAGTTTGTCCCTAGTGTAAGGACCAAGAATTATGGAGATTTTTCAGAAAATGGGGTTCTTGCTTAAGAGTTAAAAGATAGGTTTAGAGCTGAAGATTTAAATGGTTGGTCTCATCTTGTGTAATTTAGGTTACTGTGTGTATCCTAAGAACCTATTTTCTAAGCATCTGTTTTTTCAGCATTGCTCTGCTCAGGTGCAGAACTGGTGGGGGCGGGGGGGCAATTTTAGGAGACACCAGATTATCTTGGCAGAGGTGAAGGATTCCATCCTAAAAGGTGCTTCTGTAGCTGTGTGGTGCATGCAGCTGCACACTGTCAGGCCCAGCTGCTCACTGTAGATTTTGGGCATTAGGGTTACACCTCTCCCTGAGGTCATGGGGTATGTGATTAGGATTCCTAGAGAAGTTGTACTCTGCATGCACCAAGGAACACTGTCTAAGGTTCCCTTTCCATTTTAGTGTAACTTATTTCTCCTCTAAGAAGCATTCTGTCCTTGTGACTGAGCACGTTCATGAACACGGTCTGTTGGCAATGTTTGTTCACTGTTATCCTCTTATTCATGTACTCAGTTTTGCCCACAGGTTGAAAATGTTCAGCTATACTCCACAGAATGGTTCAAAGGCCATTGAGGAAATAATCGAGGAGGGAGATGAAGCATTCTTGTTCTGTCCTCTCAGTCTGTGCAGCAGCTCAGTGGCAATGGAAATGCCACTTGAAATAAAGATTTAAATTTTGTGCAGGAAATACTAAAGCTCTCTCATTCCCAGCAATTTGAGAAGTTCAGCGCAGCAGGCTCCAAATTCTAGCACTGCTTCAAACTGCTGTTTTCTCTCTTTACTGCTAGCACAAGGCTTCAGAAGAGACACCAATAAAGACTATAGAGAATTTAATGTTATAAAACCTATGGAGACTCATTAGCATTTGTTGACTTTTTGCCCTGTTTCACAGTGAATGACTCTATATTATTCAGCTCATCTAAGTACAACGAAGGAAGGAGTTCAGCTATTCCTTTTCTATTGCATGTTCTGTCTTTGACTTTCTTCCCATATGTTAAATGAATAAAGACAGGAAAAATGTCAGTGATGACATAATCAGTTCCATTATTAACCTTCCCATAAAGAGTCATGACTCCCATGCAGTCTCCCTTTTATATTCATCATACACAGAGCACGTTGCTAACAAGCTTGGCAAAAAAGGCTTGTGTAAACAAAAATGAGAAAAAAAAAATAATCTTAAAATATTTTCCAGAGATTTCTCTTGTTTGCTGTAAATTCAAGCTGTACACATACATATATGCATACATATATACACACACATATATGCATATATATATTTATACACATACATATATCATGTATCTTTTTTGGAACTGTAAACAGACAAGGATGGACCTGAAGCCCAGTAATCCATGCCATTTTTGAGTTGCGTGAGTCCTTAAATTCAAAGATGCATCCTGATGAGCTGGATCAGAGGGTTGTCTGCAGCCACCACCTGCCTCCCTGTCAAGGTCAGCCCAGTGCCTCCCTTAATGATGTTCCTCTCTGTAGTTTGAGCTCCTTTTCATTTGCATAAGGGAAATAGTGGCCACTTTTGAGATTAAGTAAATGTAATAAGGGTTTATGTTGCAGTCACTTTAATACCCTTTCAGGTTTGGGGTTTGTTGCTTTTTTTCAAGGTCTGTTTCTACTGAATAATAATTAGTTATATTAAAGAAACATAAAATTTAGGGTTCTAAGCTTCTGTTGCTAACCAAGAGGCTTCTCTATTGTTGCTGTATGTCTGTAAACAAAACAGTGATTCCCTAATATTACCCCCCAACTCCCCCTCCAAACAAACAAATAAAAAGCAAAATCCAAAGCAACAAAATCAAATCCTCAAAACCCAAACTGGCTATTTAATTATTTAAGAGCGCCTTTTCAGAGGCATGAGCTTTGCTCCAGGTCTTTCTTTTTAAGTAAGTGGTAATGTCAGCTTCTGATAACATGTATAGTGGGAATCCAAGTTTTAAATTTTATGTACTCTTGTCTTTTCTGCACATTTTAGATTCATGCAAGCGTCTTCATAAGGCTTTTCTTATCTAAGATGCCACTCTTCCCAGTATATTAAACATAGCAGTCTCTACCCATGGCAGACAATGGTGGCATTTCAGATCCTAATGTCAGATCTCAGGAAGCTGTGGGCTCTATAAAGTGATGTTCAATCTGAGACCTACATTGCCAACCCTCCTCACCAAGGAGGGGAGTTATCCTAGGCAAGGTGAGCAATGACTGCTAGGGATCCCTTCAGCCAGGCCACAGCTGTGTGGTTTGAACGACAGCAAATGTAGCTGGGGAACTAACTGGAACTATACTGAGCAGAGGTTTAGTTTCCTCTTTTCATGGGGTGATGTGTGGGGAGGCAATGGAGGCACTCCTAGCCATATTTTTCTGTTTTTCTTGCTCCTGTGTGTACTGACCACAAAACACCTGTAGGATGTATATTTGAGACAACAGAACATACTACATGGACTACTGGAGTTATATGAGGATAAAATAGAGCTTAGAAAATAATTGCTGCTTGCAGTTTGAGTTCTGATGATGAGAAAATATGTCTAAGGGGCGTTCTCTGATCCCTGCTGCTTCAGAGATTGGGAGTGAGCAGTCTGAACAGTCTCCTCACCAGGAATCTTTTGGCTGCCATCCTGCTGCTCACTGCAGAGCAAGATTTGTGTTCTGCTTTTCTGATAGCCAAGAAGAAGTTTCTTTCCCTGATGACAATAATGTTGCTTTCTTAAGTCACAGGACTGAAAACTTGTTTCTTTTCTTTGACAGGGTCAAAAATGTTCAGAAAGCCAGAGGATTGTTTTTTGTTGTTTTTCTCTCTAGATTGCTGTTAAAGGGCTCCTGTGTGGGCTGGTTTTGAGCTCAAGACTTCAAACCTGTGTGAAATTTTTCAGCAGTGATGTTTCTCCGACTGCTCTCTTTCAAGTGGGACTGTCAGAAATAAACAGGAAGTTGTCAAGGTGACAACACTCTTTTTATGACATTTTCTGTCTTTCAGGTATACCTTGTACCCTGTGTTTATGTCCTGGTTCTGGCCAGGACAAGGTTCATTTTTGCAGTTGCCAGGAGGGGAAATGGCTGAAATACAGAGTCTATTCTATACCATATCGCTTCACTTTGTGGAGGCAGGTGGAAGGGGTCTCTCGCAGGCTGGGGGGAGCACGGTGACAGTGGGCTCAGGCTCCACCATGACCATTTGCATGTGAATTTCTTGCCTCTTGTACACTTTTAAAATTAATATTACTGTCGTTACTGTTTGCTTTATTATCTCATTGCTGTTTCCAGTAAATTGTTCATGTCTCAACCCATGATCTTCAGTTTTTTTGCCTCTAATTCTCTCCATCCAGCTGCAGGAAAGAGGGAGAGAGGAGTGAGAGAGTGGTGGATGGTCTGGAGTGGTTTCTGTTGGAGCACTACATTGGGGAGTGCCATTCCTAAACCACAAGAGTCTATCAGTGGTCATGTGAGTTTAGCCAAGATTCTCAGGTTAGAGTATAATATTTATTTCTGTTTTATTCTGTCTTCCTATGCTGCAACCCAGTTTTGCAAAGTGGTACAAAAAAACGCTTTTCAGGCTTTCTGGCAGGAAATGCATGTGAATGAACCAGTTGGCCTAAAGTGCTTAAGTGCTGAACAAATGTCATTTTTCCCTTCTCAGAGCCAAGTGTGTCACCTGTGATGTGTCTAATTGCTCTGAAGTCCAGGTTTTGTACCCTTTGGCAGAGCATCTACAATGAAACACATTTTCATGAGCTAAGGCAACTGTGTTTTATAGTGCTGTATATGCCGGTTTAGAGAATAAACACTTTCCTGGGAATTAAAGAGATAACAAAATATTGCCCCAGTGCAGGGAAGTATGCCTGGAAGAATCAGTTGAGATAATCTCTTTCCATTTCGGAAGGTGATTTTTCTTTCCTGTGATCCATGTGTGTCATTTCATGGCTTATCTGCTCCAGAAAGGTAAAAGTAGTTAATTATTTCTTGTGACCTGTATAAAAATTACTGTACCTGAATAAGTTCTGATTCCCAACTCTACCTTACTAGTGGACTTGCTAACCTTAGGCATCAAAGAATTAGATAAAATTGTATTATTTAAATTAGATTTAAATTATCTGACTATTGATGAACATATTTTGCATTACTTTACAGGTTTTCCAATTTCTGAAATTACCATATATCTGTGTAATGGTATATCTGAATTAGGTTCTCAATTTTTAATTTATAATCAAGAAAATATTTTGTCACTAAAGAAATAATAATTTCTTTGTGCATGAATGTGGCCACATGATAGGGAATATAGGAAAATTGTCATCGTCGTCATCATTGTGGGCACCTTAATATTTCTGGGTTAAATAAATGATGTTGTAACTACTATAAACCTTGCAGCAGGAAAACTCCAACTTTTATTTTGCTTATTTAAATGGTCAGTGCAACTGCATCTGCTGCATATCGGGTCCATAGCAGGTACGACAGCTGCAAAAATACTTCTTATTTAATCAAGAGTTATAATAATATTTTGCAAAAATACTGGTCAAGCTTCTTTCTTTTAATCTTTACTTGAAAATATTCATTTTCATTTACTTGAAAATAATGCAAAGTAGTTTGAAAATGAGCTTACAATAAAGTATACAAGCTCCATTAAAAAATTATGTTAATTCTACTAATGGTATTTTTTTACTCTTCTTTGCTGATATGTCCTTCAACTTCTAATTATCACTTTTGTTTTTTCATTTTTTATTTTAGGATCTGTTGATCTAGGAAAAGAATTCTAAAAAGAAAACTAAGCTTGCGTATACGTTCTTTACTGTATCAAAACTAGGTATCAAGGTTTGGGGCTTTTTCTTTGCTGTTGTTCTTGGGCCTTTTTTTTGGAAAAAAACCTTCAAAGATAACCCAAAGTAAGTGATTCATTAAATTAATAGAACATTGGCTTTCTATTTAACTTGGTCAATATTTTTTTTAAATGAATGAAAAGCTGGATAAAGTTATGGGGTATATAATTTTATTTTCTCTGCTCTTATGGTTATTTTTCTTTGGTTGGTTGGTTGGTTGAATTGCTTGGGTTGTTCAGTGAACACCAAAATGTTCATGGTCTCTGCAGTAAACCTCTTAATTTATTTGTATTTCAAGTCTCCTTTTTTTTACAAAACCAAATTATGAGGCCTGGACGGAAAAAATCTACTGAGACTGTCATTTTTTTACTACCATCTCTGAGTTGTGTTTCTTTAAAAACTGCCTTCTCCTGCTTGTTTCAGGTAATGAATCAAGATATTAAATTAAGTGCTACTTGAAGGATTAAGATACTACTGTAACTTGTAATAAATTTACGCAGTCACCATGGTGAGAATACTTGGCAAATTTAGAGCAGATCTTGTATTCATTTATCTCCACAGATAATTCCCATATTCGCCTACTCAAGCAGAGCAAACAGGAGCCTCTTCTCTAAAGATACACTTATGTATGCATGAATGAATGCTTCCAGGAGCCCAGAAACACTTGCTTGTCACCTTTCTGCATTGACACACAAGTGTTGAGACAGTAGGAAATGGCAATGCCTTTTATCAGGACAGTGCAGGTGGATGGCCTTTGTTAACAATTAACAGTGGGATGTTAGGTGATGTGTTCTCACTTGATGTCTCAAAAATACTTTTTTTTTCAGGTTCTGAAAGCAAGCTAATGGCATAAGCCCTGAGCTTTGGCCAGGCCAATGTATTTTGTGTATAGCCAGAGCTGTTACAGCAAAAATGTTTCCTTTACATCCATGCAGTACTTGTTTTCCTTCCTTACTTAACCTTTCTTCTCAAAGCACAGCTCACCCTGTTTTATATTGCTACTGCCTGCTTTATTCCTCAGCTATTTTCTTCCCTTCATTTCTGTTTGTCTCCTAAGGAAATGACAAAGCAGAAACAGTTGAGTGGTCAAGTGTATCAGAAATAAAGCAAACTGATGCATGTGGTATGGTTCAGTGGATGGAGCACTTCATTCTGCACCTGAAAAAAGTTCTCTCTCTGCTATCCATCTTTTGTTTTTTTTTTTTTTCTTTTTGCAGTGCTGAACAAGATATTTCATCTTAATTTAGGCAGAAGTGAGACAGGCTATGTGCCTTCTTTTGAGAACTTTGAAATTCAGGTTTTTAATGACTTTTTGGTATAGATGTACCTTTCACTAATTGTGGAAGGAGAACTGAGTAGGTCAGTTTATGCATGGCTGGCATAGAGTGGAAAGAACAGCTAACAAAGCACTCTATTTTTCCAGAACCATTTCCCTATGGAATATATCCTTGTCTTTGATCTCTAATAGTCCAAGTGTGTCATCTTCTTCATATCATCTCCCAGAGAACATCTTAAATTACAGGATAACTGGGGGTGGTGGTCCTGGAGGGTGCAGAACCTTGCATCTGCTGCAGAAGTGTTGTGTTATTCATGCCCTACTTCCTGCTGTCAGAAGAGCAATCCCGTGAGACAAACGTTCTCTACAGGACAGCACTGCCAAGCAATGCCAGCACTGGTGCACAGCTGATGCCTGTCCTGCTGCAGCTGTGGGCTTCTCACCAACTTCAGGCAATACTCTACTTCACAGGCATTGGGTAGAGTGATGCAGCCACATCCAAGTGACCCTACATGGAACCAGTGGGGATCTGGATGGGTTTATCCAGCCTGGTCTAGTGCAGCATCTGTTGTTCCTGACCTGGGCTGGATTGTGCAGTGCCACTGGTACTGGTACTGGCACTGGTACTGGTACTGGTACTGGTACTGCAGGGCTCTGGTACTGCCTGGCCCAGCAGGCTCATGAAGAGGAATTCAATGAGACTCTGAAGTGACCTGCAGGCAGCCAGTCCAGCAGGACTTGATGATTGCAGCAGTTTGGGCATGGCAAGAACTGCACTGACATGGTGCTCCACCTGATCTGGTGAATCCAGCAGGACTGAAGCAACTGGCTTGCAATGAAGTTGATTTATAAGAGAATGTCATCCATAGGCCATTTAAGCTGTCACCACAGTAGTTCTGACACCGAGGGTGCCAAACCTAAGCTTGGGATTTTCTGATTTTTTATTGAGTAGGTGCTTGGCATTTGCAAAAATAAAACAAGCAACAGATAAACTTTGGGGTGGAAGCCATTGTTCTCCCCTTTTCTTAACCAAAAATCTCCAAACCAAACCATGTCTCTCCAGAAATCCAGGATAAAATCTGCTTAGGCAAAAAGATATGCTGATAAAGCAGAGTGCTTGAAAGAAACATGTATTTATTATCTTTAGAGCAGATGGAGATCAGCAGGAAAGTTTTAATGGACTACAAAACCTGTAAAGTTTTTTGAATTCCTGATTATACTGTTTTGTAAAACTCATAATTGCCTCAAAGAGTAATGAGTGGGCCTAAAACACATTCACATTGGTAGAAATGTGCACTGAATTTAATAGACCCTGAGTCAGAATTTACTTGGATATGTTGAATTTTAATGTTGAACGATGCATCTCATAAAACACTTCAAAAGCAGAAAGCTGAAGTCTGAAGAGAAAATGCCATAAAAAAAAAGCAGCTCTCTCCTAGCTATTAATTTGTGAGACAGCGCTTAGAGAATACTTTCTTGTAGACTCACGATGAAAATAAAGTGAAAAAAATGGACTCAAAGTTGCAGGGCTGCAATGTAATGTGCACTATGATTCATATGTATTGTTATGAAGGTGCTGGAATAAAATAAAGGAACTGAAGGTTCTCATTGGAATTCCCTTATAGATTAAGAGGAAAATGGTTGTCTAAGTAAAGGATGGTATCAGGAAAGAAATGCAATAAAGCATCAGATCTTTTCAACTGAGCTATTGTTTCATCTTGCAGATAGGTACAGAAAAAGTAAGAAATAATTTTTTATTCTGCCTTTGTTCTAAAGGAGAAATTGGCAGGTATAAAAACCAGAACAGTTCTCAATTCTTTTTCTTCCATCTCTAGGTGGCTATGAGAAAGCATTTTTCTTATGAAGGACTTTTTCTTTGTTATATGTTACTATCTGGCTTGGGACTTTTGGCATCATTTGCAGATTTTCATGAAAAGGGTTGTAAGACTAATTAGCTATTTTTTCCTCTTGTCTGAACAAAGGCAGCAACTGGTGATAGCTGGGCTGAGAGAAGCTGAGGAAGGATGCAAACTTAAAAGTGCTGAATGGTGCAGTGTGAGATGTATCTGGCCACAGCAATAAGCAGTAGGTGAATTTTCCTTGTGGGAAACTGGACCATTGGCTTTTGGGAGATGTTTTGCTCATTCTTTTAATTTGTGTTGGCCTCTTCCAGGGCTCTTGAGTGCTTTTTCTGTGGCTGCCTAAAGTTGCTCCTGGCCATGGAAAGAAAAGGAAAGATTAGGAAAATGCAAGCCTACACTGTCCCTCTTTCTGTTCCCTGCTGGTCATTAATCAAGAAATCATCAGAACATTCTGATATGTCTAGATGACTGTGTATCTGAAAAAAAGAAAGGGAAGTCGCCAATGGAGAGGATGATAACTTAGCATAATTAACTTAGCATAACTTAGCCTTAGCATAGTCATTCCCACCTGAACACACCAGTTACATTTTTTTTTACTTTCTGTTTTTTATAAAGATGAAAATATACTAAACTGTTCAGGAAAACTTGCATGAACTTGATGATATTAATATGTGACCACTTTCCAGGCTGTTCCAGTGCCCAACTATCCTCTGGGTGAAGAACCTTGTCCTAATATCTAACCTAAACCACCTCTGACAGTTTCATGCCTTTGTTTAATTAATATTAAATGTAAATTATGTATTTATGCAGATCAGCTTGTTGAGAGACTTTGGTTTAACAATTCACATTCCTGTTATCCCACAGAATCATAGAACCATTCAGGTTGAAAAAATCCTTTAAGATTATTGAGTCCAGCCATGAACAAAGCACCACTGTGTCCACTAAACCATATCCCCAAGTGCCACATCCACATCCAGGAGTGTCACCACTTTTAAAGCTTACAAAGCTAATATTTATTTTGCTTTCTGTGCATCTTACATTGCAGTGAAACACAAAACTGCTCTTTATAAAATGTAAAAATAATGAATAATGTCCTTTAGAATATGTGTAAAAATTTTTTTCAAATTTCTTAGAAATCAGAAAACTGCAATTCCATAGGACACTGTGTAAATGGATAGAAAAACAAGTCCTTGAACACCAGCTAGTATGCAGAAAGAATAGAACAGAGCTGCTCAAAGATCATCAGTAGTAGGAGGAATTATGTAAGGTTCCTAAAGTAAAAATAAAAGTATCTTCTAAAAAAATTTCCTTTAGCTATAATATATAAAGATAGCTGGCAAATCCCATTATAAGGAAAAGGTATTTAGATATGAGGGACCTGGAAAAAATTGAGTGGTTCCTCTCATCAAGAATTCTTGAATTCACATTGGGTATTACACCAAAGAGCTTTGCGACAGGCATAGAATGAGTTAACACCACAGTTACTTGAAGTAAATATAAAGTTCTGCTTTTTTAAGCAGGAAATTCTACAGCTTCTGAATGTCCCTGGCCTCCAGCAATGTTTCCTTCCTAATGCTTTTGTCATTACCACCAAGGATAACAACACTTCTAGAAGTCTTACAGCTTAGACTGCCTCTGTCTTAGATACAACTTTAGCTCCTCTAAGAGTTTAGTTCAAGAGAGGAACATAGTATTAATCTGATATTCATTATATAATAAGCAAAACTACTAATGTAGACTTTTATCTGTATGTGTTAGTTCTATGTGTGCAATTTAAGTATCAGTATCAGGATTTTTTTTTCCCCTTGGAAGAGTGAGATCTACTGAACAGGATGTAGAGACTATAGAGCTTTGTGGAGCTCACTGGGAACCCCGTGGGGCATGTGTATGCCACAAGATGTATGTGAAGAGCAGTGACCCAGAATCATGTTTCTTCCCTCTTTCCTTTGGGGGAAAAAAATAAAAACAAACACCTTGACATGCCTGTTAGGTCAATTTTATTTTCTGTAGGGATTCAGCCTGCAGCATGTGAGCTAAAGCGTGAGTTAAAGCATTTGAAAAAACACAGTTCAATGAACTTTGAAGAGTCTCTTGAAATAAAAATTTACTAAGTGGATTAGATATAAGAGGAGTGACATAAAATGCAGCCCATTGAAGAGAAAAGAATCCTCTCTTTTCCACAAGTTCCATCATGATATCTTCAAGAATATATTAATATGAGCCAGCAGGAGTGCTGCTAGGATCCCAAGATGCAGCTGTCAAGTAACATCTGCCAAAAAGGGACTTGCTTCATTACTTTCAAACCTTTCCATCGCTTATTAGGTCTCACCAGATGGGGATTCAGTATTTTGAAGTCAGTCACCCTGTATGAGGTAGTTTGTTCATGACACTGATGAACAATTATCTACCTGTACAACTGGGACTTCTAGGCTGTTTATTTCAACTGAGCATCAGTTCAGGGCAGAGCTTTAACATCTGATGATAAAAAATTGAAATACAGAGGTCAGGTTGACTGAATGGGTGCATGAATGAGATTGAAACTTTCCTATAATAATTCTGTCATTAATTTCCCTGTAACAGAATCCAATGTAATAATCCCTTGTAAGATTTTGCTACATGATTTTATTTATTTTACTCTTCAAGTACAGAAAAATAATAATTATAAGTTCAAAAATGTTGTTCCAACCCATCCAGTAGATGATTAACTGCTGTACATAATAACTGCTGTATTTCTGTTGGTTGATAAATGTTTAATGGTTTGTTAGGAAACTAATTGTCAGTTTAAATCAGGAGAGTGACAATAATAAATCACTTAAATATTTGCATTGTGACCTGAAAAGGCAGCTATAAAAAGAATTCATTCTAATTTCTGTGTGTAGTTGATGGGTAAAAATATATAGCAATCCCCTTGAAAAAAAATGTTCCAATCTCTATTGTAATGTTTCATTTTTATTTTTTTGTTGTTCACAGCACTTGTTAAAAATAGAATAAACAAAAAAACTATTGCATGCTGCATGTGAATAACTCACCGGTAGGGTTATATATGGGTGACTCTGTGCAGTATCAGAATTTAAAAGTGATAAAAGTGATTAAAAACCTTGAATAATAATTTAAACCATTTTTATTTCCCCATTCCTTGCAATTAAATCATACCACATAGAGAAAAACAAGTGTCTATGGATGTACAAGCACATATATACCTGTACATGTACACATACACAGTAAATTCACAGTAGAAATATATTTAAAAAGCTGAAATGAAGCCAAGTTAAAATAACTTCTCCTGGTATCAAAAATATTCATATTTCAAGACCAGATGTTGTCTCACTCTCTGCTGAATTGTCAGTGAGTTATATTTTCCTTGACTTCAACAGGAAAATGACTCTAAGGAAACTTTAGAAGATAACCCTGAAGTATCTGAGTCACCAAGGACAGCAGGAAGCAAGCAAGGTTTTCACTAAAAATGTAGGCATAACATAACTGTAAACAGCGTTTTGGAAAATGTACTGGTGTCCTTAATTAGCTGCAGCAGGACACTGAAATTTTTAAGGTCCTTACCCGCCCACAGTGAAGAAACTGGAGGGGGAGGTTGTGCCAAAAACGAATCCCTTCCTGGCATGGCTGGCCAGTGGTTTCTTGCAGTAGCAGAGGGATTTGCACACTCATTTATGTCTCTTTTCCAGACCTTTTTGGTTTGACTGCATAGGGAAAAGTGGGGTAAGGCTTCCCCTCTCTTACAGCATGATGAGAATTGAGGACAATATAAAAAATTAAGCTGTCAGCTTCCTCTCTTGTTCTTCAAGTAGCTCGGAGAACCTACAACAAAGACCTTGCTTTGCAGTTCTACTCTGAGCACATGTTCAGCAGAAACTTTTTTGCCATTTCTTTTTTCTCCCTCTTATTTGCTTACCTAACCAACCTTGATGCCTCTGCTATTGAAGAACAGATTTTGTGGTCTGAGGGGAAAAAGCAAAATCTCTGTTTAAGGCTCTGGAAATAAATACTTCATTACAAATCTTGGTAATATTAATAAATGTTATTTTCCCTAAGGAACTGAGGTCAGTCAAGGTTTTAGATTTAAATAATCCAGGAACCACTGAGGGAACATATTTTTCCAGCAAAATTTCACTTTTACAGACAAGGTATTTCTATATGGTCAGCTAGTATATTCGTTCAAACATACAGAAACCTTAAAAGTAGTATTAGAGCAAAGTCTAAATAACTTGACCCTGAACATTTCTCTGAAACATGATGGAAATTCTCCAGTTTAGGTATTAATTTGGCAAGAATTTCCCACACATCTCCTGAAGTTCCAAGGTCAATATATTTCCTAGTATATAAAGTAAAAGTAAAAAGGATTGCTCGTCATATTACAGAACCACAGAATCACAGAACTACAGAATCTGCAAAGTTGGAAGGGACCCACAAGGATCACTGACATACCCTGACTGACATTGATTTACCTCTTTTGCAAAAATGAGCTAAAAAGCAGTACTGGCAGAAAAAAAAAATCAGTATAAATCAGCAGCACAGAAAAAACACACTGAAGTGGAATGGAAAGGAGATAGTGCAGGCTGACAGATGGCAAGGCTTGCCTTACCTTGCAGTGGAGAAGAGACTCATGTTTGACAACTCCTAGAGGAACTAGGAGCAAGAACTGTGTGTAATTGCCCCTCACAATTGGCATGTGGACTAAATGATGATTCTTTATGCACTGGGTTAACAAAGTGCAAGAAATGCGTCTTTCAAACTTTGTGTATTACTCTCAACTCCTTAGTGGTTTATTCTTGGTAGGTATAGCCTTGTAATATTTCCAAAGTGGTGGAGTGACAACCGTTCTGCCTTAATGGTGAGACCTAGTAAATTGAGGTTCTGCAGATTACTCATACTGCCTCAGGGGGATAGAAGGACTTAATTTCATCACTAGTAGTAACACTTTATAGCTATGCCATTTTAAGGATGGCAGTACAAGCCATAAACTGACTTCCAGAAGCATCAAAAAGCAGGATGAGTTATTCAGGCAAGAAGACTGTAGTAGTGTATTGGTAACATCTGTCATTTTTGTTTCTTCTGCACCAGTATATTTTATTGTTCCGTATACTGAAGGAAGGGAGGTTGGTGCACCTGACTACAAGGCCAAAGTCAAATATAAGAGCTAAATTCAATGTTTCTACAGGTTAGGGAAAGGCTGTTAATTTCAGTGGATCCTGGTGGTTTCTGCTGCAGAGCTAAAAAATGTGCATATTAGAATCTATTAAAAAAAATATGTCTGTAGTGGCAGTATAGTTTTTTTTGAGTCTGTGAGCTCTCTTCATTCAGAAATAATTTTATAAATATGTGTTTTTGTGCACATTTGAAAACTGACCATCTTGAATAGCAGAGACATCTCGTACTTGCATAAAAGTGGAACATCAATATTTCAACACTTAATTTATCTTTGTTGACAAATTTTATCTGAAACACAATGCTAATTTGCTAGCTCTTCGGGACTGTTTTACTCAAGCTGGATTGCAGGTTGCTGAGTACTTTTAGCTTAAAGCATGGTCTTTTCTGACAATGAAACAAAAAAACTGCTTTTAGTTCCCATCTGCATGCCAAAAGTCATTTATAGCAGCACTTTAAATTTTTTTAAGCATTTTGTTAAACATTTTTACTTTATTTTTATAATGAAATAAAATATGCCTTGATGAAAATGCAGGCTGTGAGCTCTGGCAGTTTTACTAGCAATTTGTGACACTTGCCTTTTTTTTTTCCCATGGCTAGACTGCTTCATGTATAATTTACTGTGACAAAACACTGGCCCTACTTATTGTCTGTAAATAAAGGCCCATTAGAAACATGTCTGAGGTGTAGCTTTTTAATGGCTGCATAATGTGCTCAGACCTGCAGTTAATGGAATAGTAAACAACTTTTTGGTTAAAAAGGCAGTGAAGCAGAAGTATTCCTCCATAAAATTAGTTTATTTTAGATATATGGATATCTCATGACAAGAACAATTTATGTAAATTTACAGACAAATATGAATTCTTTTCATCTCAGTCATATAAATACTCTTGAAAGTGTTAGGCTTGTCCTATGATGAGCATTATTTTTCTGTGTACATTTGCTGTATAAGGAAAAGTAAAGGTTGTCACTGTAGTGAACCTCTTTATGAAACTGTAACTATCATCTGAAGATGTGAATTAGACAGATTTTGATAAATACAGATGTATTTTTGATAAATACAGATGCTTTCCTTCCCATACACAGATCATGGGGGAAAAACACCTACAGGAAATGAGTGAGTAGGAGGTAGATATGCAACACTGGAGAAAAATCCATTGTTTATGAAAAAAATCCAATATAATTTACTGGCTTTTTGCCTTGTCCTAATTACAGACCTGCAAAGCTAAGAAAATGGGTACAGTGAAAAGTCAGGTGTGCTAAAGAGATCGCTCCAACTGAGGTAACACTTGAAAGGAAGAAATCATGGGCTTACTTGCTTTTAAAAATATTATTATCAATACAGAAGAACACCAAATCAGAACATCTTTTAAACATAAATCTCTCATTATCTCTCAAGCAAAAATCCCATCAGAAGAATTTTCACCTACTCTCTGTGTTTCCATATCCTTTGAAAATCACTTTATCTAGTCTAGACCATAGAATGTTATGGGTTGGATGGGATATTTAAAGATCATTTAGTCCCAACCTCACCCGAAAGCCAGGGACACATTCCCCTAGATCAGGTTGCTTAAGGCCTTATGAAACCTTGCTTTAAACAGTGCCAGGTTTAGGGTATCCACAACTTCCCTGGGCAACGGGTTTCAGTTTCTCATCACCTTCACAGTAAAGAATTTTTTCCAAATATCCAACCTAAACCTCCCTTCTTTCAGTTTATACCCTTTACTCCTTGTCCTATTTCTACAGTTCCTGAAGAAGTTCTCTGGCTTCTCTGTAGGACATTTCAGACACTGGAAAGTTGCTGTGAGTTCTCCACACAACTATTTCTTCTCCAGGTTGAAGAGCCCAGATTTTCTTAGCCTTTGTAAGAGAGGTTCTCTAATCCTCTAATCAACGTTTTGGCCTTCCTCTGGACTTGCTCCAACAGTTCCAACTTCTTCTTCTTCTGGGCACACCAGAACAGAATGCAACACTCCAGGTGGGCTCTCACAAGAGGAGAGTAGGAAGGAAGAATCACCTCCTTCAACCTGCTTGGCCACACTCATTTGGTTGTAGCCCAGGATTCCCTTGGCTTTCTGGGATGTGGGCTCATACTGCCAGCTCATGTCCAGTTTTCCACCAACCACCGCGCCCAAGTCCTTCTTTGCAGGGCTGCTCTCAATTGCTTCTCTGCCCAGCCTGTAAGTGTGCCTGGGATTGCCACAAGGCAGGCGTAGGATCTTGCACTTTGCTTTGTTGAACTTCATGAAGTTTGCCAAGGTCCCTCTGAATGGCACCCTTTCCCTCCAGTTTGTGACCTGTTATAGCTCTCTGTCTTTGTGATAACAGCAGCAGATGTTCAGAGTTTATTTTGAACTTAAACTTCATTATTCCTAAAAAAATGTATTATTCTACATTTCAGTTGCAGACCCAAAATTTGTGCAACTACTTGGCAAAGTCGTTAAGTCATATGATACATCTCCCTACACAGACATTTCACTAAAATTGGAATTTCTTCTGTTTTCACATCTACTTCATGCTAATGGAACTTAGTTTTATGCTTGCCTTATCAGGCTTTGTACCATTTCAGAAGTTTTCCACACAAATATATATATCAACACTGTATTAGAAATGAGCAGCAATTCACAAAGCAGATGATTACTAGCTTCTGAACGGGTGAAACTACACAACAACTACATCAGCTTTTAGAAGGGCTGTTATTTACAAGCCTTCCTCTTTTGGGCCATCCGTGAGGTTTTGAAAAAAACCTCTCCTTTAGTTATTCAGTGGGATTTAAAGAGCTTGTGGTACATAAATATGTCTAATGTTTCAGTGAAATAGTTCAGTGGGCTGAATAAAGCAGAAACCAAGCAAGATAGGGATCAAATTATCCAGTAAAGGAAGTTATATATTGGTTGCCAAGTTTTAGCAATCTCACCATCTCCTTTTAAGGCTTCAAGAAGCACTTGAAAATATATCTATGTTAGGAAGCCTCAGAAGACAGTTGTTATCAGTGCAATTAACCTCCTTAGCTGACAGCATCACTTTCAATGTTAAAAGTCTTTAGTGCAGGTAATAAAAGTGAGCTGCAAGGGTTGTTTCTGGACTGAACTCATCTGTTCTCTAGTTCACTGTCTGGCTGTTGAAGAAAAGAACTTTCTTTATCTGTGACAATACAATTTCAAGGTGGAAATAAATCTGTGTGATAAATCATGCTTTTTATATAGAAAAGTTTCATAAGCATGTTTTTATCATGGCTCTGAAGCAATAAGTTAATGTACAAAAGAATAAGTTAGACTGGACCTGGGGATAATGAATCCTGTTAGAGCTCTGTATAACAGGCTACCACAGAACCAATATTCTCATTCAGAAAGGATTATGTTTTTATAAGTGTTCTGACTTCTGAAACAACGTAAGACACTTTTTATTTGGAAAAAGGAATGTTTAAAAGAAACCAACTTAATGAATTCTGTTATTTTTATATATTGTATGTTAGGAGTGTACCTGTTTTTGAAATGTCAGTGAAAAAAATTGAGATAATTGAATTTAGTTTGACAACACTGAATTTTTCAAAGGAATTTGAAACTTTTCATGTTCCATTGGGAATATGCAAAAAAGTACTTTGAGATTTAGAGGAATAAGGAGATTGGAAAGAGAGTGAAATAAAATTGCACAGAACTCCATGGACACAAATGACATCTACTGCAACTGAAAAAGGACAAATAACTGAACTATGAAATTGGTAGATTCATCAAGTAATATTCCTTGCAAGCTTTAGCAGATTTATTTTAGTCTCATGAAATGTAAAATTTACTTTTGTTGGCAATAAAAAGCCCTGGTGCTTTCAAATACAAATAAGTGCAAAGAATGTACTCTGAGGTGAATTTAATTTAAGGTGTGTTTTTGTCATTGTTACTACAATGTCAACATAGTGAAAATTTGGCATTTCTTGGCAAATGGGGCAAAATCAAGAGGACAGGACTAGTTTTGTGTTTTAATGTTTGAGTTTTTTTCTTTTCATTCCTCTTCTTTCATCAGTTGTGAACTATGTTTGACTCTAGTAAGATTTTTCTGCCAGACCAGGTACCTGGCAGGTATGAATAGAGACATTACTATTTGATTGTGATAGAGGTACTCTTACTAAAAGCCATCTGAGTAATTATCTACAGAAAAGAAAAGCTCTATGAAACAGACCTATCCCTCAAAAAAGTGTGTTATACAGCATTAAAATACCATTTAAAATGTATTAATAACATAGATTTCTATAAAATATTGTTTTACTGCACTTACTGAAATATTTACAAACATATTGTTTGAATTTATGTACAAATATTTCTGAAAATATGTCAGTTAGCAAAGATATGCTATAGAGTTTTCTTGTATACCATGTATGTAAGTTGCAATTACATTGCATTACATTCTAGTTTAGTACATCTGTTGCTTCATTTTCTAGCTTTTGAATCACAGTGATTACAGTATTTCAGAAAACATCATGTTTTGATGAAATTAATTGAACAAAAGTTACCTCTTTTAGAGGTACCACAACTTTACTTTGCCTCCTTTAATGATTTCATGTTAATGATTTGATACTTTTTTGCAGTCAGTTTGAAAACTGTACAAATAACTTAAATTGTTCTGCCAATTCCACATACATAATTCCTGCTGATGCCAAGGACAGTACGGCATTCAGAATATTTGGTTTAATCTCTAGCAGTCCTTTTAGTTTTAATTTTAACATAAGACATTCTTCAACTGATCCTACTATATTTTAAAAGACCATACAGTGACTTCTGATCTCTACTGGATGACAAAGCAAACCTTGAAACAGTCTCTTCTGACAGAAACATTAATCAATGCAAGTTGTCTGAACTGATTCACCAAGATTGGCAACTTTTTAAAGCACCAACTTTTCTACAGTTTCAGCTGCAATACCTTTAATTTATCATGTGCTTATTGCTTATGGAGATTTTTCAAGAGAAAATAATCCCTGAGGATGAGAATGAAGATGGTGTAAATAAAATGGCTATAAAACATATAAAAATTCTTACTACAGTGGCTATAAATAACTAGTCATAATAGTGCATGGTATTTCTATTACATTTTACCTCAGTCTTGCTTTAATATATAGTGATTTGTTAACCTCATCTTGAATTAAATTCCTTTCTGTTTCCTGTTTTTACTTTATTGAGAAAGCATTTAAGTAATGTAAACCTGTAGTTATTTCCAAAATTGTTAATTGCCAACCAAAAGACTCAACTAGTTTCCTAATTATTTCCTAAGAGAAGAACTGCAAAGATGTTACTGTTTATGTAAGGAAGATAATTTACTGTTACCTGGAAGCCCAGCCTTTGCTCTCAGTTGGTGAGGCAAGTCTTTTGTTAGGCTTTTCTTCAGGCTGGGATGGATTCACCCAGGGAAGTTGTCGATGCCTTACTACTGGAAGTGTTCATGGCCAGGTCGGATGGGGGCTCTGCACAACCTGGCCTAGTGGAATGTGTCGTAGCCTGTGGCACGGGAATAGGTAGTCAGAACAAGATTAAGGTCCCTTCCAAGCCAAGACTTTCTATGATTCCATGAATTTGAGTGGGAGCGTGTCCCAGCAAAATGGGTCCATGTGTGCTGAATACCTGAATGCCATAAACCCAGGATAATTAATTCCTGTGGCAGTGATTTAATAGAGATGGGTCAGTTTCTAATGAGACACAAAAATCCCCTTCTTGCATGCCTGAAATCTTTTCTGAAAGGTTTTAATTAAGCTTCTGCTCACAAGCTTTGCATGGTTTTAAAAAAAAACATCATTTATATTCAGTATACAGCAAGTGGGATGTAGCTAGTTGTTACCTCGTATTAAAAAGCATATTATAAAGCAAAAAATTAGACCAAACATTTACATTGTCTTTTATTGTTAGCTGGTTTTTTTTGCTTGTTTGTTTGGGTTTTTTTTTAACACCTAATTTTCTTCCTAAATCTTTTTTGAAGTAATGCTAAAATGGCACAGATATTTCATACCAGTAACCAAAGCCAGACAGGTCTTAGGATAATCACTGCCTTTTGAATTTGAGGTCCAGTGGAAGCTGGTCATCTTTGGTTAATATAGCTTCAACATAATATAACTTAGTTTAATTTCCTAACTTTGATATATAGTTTTCTTGTATGCCATAAACAGTGTCTTGTTTAGCATGAAAATGGAGTTTGGAGGTTTAAGAAAATACTTTTGGAAAAAACAGAAGAACGACAATCAAAATTTTGGGGGAAAAAAGAAAAAAGTAGGGATGGTGGGCTGAGGTATATAGATAAACTTATAAACCTGCTGGGTATTTTTGACACTTTCAGAATTGCATCAAGAATAGCAAAACAAATTTAAAGAAATTTGTTACTCACTAGTGATACAAGTCTGTTTTATAATATTAGGAAGGTTATTAACTAGTCTCCAGTAGAAATGAGTTCTATGGCCAAGTGGCTAATTAATATTTGATTTCTGTTTATTTATTTATAGAAGAGATGTTTTTTTAGAAAAAAAGGCTGACATTCTGGTTTCTGGCTAGAAAACAAAACTGGTGTAACTATCTGTTACAACACAGTAATTGGGTTCAACCCTTGTAATTGAAAAAGAAAAAAGTTTGAAGACAATATAATTGTCTTCATTAATTATTTCTACTCGTGGAATTTTATGCATTCCTTTACTTGTAATGTGCTGCTGGAGTAGCTGTAAACTGCCCAGTTTACAGTTCATTGTCTAAGACCTGGTACAGTGTGCAGCAGTTTTGTAGCCATTACAAAGGTAAAGATTTCACATGGTGCAACCAGAGATATTATTGAGAAACTGGAGAAGTGATTCATGGGTCATGACCCACCCAAGGGTGTTTCATCTGACCACCTAACCCTGCATTAGAAAGATCCGGGTCTTTGGCAAGTCTTTGGACTGATCTGTTATTCCTCTGGGAATGCCTGGGATGCTCATAATGTCACCTGTGGTTAGGTATGAGACTCATGCTTTGACTATATGGGGAAGAGCATACCTTCAGTGGGTGTATGTAACAAGTTGTATAACAGAAAAAGGGGCAATATTAGGACCCACCACAATGAGGATCACCCCAGAGGGTTCCCAGAGGGCTGTATCTGATCTGTCAGCAGGTTACTCACCCATCCATGATGTGTTTGGACATTTTATCCAGAAGGATACTGTCAGAGAAATTAGGGAAAGTTTTACTGAATCCCAAGAAAATTACATCAGCTTGCTTTGCATGATCAGCCAGGTGGGTTTCCTTATCAAAGAAGGAAATCAGCTTTGGTAAGCAGGACTTTCCCTCATGAAGCTGTGCTGACTGGGACCAATAACTGTGTTGTCTTTCAGGTGGTTTTCAATGCCTCCCAGAATAATCTTGTCCATAACTTTACCAGGCACTAAAGTGAGACTAAAAGGACTGTAGTTTCTGGGGACCTCCTTTTTGGCCTTTTGAAAATTGAGACATTCACCAGCTTCCAGTCATTTGGGACCTCTCTGGATTCCCAGGACTGCCCAAAAATCATCAAGAGAGGTTTTTTAATGACATCAGCCTGTTCTTTGAGGATTCCTGGATGGACTCCATCAGGCTCCATAGATTTGTAGGGATCCATCTGGAGCAAGATCCCAGAAAATTTCAAGGTCAGCTGGGAGCTGATCATTCTTTCAGTCACACGCCATCAGCTCAGAGCATTGAGACCTCTTTGGTCTGTCACCCATGTCAGAAATCACATTGTGCCCTCCTCACATGCCTTACCATTCCAGATTAGTGTTGTTGGATGGCGAGGTAGTGCTCAGTAACATGGCAGTAATCATGTAACCTCAGCCCAGTGATTGCAGGACTGAGTAATAGAAGACAGCTTGATATGAGTAGTAGTGTGTGTCTGTCCTTTAACAACTGAGTGATTCCTGTCCTGATAGGTACTGGAAGACTTTTTCCCTATCTTCAGTCTCTGTGACAGCACTTGGTACACTACAAGAAGCAGAACACCTTTTACGAGAGAATTTATAGAGGTTTATTTGTGTTATATATCCCTCAGGCTTTTTGTTAAAGCTTTCTGTTATTACTTCAATATTTACAGCCTCAGTTCCTCTGTCTCAAAAGTAATTATTTTGCTTGTTGCTCATGATGAATATTTCTAGCACTATGCTAAAACTATATATAACAGTAAGCCAGCTGCCCTATGTTCAGAAGCTAAACTACTGAAAAATCAATGCTATCATTAGTTAAACATATATGTGCCATTAAATTGTTTAGTACCGCGCTTTTCTGTGAATTGCATCCTTAATTAGGCATGTAGCCTCAGTGTTCTAACAATGTTAGATATATCTTCTTCAAACTAAAAACACATTGTGTTCTGTAATTCCACAAAAAAAGGTAATTAGTGCTACAGAGTTATGAAGCTTCTAAAAAATTGACATCTGCCTCTATTTTTTTAACTATAAATCTCCATATTGAATGTTATTCTCTGTAAATATATTTCCAATGGATCTCTTCTTCCTTCTGATAGGAATTGTACTGCAGATACCTCTTGTCCTTGAAACTGCCACCATATCACCAAATCTTAGAGTGGCTGAGGATGGAATGGACCTCTGAAGACATCTGGTCCAAGAGTTCAGGCAAGGCCACCCAGAACCAACTGCCCAAGACCATGTCTTAGGTGGCTTTAAAATATCTCCAGAGATGGAGACGCCAAAGCTTCTCCGGGCATCTTGTTCCCATACTTGGTGACCCTCACACTCAGTGAGTGTTTCCTGATGTTCAGAAAGAACTCCTTGTGTTTCAATTTGTGCCTGCTGTCTCTTGTCTAAGTTATGGAGATATATGTTTTGAAATGTCTAAGGTAGTTTTGAAAGTGGAACTGTTTTCCTAAATTATTATAGAAAATTATTTTTTCTCATATGTGCTGGGGAACATACTCAAAAAATATAGAAAAACCTGGACAAAAATTGGTTAATAATCATCAGAATTATTTAGTTGGACAAGACTAACTTCAGACCATTGATTTTGACTGTGACCCATCACTGCCAAGTCCTCCATTAAACCATGTCCCCAGGTGTCACATCCTACACACCTTCTAAAAATCTCCAGGCATGATGAGTCCAGCAATTCCCTGGGCAGCTTTTTCCAATGCTTGACAATCCTTTTCGTGAAGATGCTTGACTACATTTTTGGTGAAGAAATTTCTTAACACCCAAGAATATGGAGATATTTTTAAGAATGGACATTATGAGTATGATATCAAAATTTTACCATACTCCTGCTTTTCCCTGGCCAAGAATTAATCTGTGAAGAAAAGATAAATTTTCTGAGAATCTTCTTTTTTTGTTTTGTTTGTTTTTGCTGGCTGAGTATGACTGCCCTGACAATGCTGTGTAATAGCATTGTTGAGAAAGAAGGCAGAAAACATATTGATTAAAGTGAGTTTTATTTCTTAAAATGCATACAAAAATTGCTGTCTATTAGGTAATATTTTCAGTGTTCTAGTAAACTTTTAGTGACAAAAAAAACCCCTTCAAAATCATTGATTATCATTTCTTTATCTGTAATAAGGAGGTTAAAAGTTAGGTTTTGTGACATTATTTTCAATTTTTTTGTCATTCTGATGTCCTGCAAATTGAATAAAATTGTGAAATAGACACAGTCCACACAAACAGAGTTGCATTAGTGGCCTGACTCGAGTAATGGTGAAATATGTTCTGGCTGTCAAAATGCTAAAACATCAGCACCAGAATAACTACATTAAATACCATGGGAAAAGATTGCTTACAAAATGTGTACTGCAAAGTGCAGCTATGGAATCTTTTCTATCTAATAAATATTTTAAGTGAAGACTGTTTGGATCACATTAGTTTGGACCAACTGCATGTCTCATTTAATGTAAGTACTTTGTTTTTACCATACAGTGGTGTCACATCTATTGCTTTGAAAAATTGATGCTCATTTTTACATAATTCATAGTATCGTGCCTGCTGAGATGAGTAAAAAGTGCTTAATACATTCATGGCATTACTTCTGTAACATTTTCAAGGTCAGACATTTAATTGACTCTTGATTATAATTCTATCAATGTCAGTATGCTCATTTAAGGAAAGGGAAATCACAAAGAAGAAGTTTTTTAAAATAAATTTTCATATCTGAAGCATGTACAGAAAACAGTCTGGATGCCTTATGCCTGATTTATTTTGACTCTTCTACATGATGAGAACTGTCGATCATATAATTTATATTTTATATTTGAGTTCTGGAGTAATTATTGAGAATTTTCAAGGCCGTGCCCAAGGTATGCAAAGTCTTTCCAAAATCAGTGTTGTATATGCATTTGTTTTTATGCTTGCTTATGTTTGTGTTTGGATGAGATTTTTTTTGGCTATGTCCAAAAGTTTTACTATCTTTGGAAGTTGGTTTATGGAGGTTTATTACTACTCTCCTGGGAGCAGTCAGGCTACTGGCCAAAGTAAAATGGTTGCATGAAGGGTATCCAGAGTCTGGTCATGCAACCTAGTCCCTCAGTTTTCAAGCGTATAGTTCACTTGCTCTGTTTAATTGTCCTAAGCTTCCCTACAACCCCTTGGCATGCTTGGGCATAGTATCCTTATCTCAGCCCACAGCTTATGAAGCTGCAGGACAGCATGGGCTAAGATACATTCACTTTCAACCTGGCGCATTTCACTGAGCTCCTTTCTTTTCCACCAGTGTGACAGGGTGTACAGGTTTGAAAGCAAAACCAGTGAGAGACTCCAAGTCAGAAATACATTTTAATAGGGGGAAAAAAAACAAAACAAACCCATGCAATAATACAAAAGAAAACCACTGACAGAGTCAGAATACAACCTGACACCCCACTAGTTAGGGTGGTGGTAGTAGTCCAGATGAAGTGGTCTTGTTGAAGCAGTGATCCCCTAGAAAGATCTGGTAGATCTTGTCCTCTGGAAACCAGTGTATAGGGGCTGCTTGCTCTGTCCCAAAACCCAGATTCCATCCAGCTGGGGATGCTTGGCTCCTTTCCCCTAGGCAGAGCATCTCACAATGGGCTGTTGTCATTCTATGAGCCATGTGGTGGGTCCTTGATTGCCCATTAAACAGAAATGGCTCCCTGAGGGAGATATTTCTGAGTCGTGGGACAGGGTGTTGATGGGCCTATTAATAGGAGATATTCCGGGGGAAGGAGGCAAGGAAAACACTGCTCCTTCTGGTTTCAACAGTTCATGAAGATGATGATAGAATACATACTCTTGGGCACATCTTTACACTGCAACGTAGGATACAGTGATATGCTGGGAAACACAACGTGTTTCACCTAGGGAATCATCTGACTTTCAAGCAAAGAAAAGGGGGAGACATAGCGACAATCAATTAAGCCTCCACGCAAATGGAATTTGAAGGTTTTCATCAACCAACTGAAAGGCACTTTAACACAGCAGTGGAGATGCAGATCTTAAGAAAAGCTTTGCAGACATATTCTGTGGACAAAATTACGAAAACAAATCTTCAAGATCATAAGGCCCAACAAGCTTAGCTGGGAAATGTCCTGGTGATCCTCAGCAAGGGTATGTATTGTGGGTAGGGAATGTGGAGAAGATGGAGCTAGCAACAGACAGATGAGTATTTTGGCATTTTTGCTCTATTGTACATACAGCAAAACTCCAAAAGCGCTTGGGAAAATTTCCTCATGGTATTTTTTTGTTAGTTTAATTCTTGTTTCAACATACATTTGTTCCCCTTAGGACTTGGAAGGAAAAAAATTCTGCAGAATTTTACTGCAGTGAAATTCTGTTTATACAATTTTGTTGAAATGAGATGATACTGTAAGATTGATATCTGCTGCCACTGCAGGACAGACCATTTGTCTCCTGGGAGATCTGTGTCCCAAAACTATGAAGGAGAATTAAAAAACCTAAAGAGAGAGAGAGAAGAAAAAAGTTATGGTTTTATTCAACAACAAAAAAAAGGTTAAACTTTTGTTTTCTATGTTTCTTGCTATAAGCTTTGGAGTTCTGACTCCAAATCAAATAAAGGAAAATTACGTACAGATAGATTTTATTTTTTTCCTAAATTGAAGTGATGCTTACTGTATCTTTTCTGCACTTTTATCTCTAAGAATCTGGGAAAAGAAAGTAAAAAGTAGATAATGAAAAACAGGGGTCGGGTAGAGCTGTAGAATACAATCTATATCATTAGCCTGACTACAGATAACACTGACCCTACCTAAATAATTCCCAATGAATGTATGCCTGATCTTTTACTTACAAACCTCCAGAGACAGATTTTAATGTGTCAATAAATTTACTGTCTAGACAAGTGTTTAGTAGTTTTCTTTTTATTTTTTTATGGTTCTTTTGTTCTGTAAGGGCCAACCTAACTATCTCCTATGTCAGAAATTGCATCTACTTCTCACTGACCTATCCATGGCAGAAGTGTAACATAATTTTCTTGTGTCAGTCTTACAAGCAGACTTGAGACAGTGTTGACTCATTTTAGGCTTTCCTAACTGAAACACTTTAAATATCTGTTTGTGGAACTTTATTCTTAAAATCTGGCTATTCTTATTGCCCCACACAAACCTTCTGCTTTATCAACTTACAAGCAAAGCCCAAAGGGAAATGGTGCTCCAGATGGACCTAGGAGCTGTGTGGAGGTCTTTCTCGAGTTTGATGATTTACCCTGGAAGAACAGTGAACAGGATTACTCTGGACTATAGTTCTAAACTGTTTAAATTTGTCTTTTCACAAGAAAATTCAGTGTAAGATTCAGCAGTAAAAATGTTCTAGGAGCAACGCTTAGGAGAAATAGAGGGAGCATGAAGCCATTCACTTTTGGTTGCTAAGACAGCTCATAAGCATATATTCAGGGTGCTTTAGGTCATTTGGCCTAAATATCTGGGAATGTTTCCAACACCCCTTAATTTTCTAGTATGAATCTTATGATTGCCGTTGAAGATTTGGTCTTTATTTAGAATCACATATTGCATTTTCATTGAAGTTTTTTAGGTTATCAGATTCTGAGATGGTCAAATAGTTTGTCAGATGACTTTCTGAAAGAAAAAAAACAGCATAGTTTTACTCGTTTTTATAGTTATTGACATCTCTAGGATGAGTATTCCATTCTATACAACTTACTGGGGATGTGTGACTTTTTCTTTGTTTCTTTCAATCCTGTGGTTAGAAAAGTTATTTCCCTAGTACAGACTCTTCATGAGAGGTGATGAAGAGAAATGGAGAGACATTTCAGGTCATAGAATGGAAAAAGTCAGGGGAGGAATTGGAGCACAGACCTCTATTTCTGATATCAGTGTAGAAACTGAACTCCAGAGGGCTATCTGAGCAATATCTACCTCTTAAAACTTAATGGTCAACAAATTTTAAGTTAGGTAGTTAGTTAGCATCCTCAATAGTCTTCAGATAATCTTACAAAGAAGATATCTGAATATCCTCATTTTGAAAAACATGAAAAAGTTCAGAGGAAAAATATGCATAAATTTAGGGTCTTGTCTCCTCATCTTCATATTTGAGTGCTTGTATGTTACAGGAGAGGAAAAGGTTAAATGATTTACACTCACATCATTAGAGTTGTTTGTTCCGCAGATTAATAATTACAGCCTCAACTCTGAGTGTCTCAGTTTTACTCTGGACATTGTTTTTTACAATGGGTTGTGTCTCCTGAGTTAGTGATGTGCGTTTCCACTCTACCACTTGGTTGGACTTGGATTCTGAAACTTTTTGCTTAATTGAGGTTGAGTGAAACCTACACATGACTAGAATCCTTTGGGTGAGGAAAGAGATAAAAACCTTTGTTACAATGCCCTGCTATTAAAGGGACAATTATGGACTTTATTGAATTCCCAGTCCCCAGATTCCTCTTTCTGGATTTTTAAAACAAAACCCTTGTGTCTGTACATTGAACACAAGGCATTTGAACTTGAAAGGCATGACAGATCTTAAGCACATAGAAGGATTTTAGAATTAATTTATTTTCAAAATAATTGTTTTTAAAGTGGCTTTAACAGTATGGGGATTTGCCTAATGGTTTTTGAATGACTGAGATGAGAAATATGAAAAATAAAGGCTGTGATGCATAACGTAAGTACAAGTAACATAATAAAAGCTGATCTGTAAAATTGAAAAGCATACAAAACTAGATCATTGTACTTTGTCAGTTAGTGATGACAGGACATTTATTGTATTATCTTCTTCACTGTATGCTTTGTCCGGATGCAAGCTGAAGGTTGAAAGCATTGAGCCATCAAAATTGATAATGAAATCCAGTCCTCAGGGAACTCCCACTCAGGAAACTGAAGCAGAAATGATCTTATTAGAGTGTGTGTGAAAGCAAATGAGAAATGCTCTAAATCGTACAGCAGTGTATCACTGTGAGATTTTCTGGCATCCATAAATCTTTACATTGCTCTAATCAGATGTAGATATAGATTTGCTGTCCTGTAATTAATTTTCATGGCTTTAAATTATCAGAAACCAAAACATTTAAAAGTCAGAGTCGCCTTTTTCGTAGAGTATGAAATACTACAGGGCTTGATGGATTTACTCTGCCTTGTCTAGTCCAGGCACTGGAGACAGGGCTGGTTACCATGGTTTGGTATATGACAACAAATTGATCCTCCTCAGTCCTGGAAGGTTCTACAGGTATGGGAGCTGCCTTTTTTTTTTTCTTGAAGCTAATATCTGCAGTGGTTTTTTAAGGTTCTCTGTTCCATCTTCTCTTCCATAAGTGTTCAAAAACCAGCCATGTTTCCAATTTGTGGGGTGTTCTGAAGTGGGTATCCCTCAGTCACTGTAGTTATGACAGATTCTTTTGTAAAAATAACGAGAAAGAATGTAAATATGGTTGGTACTCCCACCTGTCCCAGGGAGAACAAATGACTGTCCTGTTCCATGACTGTCTTTTTGCTTCTAAGGATTTATCATTATGTAAAGTATGCAAGCTATGAAATACTTTGTGTGTGTGTATGTGGAAAAAACAAAACAAGAACAAACAAACAAAAAACTCCCCAACAACAAAGCCAAAAAAATGAGGTAGTCAGATGCTCTACTATGCTTCCCTAATGAATTACCTCTGTTCAAGGAAAACATGTACAGAATTTGCCTGTCTTCCTTTAGTTTTGGCCAATAATTTCTTTTGGCTTAGTGCTGGTGTTGTTGCTTCAGATCACAATAGCCAGAAAAACAGAGAGGATGTAAAGATGGCAGCATTTTCCCATCTCCATCATTAACCAGTGCCACACAATTATTTTTTTTCACTGAATTAGCTACTGACTCTATTTAAATACAGTGCTTCATTGTTACTCCTTCAAGAATGATTTATCTTAGCAGATGCAATCCCTGCCCTCATGGCCTTTAAATAGATGCTCTCTCTGCCCAAGATGTACAGAAAATCAGATATAGCAATACACAAAGAGGAAAGGGGAAAATCTCATGCCCTTCATTCCCAGTCCTTCCTGAATATATGTTTGCTTCTGGCTATATATACAATAAGTTGTACTTGAGATCACAGGACAAGAAACCAGAGCAGATTGTTATTCATTGCACATCAAGTACTTTCACTTAATACTTTTTCTATTTATGAACAGGTTATCTGGAGTTTTTTGACCAAGTTCAAGCTCTGTTTAATAACTTGTAAATTGTTATTTTTGAGAATGCTTTTCATTGTTTCTCAGTCCTGATAAGCAAGAAGTTTCCACATATAAGACTCCAGTCCTTGCTTCTTTTTCTGTTCTTAGAAGTCATTTGGTGTAACTTTTGGGCTTGATTGTCTTCTTACTAATTACTGACAACACTACTGAAAAATTGGCTTACATTGTGCGTTGCAGCATTTTGTGAAAACAAACCAGATAAAGCAAACATTAAATCACCGCCTGCCAGCTCTGTGAGGTAAATGTCTGTCTCTTCTCCTCCTTATTTGTGGTGTAGGACACTTATTTCTCAATGAGAGATAACCACCCATGATCTGCCCAATCTTTACTGTAGAGTGACCTGCAGAAGATCTTGCTTCTGTAGAGTAAATTTGGAGCAGGCAAGTGCAGCAGTTTTTAGTTTATAAATCCTGAGTCTACATACCCTGCATGAAGCAGCCATCAGAGAAAGTATTCCTTCCAGTCACCAGAATTTTGCTGCTGCTCATTAGAAGGGTGAATTTTATGTTGAAATGTTGAACCTGTGGAGGATACAGGGTGGACTGGTTGAAGAGTTGGATTTAACCTCTGCTTTTGCTGTGCTGAGTAAGTGTAATTTATTTTAAACTGGTCCTACATAATAGTACTGCTAATGAGAGCCTTAATTCAGTGTCTTACTTATCTATTATAGTTATTTTTATTATTATTAAAATGCTAATAGATAAACTCCTTATGCTGTAAAGTGGCTGTTTAGTGTGGAGAAGGAACCATGAAAATCATACAGTTTTTAAGGAGAATCTCCACATATTTAACTCCAGTGTTCTTACTGCAGTTATTCACAGTTGAGTCTGTTCTGCATTAGGTGCTCTCTTCGGTGTCTTGGGGCATGACCTGAAGACTGAGGTGCTGCCTGCCTTTCTGGAATTTAACCAGGGCTTCACTGCCTAGTCCCTGAGAGGCTGTACCCAGAGTTTTTGTTTTAGCCCTCTGCCCAAGGGAAGGGAAGGATAGTGGCTGGAGATGGGAAAGGTGTCCCTGATCTCAGTTTCCTATTAGGCTCATGAGAAACTCAAGTCACTGACAGATTTCTGTTTCCCCAATACTTTTAGGATTAGGCACTGGGGATTGCAGTAATGTCTCCCGAAGAGGGGAGAAAGGAAGCTATCTACTGCAATAGATCTTTATAGTATTTCCCCCCTGAGAATTTACTGATAGCTGGCTTAGATGAAGGTGTTTTTTCTTGCAATTTATAGTATCAAACTCTGACAAGAATAGGGCACTTCAGTTCCATTCTTTCCTTCTTGTTTTTGGCACTGAATTTGCTATTTTCCCTCACTAGTTTCTATCAGGCAGTGTAGAGAGAGTGCAACTCCCACTGCTATAGATCTTCACATTTGTCTCTAGAATTCACACAGAGCTCAATACACCGTTGACAAATTACAGTTCATTTTCTTAACAGTTTCTTATATGCTATATGGAATCTTTCCAGTGGCTATAAGGTGAAAAGCATATCCAAACCCTAACCTGGTCTTTAACAGATGTAAAACTGTGTGATGTAATTGCACTTTTCCTCTCCTGTTTTTGGCATTGAAAACTAGAGAGGTCATACCTTTGAGATCTAATCATGTAAGAACCCAAAATTTTTAGGGAAGGGTGGTGCTGTAGTGAAATCATGCAAGAACCTGAAATGGCTACTAAAGTGATTATAGTCAGTTGGATAAAAGCGTATTTTGTGCCAACTTCAGAAATGCAATAATGTTGGTGAAATTTTAAACTCCTGATATTCCTTCTAGTCCTTTACTTTATAGCTGGGAACTGCTGTACTTTTATTCTTTTAATTGAGTGATGGGATTATTTCAACTTTTCTATATAAAAAAAGTATTAAATGAATTGCATTAAAGAAAAGTGACATATTAATAATGCAGAGACAGCAATTTCATGTACCAGTGCCTATTTTGGGTCCTCATGGTCTTATAAATCTTAATTTCAAAGTAGTTTCTTCAGGTTTGAATAATGGAGACTAAGTGTGACTTCAGTATTGAAGATTACTTCTGATTTTGACAATTCCCTACATTTGTAAGGACAGCTCTCTATGCATCTGTCTCCTTTTTTATTTTTTGAAAGGTTTATGGCTGATGTGATTGAATGTGCTGATTTTGTCAGTGGTAATATGAAAATAAATTCTTTGTTAGGATGTCACATTTACTCAAAAATATTTCTATTTCTCAGAGCAACATAGAAACTAAAGTATGAGCATAATTTCTTCATCAGGTGATGATCCAGTGGTGTTAATTTACCACAAAATAATTTTAAAATCTCCATGTCATAGTGAGAGGAAATAACATATAGGAGTGTCTCGTATGTACTTTCCCACATCAGAAAAGTCAACAATTGGTATTCTTTTTAATTTGTGGATGTACTTAAAATGAGTTAAAATTTATATACTAGCCATCAGCTTTTCTTTGCAAATATTGATGCACATTTGAAGACTAGCTTGAGACTACAGACCAGAAAATCTCATTCCAAGTTAATGATGTGGCTTTCCATCATTAATTTTAAAGTCAGAAAACTTCCATTTGCTGCATTGATTTGCTAATGAGAACACTTCTGTGTTCTCTCATGTACACTACTTGTTTTGCACATTGACAGAGCTCAGGACCTGGGGTGATCTGGTCATGATATCTACTCTCAACAGGATTGTTTCTAATTTATTATGCCTGAAGTTCCATGTTTGAGTTAGTCTGAAAGATGCAATTTTACTGAAGAATTACTTTTTCTCAGCTTTCTTGGCTTTCTAATAAGGAGAAAGAGAAGTTGAGAGAAAATATGCAGCCATTTGCAGACTATCAATTGTACAATTAGGAAAATAGAGCTTCTGTGACTGACTGCATCCTCAAATTAATGTAGACTTAGCAGAAGTCAGTTTAAGACTTCTGACTTTCAAACCTGGTAAAGTCTACAAATCTAGAAAATTTTATTTAATGTAAAGATAGAAGCTCTTGTCTCCTCATCCCTTCACCTGTAAGAAAGCCCTCTGATACTCTTTATTATTAAGGTGATGCCTTGGCTGAAATGGCTGTTTAAGAAGAGAGGAGATCTTTGAGACTGTGGGTTGTGGACAATAAGACTTTTGATAGAAAGGATTGGTGCAAACATCTGCTTGCACAAGTTGATACTTCTATATGTTTTCTGAAGGAAAGATATTTTTTAACCCAAATCCACTTTTAAACTTTTATGTTCTTTAGAATATATTTGACTTTTTTGAATGGTTTGTAAAATAATTGCAGATTATCAACATTCATGGAAAACAATATATCATAAACATGAAGTTCTTCTATGATTTCTGTGATGTCTGATTGTCATTTTTCATTGTGTGTGGAAGAAATAAAGACCCTTCATTTTGCCATATCGTCATTTTCAGATATTTTAAGTGGAGAGAGAAATTTATTTGAAGCTTTAAGTTCATGATCTCAAACAAGACTGGGTAAAGTCATTGTGATCTTACACATGCAGCTCTGCATTAAAATTTGAAATAAAGATTCAGGTCAAGATTAAAATTTCAGTCAAAGATCAGTGTTTTTCTTGCCTTGAGCTTTTCCATGCAGGCCTTTGGAACAGCTCTGAGACCTGTAATAGCTGCTCCCTGTGTTCACAGCCCCCTCTGCCCAGGCACTCTGCCTTATGCCCCCTCTCTCACTCCTAAAGCTGAAGAAAACCCTGGGGATAAGGATATGGCTCACAAGCCACATGGTACACTCTCAATCCTTTACAGAGAATTCATCCTGACATGATCTTGATTCCATTAAAATCTCACCTTCCCTTTAATCTGCTCTTCCAAGAGAAAAGAAGACAATCTCCCACATTATTGAATATAGGACTGAAACTAAGACAAAAACTGATAAAAATGTAAAGAAGCAAGATTCTTTATTGTACAACAAGTGTCAAAAGTCTATCTTGGATAACCACAGTGTTTTTCCTTCTCATAATGATCATGTTTTCTGGGCACCTAACTATTGCCAACCACCTCCTCCTTAATCTCTTCTGGGGGGTATATTCCCTGTATATTCCATTGTTTTTCCTGAGCAAAATCTGCTGTAACAAGAGCAATTGCTCCAAGTTCCTGAAAAATAAAACTTGCTCATACTTCTCTTGTTTTGAGGACATGCCTCTGACTGTGTGAGAATTAGTCACTGTTGCATGGTAAAGGCATTTTTGTGCTATCTGGATGTACTGCTTCTATAGCCCTCTCTCATCTAAAGCATCTCTGCTGTAAACAGTTTAAGAAGCTGATACAGCAGAACTAAAAAGTACTTCAGTAGGAATTTAATGCCCATTTATCATGGCTGACCTTCCCAGGATGCGACAACAATGCTTGTTGCCTTTGCATTCTTTCAGATCCAATGCATTTTAATAATCCTGTAGTCAGCAGACTTCTAAAATATCAAAGTATACAAACACATTAAAAAACAAATAAACAAACAAACCTTTGGATAGAGTGGTAATAACAGAGAGGTCAGGGATTGATAGGAATAAAGATGTCTCAGAATAGCCTTGTAAAATTATGTAAGAAGTGATTTTTTTTAAACTCTGAATGCTGGGAGAAAATGCATTGTAATTTTAGCAAGGTGGAGCCTCTATCCCTGCTTTAAAATTTATTCAAAGTATACACTTTAATTGCAAATTCTTATTCAAGCTCAAGATATTTCAAATTCCATAGTGTTTTACTTGCTTCTGCTTATACCATAATCTTTACTGAGTAATGAACCATCTTTCTCATCTGCCACAAACAGAGTATATGGGCAATTAGGTAAAGCTGAAGTGGCCTCAATAACTTCAAAAAGGGGTCACTTTTCTTTCATGTTCACGATCAATACTTCAGCTACATTGTTGCCTTGTGATTCTTTTTTAGCTGTTTTATTACCCTGCACGCACACTTTTCTTCTCTCTCATTTTTATTCACGCAGCTGTGCCTCTTTGTGAGCATTTATTTCAACAAGTTGTGGATTCCAGATAATGGGTTTTGACATCCTAATACCTTTTTTTTCTTCCAAACATATTCAAAATATAAAGCATGAAAATGGCTAAGATCACTCCCTTGAGATTCTATGCGTTATTTTTTAAATATGCTTTCCATTGTCTCTGAGGCTTCTAGGTCTTCTATATTAATGGAAGGTGGTGATTTACTGATGAGTTCTTTCTCTACCATAGAAAGGGCAGTTTGATTTTCTCATACGGCTGGATAAAAGCAGATGCTGTTACCTGAAACAGAACAGATACAGGTCCCTTCCTGGTAGCATGAATTCCTGGTAGCATGATCACAGTACATGCATCAAACTGCCTTCTTGTGTGCAAGTATGATGCAGGCCACACGTATTTTTTTTTTTCTTTTTAAATCAAAAAAGATGGTATTTTTCTCATAGTTGAAACTAAAAGGAGAGGAAAAGTATTTTTTGAAGCAGTTTACATTTGGCCACTTGATGCTAGGAGATGTTTTTTGGGTCTTGTGTATGAAAGTAAATCCCGAATAAAGAACATGGAATCAAGAGAGATAAACACCTTTTACATATTTACATGGAGAACTATTTAACTCTACTTTTAAAAGCTTTTTGGATTTTTCCCATTGATAGGAATCTTCAGGGGAATAAAAACACCCCAGGGATGCAACAGTTCTTTTATTTGACTGACTAGTCATACTGCTACTTTTCCTCAGGACTTACTTTCTCCATAGGAGAGAAATGCCACCTGAACTTATATTTTTCATGAGACAAGTTAGTGTACCCATGTTTGTTTTTTGGTTTTTTTTTTTTTTTTTTTTTGTAAAAATTTGGTAACTTCTTGCTGTAAAATTGAATATGCCCCTGAGATTTATAGTTCATAATTTAATCCAGGAGCAGTAGGGCTAGAGCTAAGGAATGGTTGCTTTCCACATTGCATTCTGCACTTTTCAAAAACTTCCATTCAGATTAATGGTATTGTCCTGTGACTTGATTTTATACTACTTTAATCAAAACTCCAGTACCTACCCAGATGTGTTGTGTTTCCATTTTTAGGAAAAACACACAAACTACACCCAAATGAATGATATAATCCATTCATATGGAGCTAAACATTGTCTGGGTGTATGTAAAGACAAACATATGTACAGACATACGGATGAATGTATTTGTACATTGATTAGGTCATTAAGCCATGCCAAGTTGGTTTCTTTATGTCAAATAAATTATTTGAAGAACTGATAATATTTTAATTTTATTTATGTTTTCTCTAAAATAATTTTTCATTGTTTAACGAAAAGAATTTTGAAACACACCTTCTTTTGTTTTTTATTGATTTCTCAGTCCCTTTATCCTCTTCCTTGATTTTTCTACAGCAAAATACAGGAAGGAAACAAGGAGTTAAGGAATAACAAAGGTACTAATGCATCCCAAATAGTTTTCCCATTAGAAAAAATCAAGACCATCTTTGGCTGCATGTTTTTCCTTATCTCCCACCTATAAATTATTTTTTTCTAGGACTCATGCAAAGTGTAAAATTTTCATAGCAAACTTTCATTGTCATATCAGGAGAGTTGGCTAATTTGTTCAGGTTTGAAAATGGCCAAACCAGGAATAAATTTGAAGATCATCTATTCTAAATGCTTGCTTGGACACGGGCCATACATCTGCTCTGCTGGAGCAGGGTTATTTTGTTTACAAATTTACCTGCCTAATTGCTCATGTTGAAATAACACTTATTTAGTGCAGTGGCATTTAACAGGATTAGTAGTTCTTCCCGTTTGCTTTTATCAGGGTGAGTGCTGGCTTCTAATGTGAAGTAGCTTAGAAAATAAGTTCTGCATCTTTCAAATCTGTATTTGTTCATATGCAGAGCAAATGTGAAGTATCTGACATGGATACAGTTCTGTTAGATGCTTGAGATGGAGCAGGCTTTGGGGAAACTTAACTGCAGCCTCTCAGTACTTAAATGGGGTTTAAAAGAAAGAGGAAGACAATTTACTGGGATCTACAGCAATAAGAAAAGATGAAATTCTAAAGGAATATAGATTCAGACTAGATATTAGAAAAAATATTTTGATGATGAGAATGCCCAGAGTGTGGATGCCCTACTCCTGAAAACATTCAAGGTCGGATTCAATGGTTTTTAGTCAGCTGGTCTAGCTGAAGATGTCCCTCGGGGTTTGGTCTAGATAACCTTTAAAGGACCCTTCCAACCCAAGGTGTTTTATGATTCTAAGTGATTTAAAACATGCTTCTGTAACTTAGATGACTTAGTCATAGCAGTTCATGGGTTAATCTTTGAATATTTATGATCCAGTAGTACAGGTAGATGTGATAATGCATTTTTCTCTTTTCCGTGTAGTCCGGGTTGGATATGAATAGCTCTTTTTCACATTGGACAGTTCTCACGTCTGCCAGTTTTCACACTCAGGAGGCATGCTATGGTTGCCTTCAGGTTGTTTGTGACCCCGGTGGTAGGTCTGTCATCTCACCAATGGGTTACATCAAACGCTGACAGGGCTGGTGTTACATGCAGTCCTGTGACCCTAAAATGTCTGGTAATGGTGGCTTGATTATCTTACTCAACTCTACAAAGGCTTTTGAATATGATAAATCGTGTTAGATTGCAATTTCTTTGGCACATCACAATCACATATGTGGCTAAGTGATCCTGTATAATTCTTGCAGAAAATCTGACAATCAAGTCAATATTATCAGAGGAAGTGCACAACTTTAGCAGGTTTTTCCACCATGTATTTATTTAACTTTGAAATAGGAGGCAAAAGTGTATTTTGTAAGTATTTCTGAACAGAAGGATATTCTATTCATCCAACATACTGGCAATTTTATCGTATAACTTCTTTCTTCTCTCACCAAACTTATATCCAGCACACTTTCTCCACCAGGCAGTTCTTATACATGAGAGTGAAATACAAATGATCTCTGGTACAAATCTGAATATTGCCTAAAATGTTCCATAATGCACTGCACCCAGACATTACCAGTCTTGCAGGTAAGTTGTCTCAGTCTAGGTCAGCAACAGGCACACTTTTGGCTGGTGCTCATGCAAAGCATCCCTCACATGCTGTGCCAAGCATAAGGTGATCATTCTCACAGTGTCTGCAGTCCTGCTGCTTTGTCAATATGGAGAATTTCGGATTATTTAAATAAGAACTACTAGTGGCTTTGGCTTCTGAATATGTCCTAATGAAAAGAATATGCTCCCAGGAAAAACCTTTCTTTCTACTCTTATTGCTATCAAGGCTCCAATACAAGAGAGGTTTGAAATAAAAAGAACTCTTTCTTTTGTATGCTACTGCAGAGCTCTTCAGCTGACAGCTTGATGATGTGTTCTTAGTATTTCCAGTTCCAGTCACTAAGTAAATTTCAGAGTTGAAAGAGTTAGTTAGATTTGCTAGTGGGGAAAATATATATAGATTTTTTGACATTGGTTATAAGTGTGTATCACAGGTGTTTTGGTGTGGAATTTCATGTGAAGAATATAACCACACTATAGTTATAGTCTTCAAATTTGAACATATTTTTTCACTATTGCACTATCACAATTCTATTGCGATACAGATATAAGACACGGGAAAAATAAATAATGAGTAGTTGTTTAGGCATTAAAAGCTGAAAAAAGCAGAAATTTCCTCTAAGATGCTGATATTCCAAGCCTAATCCCTAACAGTTTGATAAATAAAAATGCTAGTAGTTTAACAAGTACTCTGAGCAAAGACCGTTTTAAAGCATCAGGGAAATTATTGTATGGTAGTTATAGTTTGCAAGTACACAGATGTCCAAAAAGATATTACACTACTTAGAAATGCACCGTAGACTCTGCATAGTTAATTTTCTTTTTTCTTTTTTTTTTTTGAAAGAGTGAAAGGCCTGAATTTAGAAGACTGTCTAAAAAAGCTGCAGCATTTTTCATAATTATAAAAGAATTAAGTATTTTTATCAAAGTTATTATATATGATACATATTTTCTATTTTTAAAATATAAGGATTTTTTTGCATTAAAGAAGTGTCTATGTAATTCTGATATTAACTGGTTTTTCTTTGTTTCAGTTGCTAATTTTATAAAACACATAAACCAAAACAAACCCACAAACACATGAGGAAGGACAAGGAAACTATGAGTTAAGCTGGTAGCACCTGCACACCCTGACCTTCCATCTCTATTCACAGTAGTTATCATTGATGACTAAATCAGGTGTTTGAAAATTAGAGTTGTCAAAAGCACTTATGAGTTACCTCTCTGTTTGCTCCTTGCATTCATTACTCTAAATGCTGTGGAAGGGCAAGCATTGACTACTTAAAAATTAATGTAGAACTGACAGTCTGACCTATGAAATATAAATGTGACAAAAGTCTTTGTGAAGCTTTTTTTTCCTGTTGACATCATCACTTCTGTACAACCACACTTCATGATTCAGGTATCTCAGTTTTCTTTCTAAATCTAGTTAGAGATGATAGAAAGCAGGGTGAACACTCTACAATCCGACAGGTCCTTTGAATTGTTTTTAATTTTGAATTAATAGACACTTCAATAAGTACAGAAAATGACACAATTGTGTTTTGAAAAATGCCAAGTTTCATTTTGAAGACAAAATTTTTCAGGAATGCTATGCAAAGAAAATGCTGTAAGGAAAGATTTAGAGTACAGCTTGGGTTATATGTCTGGTAACTTCCTTAAGATAAAGAAACTAAAGAAAGACAATGTAAAAACTTTTGTTCTGCAAACACTAACTATTTCTTTATTTGCTAACAAATATTCACTTGTACTTCTGGGCAAGCTGGGAAGCCTTCTTTCTATTTTTTATTTAGTCTAGGTTTGTTTATTTGGATTTTGGGTTTTGTTGGGTGGGGATGTTTGTTTTGCTTTGGTCTGTTTGGGGTTTTTGTGGGGTTTTTTAAGCTTTGGAGACTTCTTAGACTTTACAGTCTTAGCCAGGACTCAAGATTCATGTCTTAAAATTTCAATAAAACCTTGTCTTATCCCTTCCTACAAAAATTTCAACTGAGCAGTGACCTCCTTCTGACCCATATGGCAACTTATTTCCCATCAAGCCCATCTGGATTTCAGACTGTCTAGAGGGAGTTTTATATTTCCTACTCTTCTGTTGTATGTTAGACCCCTCTTCTCAGACTCTTCTGTGCTGTGAAACTATACTATCTCATGCTTTTAAGTTAAAAAAGTATGTTTTCTTGAAAGTAAGAGTTAGTTCCTCCTAGTTCAAGAACATTCCAGTGAGACTGCTCTCAGCTCTTGCTGTTTGAATGGTAATGTAAGTGAAAGAATGGTATCTCATGGATGGACAGGACTTCAGATTTTTTGAGCTGGTTTAAGAGACCTGTTTGTCCTGCAAACAATAACAGGCACTGCAATGCCTGACATCCTGATGGAAACTGATAGCTAGTGAATGAAAATAACATATAATTTACAAACCACATTATATTTCATTTACACCCCCTCAAAAAGAAAAGCCTGTATACCTTATTATTTTTTTTAAATTACATGATCAAAATATTTAATAGAAAGATTTATTTTACAGGATTCAGGGTAAACTCTTCATTTATTAAAATGACTGGTTCCTTAAATTGCAACCTCACTTCTGAAATTCCTTAATTTGAGCTTATTATGGAAAATCTTTATTTAATTGTATCTGATGTCCTGGCTTACAAGGAAAAAGAGTTTTGTGTGCTAACTTAGCAGTCAAAATAATAAAAAGCACCTTTGGAATCCAGCTAGCAAAGATGACAGAAGGCAAAAGGGTGGAGGTGGAAGGCTGAATCTGGTGTCTCATCACAGCAAGAGTGGTGTGAATAGGGTAGGCATTTACTCTTTCACTTTCTAAGAAATAACACACAATATTTCTTTCAAAATTTATATGTTCTGCAGTGCCATCTGTTGGGAATACCCACCTGTTTGAGGCAAAAGGGAGTAATCAGTACTCAAATTCTTTTGGGGCAGCACCATCTTGTACATAAAATTTTCTTTTCCTTCACTGACAGTATGCTTTTAATGAAAAATAGTTTAATGTAGCAATAAAGGTTTTCAGCTACACATGTATTTAAAAGCTATCTAGCTGACAAGTTATTATAGACATGGGGATATGTAGGTAATTTATGCATCAGGATCTTTCTATAGAAATCATGAATTTTGATAGCTGTTGCTGGTCCCCAGTTCCTGAAAAAATTGTTTGATACAGATTCTCCCCCTCTACTACTGTCTCATGACACTGCACCTTGGGGAGATGCATTCAGCTCTGAAGCCCATGACATAAGAAGGACCTGGAATTTCTGGGCCAAGGCCAGAGGAGAGCTATGAACGTGATCAGAGATATGGAGCACGTCACCTATGAGGAAAGGCTGAGAGAGCTGGGATTGCTCAGTCTGGAGAAGAGAAACTTCTGGGGAGATCTTACAGCTCCTTCGAGTACCTAAAAGGGCTACAAAAAAGCTGGAGAGGGCTTCTGCTTGCATATGGTAGTGAAAGAACAAGAATGAATGTCTAAACTGAAAGAGGGTAAGGTTACATTAGGTATGAGGAAGAAATTGTTTAGCATGAGGATGGTGAGGCACTGGACATGTTGAACAGGGAAGTTGTGGATGCCTCATCCCTGAAGGTGTTCAAGGCTGGATTGGATGGATATTCTCCAAGCAACCTGGACTAATGGAAAAGATCCCTGTTCATGGCAGAGGGGTTGGAACGAGATGATCTTTAGAGTCCCTAAAACTCATTCCATTCTATGATTCTGCAGTTTAAAGCGATGCTAATTCTTTGAACTAAGAGCCCTTACATCTGACAAACATACAATGACTTAGACAAGAAACAAATGCAAAACATCCCTTAGTCTTCTCCCTCTGAAGTTGTAATTAAATATCTCAAAGCTTCTTTCCACGTGCCATTGAAGTAAGTCAAAGACACATCTGGCTGCAAATAAAATATCAAATGCTCACTTGGCAAAACTGAAAAATATAAATTAAGGGCCAGTATCCTCTGAGAGATAACAGAGACAAAATAAATGCAGACAATCCAAAGATATATGTTTTAGAATGCATAACCTTCTAGGATCATCAGAGTTTCAGAGGATCGTCATGAACTTTAAATGCAGAGAGTTCATTGCACAAGTTGACCAAAAGTTCAGTTGAATGTTGAATTTTTAAGTCCTGCATTAAAAATGTGACTTTGTTTCAAAAGTGAGTGCCTGCTCAAGTCAGTAAAAATTGTGATGTTTTTGTTTCATAGCATATATTTGAATAATTTAACAAGGGCAATACATGTTGTCCTTTTTTTTTTTTTAATTCTTTTAATTTCAAAATTTTCAAAAAAGTAGTAACCAAAGCAATGTTTTTATGACCGGTAAAGAGTGTTTGGAAAAATTATAGAGAATCAGCATTATATTTGAACTCTCTTACTGTTTGAAATTTGAACAATTTCCTGTAATCAGCAGGATTACTAGTTTCATGAAGGATTGGAGCAAATTCAAAGTTAGTTTTCTATTTTCTCTTTTCCCCTAAAAATTGAATTTCCATGCTGCACTAGTGATTGAGAACTGTGCTGTGTTTATGGGTTATCGGAGTTCATTCTGCTCGTGTTTGAGAAGCATCTCTTGAGATTTGTTCTTCCAGTAGCAGTCAAGTAAGAATAGAAAACATCAACCTTTTGAAAAATGCAAAAAGCCAATGAAGAAGTGAAAGATACATCCCATTAATAAGATGGGCCATTTCTTCATTAATGATTCATCTGAACTCTTTCCCTAGTTCTGCAGCCTGCTAATATCTAAAAACTTATTTGCCATATTGATGTTCAGGAACTGAGGATGAATTTGAATTCCATACCTTTTTGATTAACTCCAACTTTACAGGAACAAAGTGAAGGACATTTTAAAATCACAGTATGATCCTGTTGCATCTTTTAGTCTTTTTTAGGATTTAGAAAAAAGAAATCATAAATTTGTAATTTTATTTGATTTAGCACTAAATATTCTCCTTCAAACCAAAGATTAGCTGAAATTGTGGAAAGAAGAGCTTTATTGAAGCTGTTACCATGAACTGTCAGATAAGTAAGTTTAATAGCTACTGGCTTAATCTAAAATGGTTGACATAAAACAGACAATCTTTTTCTTCTAAATAGTATTTAGGGGAGAATGTAATGAATGGTACTCTTTAAAAGGCTTTTTGGAGATATAGGCCCTACAGATTTTACATATCTATCTCTTTGTTTCATTGTTGTCCTTAGTTTTAATCCCAACTGCCATTACAGGCAGACTAAAAAGTATTCCAGCGTCTCAGTTTGCTGTTCTATTTTGTATGCAGCTGAGTTCAGAGGTGAGGATGAATTAATTTGTTGTGATGAGCAGCAGGTGCTCTGTGTGGGTGTCCCTACTTGAAAGATGCATGATGAGACTCTATATCATGTTCTTAATATTTTCCTGATTAGTGGACCTATTTTATATGTAATGTTTCTGAAAAATAACATTTCAAAGTCGCTTACTTGTACAGATGGTGCCACAGTAGCATATGTATAGCTGTGTTTGAGCACCTGTGAAAGGCAGAGATTTTATGAAATGAAGAAGAAAATTTTCTGGCAGACAACATAATTTCATTACCAGAATGTAGAATTTCTGTCAGGTGCAGCTGTTTCTTTTTTTCTCTATTCTTTCCATCAGCCCATTGTTCTCCATTTTAGGACATAATAAGTAGGAGCACATCACATGCTAAGAAACCTCACAACTGCTTCCCTCTTTTCCCAGCATTCACTTATGATGAGAAGATGAGAAAACAATTTCTCATGCTTGTCAACAAGTCTGAAGTTTAACAGGATATGAGAAATCCCATCAGATGCCCTAAAGATATTAAAGGATTTGAGCACTCTAAGCCCTAAATTCACCATTAGTATCTAAGGGTTGTTCTGCAATCAGCATTTTAATTCACAAAGAATACATTTAAAAAAAAAAAACAAACCCTTATCATTCTCTCTTTAAGCACACACATAATATTTATTTACAACACTTTTATCTCATTTTATGCATTTCCCATATGAACTTATAAATAGAAAGAAAAACAAGGTAAAATTCTTATTTATAAATTGGTAAGTTTTCAAGATTTTAGGAAATAACTTTTCCGTTTGTACGACTTGCTGTAACTCCTAGTGTAGTCATATATTGCTTGGTTGATTATAATAAATAAATAATAAATCTAAATAAATAAATCTGAATGCATTGATAATAAATCGGAATAAATTGCTCTTTCTGTCCTTGTGCTGTCCTGAATAAAAGACGACTAAGAATGAAACACAAACCTCATTTAATGGTCAGCAAGGGATTGCACCACAGTGCATGTCCTCAGGGTGTGCTAGCTATGATAATATGTCCCTTAGCATAATTATTCCCTTTGCATCCTCATTCCCTTAGCATTCTCAGCACGTGCCCCTCATCACAGTGGTCTATATGCAAGGTCAGATGGAGGTGAATAAGCTTGAGGCCTGCAAAAAGCAGGACTGGGAGACCTGTCTTGGGTGATAGAATCATAGAATATCCTAATCTGAAAGAGGCTCACAAGGATCATCAAAGCCCAGCTCCTGGCCCTGCGCAGGTTAGCCTCAAGGGCCTGCCTTCTGTGTGGCTCCATCTGGTCAAAGAAATCTTAGATGAACATTGCTGATCTCTTGACAACCTGAGTGAACTCAGAATAGGAAAGCACTCAGTAATACACGTTTCCCTCAGTTCTCCAGGTTTAAATTTCCAATGTGAGGTGATGAGCAAGGCTGTGTTAAGGTTTGGAATAACCATGTAGTTAAAAGGCTTTCTATGACACTCTGCAAGGAATTGTATACTAAGATTTCAAGTTTGCATTTTCAAGTGAACATTCATATTAAAATAAAAGACCTCTTGTACATCTTGTAACTTATAAATTTTTGAAAATACTTGACATTTAGGACAAATTCTCTACTCAGACAATTTCCTTCTGATGGGACTTGTTCTATCCCTACAACAAGAAAACTGTCCTTCTGTATCATGAATGTGATGTTATTTTACCATGGAAGAGTTGCTTGAGTTTATGCATGAGTTTCTTCTGAAGAATGAGAAATGCTAGAGATAACTGCTCTCAGTACAGAAAACATCGCTTGTTGTATCCAAAATACACATTAATATTTCTTTAAAAATTTCCAAAATGGCTGTTACTTTAATCCTGTAACATGAAATGAATATTGACAGAGAAGCATAAAACAGGGATAATGAAACTGTGTAGTAGCATGCAGTGGTGGAGATGAGAGTGGAAGGTAGTCTGGAGTTGGTGTTAAGTCCACATTTTCTCATTTGCCTAGTAATAATATAGGAGGAAGCACACACATTTTTATAGTAGAGGCAGGAACATTACAACTGGAGTTTCGTAGAAGTCTAAAAAAGCAGAAAATTAATGCAGTTTAGATAAAATAAAAAAGAGCAGCACAACATAATTGGAAAAAGATAATCTGAATGACAGGGTTTTGGTCAGATGGAAATACTTGAAAATTAGAAATGTAAGTATCTGGAGGTTTAGAAGTGGACACAAAATGGTTATATGTATAAAATTTAAGAAGGCAGAGGAAAAGTGGAAGCATGGGTTGCAGAGTAGGAAGGAAAGTTACAGGGTAGGAAAGAAATATGGTGACTGATTTTAAATACACAGAGAAATAGTGCATCACCAGACAAATGAGTGTCTGTTTGCACTGCTTTGGTGAAAACATGCCTGAGGTATTCTGTGATCTCTTCATTCTGGAAAATGACAAATGATAAATGCTGTTACTAAAAATGATTAAGCATCTGTGATAAATATGCTCATTGGAAAAAACAACAAAAAAAAAAGATTGAAGACCTTGCACATATATAGAGGGGGAAATCTCTGTGGCTGAAAACTCCGTCAATTCTTATTTTTGATTTTCAGAACCTGATCCATGAATGGGCTGCAGCAGTTTCAGAGATTACCTATCCATGTTGTCCAGCATTCTTCCTTGCTACAGACCTCCTCCTCCTCCTCCTCCCTGTTTTCCACCCTGCAGTGCTGTGTCCTGTGTGGGGTGAGCCAGGATCTGCAGGTCTTGACAAATGCCTGTCCAGAGACAGAGTTCTTCAGTGCTGTGTTGGATAACACCTGCTCTTCCAAAGGTTGTTGTCTCATAACTGGGAGGTTTCTCACAGCTCAAATTTATTCAAAACATGCTAAATAAGAAATAGAGAATAAAAAATGGGAGATATTAGTATGTCACTGAGTAAAGCCCTGGTATCCTTCTAAGCTGACTAGTGACTGTAATTCAGTTTCCTTCCATCTAAAAAGATGTGGCTAAACTGGAGATGGTGACAAGAACAGGCAGCGGCCACAGCTCAGAGTATGGAGTGACAGAAAAGAAATGAATAAAAAGAATATAAGGTTTTCACTTGTAGAAAAGAGATGAGGAAATTTATAATAGATGTTAAGGAAACTTCCCAGACTGACCATTCAGGAGACTCTCTGGCAGTCACACTCCCAATGCCAGAGGCTTCCACTGCTGGGATCTCCTTCACAGTAGCTCCAGTGAGCCAACAAGTGCCTGGCTTGACTCCCCACACACTCCACTCACATGCAGCCAGACCAGGTTCCTTTACAGTTTCGAGCTTGGGTTTCCTATGGCAGAATCACAGATATCTCATCCCACAAAGACATTTATTCTTGGTGCAGTAATACAAAAAAGAACTTAAGCTGATGCCTTTGAGGGGGACACCATGCCTTTTATCCCCTTGCAGTCAAGCATGAGCAAGTCTCACTCTTCCTCCTGAGTCCTCCACTCCTGCTGTGTCTTTCAGGGTCCATCCACCTGGCTGTCACCACCTGTCTTTGTGTCCTTTGTTAACCAAAGGGCTGGCAGGTCTTGGCCTCCTGTCTTAGGCCACCACCCACAGCTTAATCTCCATCTCAATCTGCAGTTGGCAAATTGAGCATCAAATCTTTGCCTTTGCATAGAGATCTCTAAAAGTACTGTGGAGAAAATCATTGAGGAATAAATTCACTCTTTCTTTTCATAAAAGAGTGAAAGAAAATAATATCAAAGAGAAAATACTTATCATTTGGCTTGGGGTTCATTCCAAGTGGATGCTGAGAGTTTTCACTGAATGGAAATTCAACTTGGAGCATCTTTCCTCAGTGAGCCAGAGATAATAATAATAATAATAATAATAATAATAGTAGTAGTAGTAGTAATAAGGGTATGAAGAGGAACTAGAAAAGTCTATGAAAGAAAACTCTGTGGAGGGTTTTTAAATAAAACATCATTTTTTTCCTCAGGAAATCCCTGATCATTCTTGAGGCTGGGCAAGACCGAGGGAAAATCAATGTCATGTGGCTATTTTTTCTTAAGCTGTTTTCTACATACTTACTGGTCTCAAAAGCAAAAATAAAGCATTGAAAGAATGCCTGGCCTGCCCTATAAGGTCATTCTTACAGCTTTAATGCCAAGGTCTGGTAGATTTTTCCAAGACTATGGAGCATCCTCTGCTTTCATTAATTAGAAAACAGAGATCAGTGCATAGTTTTGCTATTCGCTGATATCATGCAGTCAATTAAATTTTGTCTTGAGTTTTTAAGGTGATAAATAAATCTCTCTTATTTTTCTAAAACTGCTGATAGCTAGTCATAGTATACTTTGCATCTGGAGATGCTTGTATTCAATATGGGGTGAGTATATAATCCACCACATTAAATTTGTAAAAGATTTTAGGATTCTTTGCAATTAAATGAGCTATATAAATGCAAGCTGGTATTATGTTTGCAAAATCTGTGCAACTGAGAAGATCAATCTTCCAGAAAAATGTCAGCAGATACAACTACTTTATTATTTCTGAAGGCCAAGAATAAGAAAGTGATAGAAAATAAAATCAGCAGACTGGGTAAGAATGGTTTCTTTTTGGTTGTTTTTCCTTCATGAAAGAAAACAATGGATTCCAAAAAATATCAAGTAACACTTTAGACTTTACCTTTTGTAGTTCATATAGCCTATCATCCTTGTGTATCACAGGCTCTGTCTTTCCTACATGAAAAATTATGGTAGCTAATAATGCACATAGATATGAGACATAGTCAAATATGAGTAAATATGTGAATAAATAATTAGAAGCATTGCTTTCAAGTTACCTTTGTAGAAATCTGTCCAGGTGCTAATGTGTTACGAATTAGTTTTCTGGATAGGGCAGTTCCTTCCTACATATTTCATAAAGACACATTTTAAACATTCAGCATGACACTCTTTATCACAGTCTTGGATACTGAAATTCAAAGAGGAGGGCTAAGTGATAAAGCCAAGCTCAAGAAGACTACAAATAATAAAACAGCAGGAAAGGACAAGGTCCTATTTTAAAACCTCTGAATCGCCAAGTCTGTAATTTCTTTTAACACCGGATATCTACCCAGATTCTTTAGGGAAAGAAAAAAAAAGTGACCTATCTTGAGACACTTGTACGGCTGGCAGGTTCAATACCTGCTTGTCTTATGTCTTTCTGTCACTGCCATCCTGGACAATTCAGAGACTGTTGAGGGTTAGTTCTCTCCCTTTTTTTTCCCCTCTGTTGAATTTTCCCCATTATCATGCTAAGATACCTGTTGACTGGGCCCTGGTGACAAGGGGGAGGGGACGGGAGAAAAGAAGCAAGCCCCACGAGATTCAAACAGCCAGAAGAGGAAGCGGAAGGCTGGGCCTCGGCCCATTTCCCCCGTGGAGTTGGGACGAGAAGGACAATCGCCGCCTCTCCTCCATCTCTGCCATCCCAGCGTCGGGAAACCACCATCGGACCCTGCCCGGCTGCCTTCTCACTGTAACCTGCCACCATCCAGCACTCTGCTGAGCACTGGGACCCACACCGTGAGCGGAGAGCTCTCTCTCCATCTCTCTCTCCCCCTGGGACAGCGCTGCCATCACCCCCAGCCCTCCTGCGGCTCTGCGGGACCCGCCCGCCCCCAGCACCGGGAACTGCAGCTCAGGGAAAAGGTGCCTGCAGCCAAAAAACACTGGGACTGAGTTACTGTTCTGTTTGTGGGTAATTTCATAGCTGTTGTTGTTCTTGTTTGTCTTGTTAGATATACTAGTAAAGAACTGTTATTCCTACCCCCATATCTTTGCCTGAGAGCTCTCTTAATTCCAAAATTATAATAATCGGAAGAATCACGTTTTTTTCAGTCCAAAGGGAAGCTTCTGCTTTCCTTAGCAAACACCTGTCTTTCAAACCAAGACAGATTTTGGCCACCCAACGTGGGGCCCAAGAGCATTGAGAGAAAAGGGTGAAAAAGGAATAACAGTTCTTGAGTTACCTCAGTTTTGTGTTAGGTGGCATCATGTTGTCCAGCTTACCGTGGTTTGGGCTCCATGTGGCCACAGCTTTATCTCTCCCATTTGCAATCCCTTACTTGAACATGGGTCCTATAACTCAGGCTGCTGTAACTATTATTCAGTTCCTTTTGTGGGCTGATAACGTGAGAAATTCATGGATTTTTAACTTCCTCTGGAAGGTGGGCACATGGATTCAGAGCTATCACACTCTAACTGTATGTTTTTGGGGTTACTTTAATAATGGTACATACTGTGAGGATATGACACCAGGGAAAATTTTGTCCCAACCCCTTACACAGTTTTTTGGGTCTGCTCCACCAGCTTTTGAGGGGTTCAAATCTCTTCTAAACAGTAATGATATCATACAGTGGCTGACATTGTTAATAGGCCTTGTAAACCTGTTCTATTTAACATTCCGAGATGAGGGGAGATTGACTTGGATGACAACCCTGATATGTCCCCCAAGGAATAGGGATCCTGCCCCAGAGCCTGGCCCTGCCCCAGAGCATGGCTCTGCCCCAGAGACTAAGGACTCTGCCCCAGAGCCTGACCCTGCCCCTGCCCCAGAGACTAAGGATTCTCCCCCAGAGACTAAGGATTCTGCCCCAGAGGTTAAGGATGTCTCCCCTGAGCCTGATTCTACCCCAGAGCTCACCTCAGAAAGGAACCATCCAGAGTGGGTGGGGTTTCTAGTGAAGGAGATGGGCCAAATGCTGAAGGAGTACCTTTCCCCAGCTCTTGAGAAACTCTCCCTCTGCCTTAAAGAGGGAGAACCTGATGGTGCAGCAGTGGAACCCACAAATGTTACATCTCTCCAGGCTCCAGCTTAACTGCAAGGGCACTCACAGCCAGCAGCAGTTGCCCCTGTGGAAACTAGAAAGTCTAAGGTGAAAACAAAGCACCTAGATAATAATGATCAGAAAGCAGGGCCCTCACAACCAGCAGGGGAGCCAGAGGTTGAGATCGTCACGGAGTCCCTGTCATATGAGAGTCTCCGTAATCTGCGTAAAGATGTTGTACGAAGGGGCCGTGAGGCTTTTACAACGTGGTTACTGCGGGTCTGGGACCTTATGGGTACAGGTGTGCAACTGGATGGTACTGAGGTAAGGAATTTGTGACCCCTGACCCAGGACTCAGGTGTGGATCACATATTCGTAAGGGAACCAGGCCCCCTTTCCCTCTGGGAGCGGCTTTTAATGAGTGTAAGAGAGAGGTTTGTCCATAGAGAGAGAATGCAGGAGCACCACCATAGAATGCACTGGAAGACCGCTGAGGAGGGGATCCAACAGCTGAGAGAAGTAGCAATACTGGAAGTACTCTTTGGGAGGGGTGGACAACATGACAATGACCCCGACAAGGTCAGGTGCACAGGGCAGATGTTGTGGAATCTGGCACACCTGGGGCCATCTCAATACACCACATTCATTGCAGCCATTAATGCTGACACCAACCACGAGACAGTGGGTTCTGTTGCCGATAAGCTCAGAAATTTTGAGAGCATAATGAATGGCCCAATGCAGGCTCAGGTCTCTGCTGTGATTAGGGAACTCAAAGAGGAGTTCAAGGAGGAGATAAGAGGGGTGAGGGAGGAGATGAGGAAGGTCAATGCAGCACCAGTGCGAGTCACAGATGCCAGAGTTAGAGCCCAACGTCCCCCGGCTAGGGAGAGAGGATACACCCCACGAGCTGACCTGTGGTTCTTTCTGCGTGACCATGGGGAAGACATGAGGAGGTGGGATGGGAAATCCACTTCTGCCCTGGCAGCGCGGGTGCGTCAATTCAGGGAGGGAAACACTAACCAAAGGAGCTCCACTAAAGTGAAGGTAGCCTCAACTTCCCGTAACCAAGATGCAGGGTATTACAAAAGGGAGGATGATTTGTCAGATCCCCTTGAGGGAACCTCCAACATGTATGCCCAGGAAGGAAATAATAACCAGTGCTAGAGGGGCCCTGCCTCTAGCCAGGGAGAGGCACGGGAAAACCGGGTCTTTTGGACGGTGTGGATCCGATGGCCTGGCACATCAGAGCCACAAAAACATAGGGCATTAGTTGACACTGGTTCACAGGTCACCCTAATACCATCAGAACATGTGGGGGAAGAGCCTGTTTCTATTGCTGGGGTGACAGGGGGATCACAGGAATTGACTTTGCTGGAGGCTGAGGTGAGCCTGACTGGGAAGGAGTGGCAGAAGCATCCAGTTGTGACTGGCCCAGAGGCACCGTGTATTCTAGGCATAGACTTCCTCAGGAATGGTTATTACAAAGACCCAAAGGGACTCAGGTGGGCTTTTGGAATAGCTGCTGTAGGGGCGGAAAACATTAAGCAATTGAACACCTTGCTTGGACTGTCAGAGAACCCATCTGTAGTGGGACTCCTGAAGGTGAAGGAGCAGCAAGTGCCAATTGCCACCTCCACAGTGCACCACCGGCAGTACAGGACAAATCGAGATGCCGTGATCCTCATCCACAAGATGATCTGTGAGCTGGAGGGCCAAGGGGTGGTCAGCAAAACCCACTCACCCTTCAACAGCCCCATCTGGCCTGTGCGTAAGTCTGACAGAGAATGGAGATTGACTGTGGACTATCGTGCACTGAATGAAGTGACTCCACCGCTGAGCGCTGCCGTGCCGGACATGCTGGAACTCCAGTACGAGCTGGAGTCCAAGGCAGCAAAGTGGTACGCCACCATTGACATTGCCAATGCATTTTTCTCCATTCCTCTGGCAGCAGAGTGCAGGCCTCAGTTTGCTTTCACCTGGAGGGGCGTGCAGTACACCTGGAACCAACTGCCCCAGGGGTGGAAACACAGCCCCACCATCTGCCATGGACTGATCCAGGCTGCACTGGAAAAGGGTGAAGCTCCAGAACATCTGCAATACATTGATGACATCATTGTGTGGGGGAACACAGCAATGGAAGTATTTGAGAAAGGAGAAAAGATCATCCAAATTCTGCTGGGAGCCAGTTTTGCCATCAAGAGGAGCAAAGTCAAAGGTCCTGCCCGAGAGATCCAGTTCCTGGGAGTAAAGTGGCAAGACGGGCGGCGCCAAATCCCCACTGAGGTCATCAATAAGATCACCGCGATGTCTCCACCAACCAACAAGAAGGAAACACAAGCTTTCCTAGGTGCCATAGGCTTTTGGAGAATGCACATTCCTGAGTACAGCCAGATCGTGAGCCCTCTCTACCTGGTCACCTGGAAAAAGAACGAATTCCACTGGGGCCCTGAGCAGCAGCAAGCCTTTGCCCAGATCAAGCAGGAGATCACTCATGCTGTAGCCCTCGGCCCAGTCAGGACGGGACCAGAGGTGAAGAATGTGCTCTACTCTGCAGCCGGGAACAAAGGCTTGTCCTGGAGCCTTTGGCAGAAGGTACCTGGTGAGACCCGAGGCTGACCTCTGGGATTCTGGAGCCGAAGTTACAGAGGGTTTGAAGCCAACTACACCCCAACAGAGAAAGAGATCTTGGCTGCTTATGAAGGAGTTCAAGCTGCCTCAGAAGTGATTGGCACAGAAGCACAGCTCCTCCTGGCACCCCGACTACCAGTGCTGGGGTGGATGTTTAAAGGAAAGGTCCCCTCTACCCACCATGCCACCGATGCCACATGGAGTAAGTGGATTGCCCTCATCACACAGCGCGCCCATATCGGAAACCCAAATCGCCCTGGGATTTTGGAAATAATTACAAACTGGCCAGAAGGTGAAAATTTTGGTCTTGCCAATGAAGAGGAGCAAGAACAAGTGACCCGGGCTGATGAAGCCCCGCCATACAACCAACTGCCAGCAGATGAAACTCGCTACGCTCTTTTCACTGATGGTTCCTGTCGCATCGTGGGGATGAACCGGAAGTGGAAAGCAGCCGTATGGAGCCCCACACGACAGGTTGCACAAGCTACTGAAGGAGAAGGTGGATCAAGTCAACTTGCTGAACTCAAAGCCGTTCAGCTGGCCCTGGACATTGCTGAAAGAGAGAAGTGGCCAAAGCTTTACCTTTACACTGATTCATGGATGGTAGCCAATGCTCTGTGGGGCTGGCTGGAAAGATGGAAAAAAGCTAACTGGCAACGTAGGGGAAAACCAATCTGGGCTGCTGATGAGTGGAAAGACATTGCCAGTCGGGTAGAGAAGCTACCCGTAAAGGTCCATCATGTAGATGCCCATGTCCCCAAGAGTCGGGCTAATGAGGAGCACCAACACAATGAGCAAGTAGATCAGGCTGCAGGGATAGATGTGTCACAGATAGACTTAGACTGGCAACACAAGGGAGAGTTGTTTCTGGCTCGATGGGCCCACGATGCCTCAGGTCACCAAGGCAGAGATGCTACCTATAAGTGGGCACGAGACCGAGGGGTGGATCTCGCCATGGACAGTATTTCCCAGGTTATCCATGACTGTGAGACGTGTGCTGCCATCAAGCAAGCCAAGCGAGTGAAGCCCCTCTGGTATGGGGGGCAGTGGTCCAAATATAAGTATGGGGAGGCCTGGCAGATTGACTACATCACACTGCCTCAGACACGCCAAGGCAAGCACTACGTGCTGACCATGGTGGAAGCCACCACTGGATGGTTGGAGACCTACCCTGTGCCTCATGCTACTGCCCGCAACACCATCCTGGGCCTGGAAAAGCAAGTCCTTTGGAGACATGGTACCCCTGAGAGAATTGAGCCAGACAATGGGACTCATTTCAAGAACAGCCTCATAAACACCTGGGCCAGAGAACACGGCATCGAGGGGTGTACCACATTCCTTATCACGCACCAGCGGCTGGGAAAGTGGAACGGTGCAATGGGCTGCTTAAAACCACCTTGAAGGCACTGGGTGGGGGGACTTTCAAGAACTGGGAGATTAATCTACCAAAGGCCACATGGTTAGTGAACACCCGAGGTTCCACTAATCGAGCGGGCCCTGCCCAGTCTGAGCCCTTGAGAACACCAGATGAGGACAAGGTTCCAGTGGTGCATATGAGAGGTATGCTAGGAAAAACTGTTTGGGTGAACCCTGTCTCCAGCAAAGACAATCCAATTCGTGGGGTGGTCTTTGCTCAAGGGCCAGGTTGTACCTGGTGGGTGATGCAAAGGGATGGAAAGACCCGATGCATACCCCAAGGAGACCTTGTTTTAGGGTGAACTACCTATGATACTGTGCCTGTATCTGTAACTGTACGGATGTGTATAATTTGAAGATTTTAATTTGATTTAGCATGATGGTAGGGGAAAATTCGGGGTGGATAATGTTGGGGGTTAGTTCTCTCCCTTTTTTTTCCCCTCTGTTGAATTTTCCCCATTGTCATGCTAAGATACCTGTTGACTGGGGCCTGGTGACAAGGGGGAGGGGACGGGAGAAAAGAAGCAAGCCCCGCGAGATTCAAACAGCCAGAAGAGGAAGCGGAAGGCTGGGCCTCGCCCCATTTCCCCCGCGGAGTTGGGACGAGAAGGACGATCGCTGCCTCTGTCCCATCCCTGCCATCCCAGCATCGGGAAACCACCATCGGACCCTGCCTGGCTGTCTTCTCGCTGTGAACTACCACCATCCAGCACTCTACTGAGCACTGGGACCCACACCGTGAGCGGAGAGCTCTCTCTCCATCTCTCTCTCCTCCTGGGACAGCGCTGCCATCACCCCCAGCCCTCCTGCATCTCTGCGGGACCTGCCCGCCCCCAGCACCGGGAACTGCAGCTCAGGGAAAAGGTGCCTGCAGCCAAAAAACACTGGGACTGAGTTACTGTTCTGTTTGTGGGTAATTTCATAGCTGTTGTTGTTCTTGTTTGTCTTGTTAGATATACTAGTAAAGAACTGTTATTCCTACCCCCATATCTTTGCCTGAGAGCTCTCTTAATTCCAAAATTATAATAATCGGAAGAATCACGTTTTTTTCAGTCCAAAGGGAAGCTTCTGCTTTCCTTAGCAAACACCTGTCTTTCAAACCAAGACAGAGACAAAAACTGGTTGTGCCTTATTTGTCTCTGAGTGAATGTGATCTGTGAAAAGCTGTGTTTAAGATGTCTGGTCAAAGACTTGAGGAAATGAGGCAGATGTAGGCTGAGAAAAGAATGCAAGCAGTTCACTGCCATATTCCAAAGTGCTCTGTCTCAGTTGTCTCCAGAAGAAACAGAAATAAAGGTCTGATGTTTTCTATCACATGTAGAGATATAGAAAGTGATGTCCTGTATGCACGGACAGTTGTTGCAGCTCATAAGCACTCAACACTTATGTCCAGCTGTGGCTGGGCCCAAAAAGGTGAATGCAATGAATGATAGATGTGGGCCAGTAGGGCACTGTAGCATAGTTAAGAGCTTATTCTGCTCTTTTTAACTTGCAAAGTTGAAAGAGCTTTGATTTTAACAGTCATCAGTGAAACAGACATTGAAATATATTTGCAAGCAGAATTGAAACCAGCTCTCTGTTCCACTGCCAGCTATTTGTAATATATCCCTGTTTTGGAAAGAATTTCAAATATAAGTTCCAAGATTGGTTTTGCTCATTGAAAGCACAGCCTTCCTTTTAAACTCTCTTCCATTAGATATTTGACAACAATTATTCTTCAGGACAAAATGCCTTCATCCAACCGAGTAACAGCAAAAATAGGCTCTTTTTAAATTCCTCCACACTAAATTGTATGGAAATGTTAATTGTTTATTAAGGAACTGCAGGCTGAAAAATAATTTCTCAGAGTGGCTGGTGGAAAGAAACAAATACCAAAAAAACAACTTCTGTGAAAATCGGTATAGTCTGAAAACAGCTACAAAACTGAATAAAACACCACATAATTGTCTCAAAGAAGTAATGCAAGGTTTAATTACCTGAAATGTGATGTACCAGAAGTCTTTATTGATTTCAGATAAAGCTTTTGGTGCTTGAAACTCTACAAATCAACTACTTGGTAGAAATTTTCCATTAAAATCTTACTTCATACAAATTACAGTTTTTGCAAGGCTTCAATTACATGGAATTTTTAAAAAGCTCATAAAGAAAGAAAGCCCTTAGATGTTACATTTTTCAAACGATCTGCTTTCAGCTTGCTGCCAGGTTTTCTTATTAGATAGGTTCAGTGAAGAAAACCAGATTGTTTTGTTTCGCTCAGATCCACAAGCCAGAAAGGATAGTCCCCTCAAAGGATTTGGCGAAGGGAGCTTAAGATCCTGGCTCCAAAACCTAAAAGCACCAAATATGCCTGAAAAGGGAGGCCACAAATGCTCACCTTGGAAACATCTTAGTGCACATTTTGTCAACTTTTTAGACTGTCTGGTGCTTCTCAGCTAACCCAAGACCCAGCAGGTACAAATGCCTCTGCGTGTTCTCCATTTCTCTGTCAAAGCAACCACCAGCTGCAAAAGTTTTCCACTGTTGCTAAGGGGAGCAAACATGAAGGCAATCCTCAAAACACCCTGGCTCAGGTGTGGTAGAAATCTGGATACATTTTGCTTTTCAGGAGAAGAATCTTAGCTAATATCTTGTAGAAGAGTTTTTGTTGAAACAACTCTGATTTCAATTTTTTCTTATGATTCTGTGTGCGAGATCCTCAAACCCCTTCCTGTGATTGAGAACTCTCATTGATCTAGAGATAATAAAAATAAGAAAGCTCAAAGCAGTTTCTGCAATTTTGCTATGTTGTTTTGTTTCTGTTTTCAACTCCAGGGCCCCACCCTAAAGTTATCTGAACTGTCTCAGTCTTGGTCCTCTATTCTATAGTTTAAGAAGAATCAGTAGAATTTGCCTTTTTTCTTCTATTAAATCTGCACGCAAACTTTAAATGCAAAGTGAAAGGTTTTTCAAATCATGTTTGCCCGTGGTTATTTACTTTGTTATCTAGACTATTTCTAGCACTTTTTGATTAATACCTGAGCAGTCTTTACCTGTAGTGCTCAGTTTGCATGTGTCACTCCCATTGTTATTCCTTCAGGCTTTAACTTAAGACATCACATTATTAGTTAAATAATTTTTTGGGTTTTTTTTGTTTGTTTGTTTTGTTTTTAAGAAGGAAAATATGGGGAGAGGATTATATTTTTTTTCTTTCTTTTTTTTTTTCTTTTAAGGAGGAAAATACAGGGTTTTTAATATTCCTAACAATTTAATTAAGTATAAAGCATTAACTTAATATTAATAATGGGGATCTGAAAATTGAAACAAGTGCAACTCAAACCTAGAACCTCAAAATATCAGTTGGATGTCTGAATTACTTACTTTTTGTTGGGGATTGGTTTTTCCTTTCCTCTCTTCTATGGAATTTTTTCCCATTGACATGCTAAGGAGCACTGAGGACTAGGTCCTTGAGACCTTGATATGAGGGGAAGGAGAGCCTCTCTGCTTTTTTGGGAGTTTCTCTCGGAGGGAGGGTGTAAGGGGGGGTTAGAAGATTAGAAGCAGGTAAAGGAAAGCGGGGGGCAGTTGCTGGCTTGCTTGCTGGCTCTTGGAGTCGGAAGAGGAAGGTCACTGCTGCCAACCCCCCACCATCCCAATGGCAGGAGCTGCCTCTTCTGTTGGACCCCACAGCACTGCCCTGTTTGGACACCTTCTCGATTCAGCTTGCTATCTCCAAGCATCCTGTTGGAGCACCGGGACCGACGCTGCCCCAAGGGCTCGTGAGCAAAGTCTCTCCTCCATCCCTTTCCCGTCTGGGACACAGCCTCCATCACCCCCAGTGCACCATCCTTCAGCTGTGCAGGATCACCACATCTGCCCCGTCCACCCAGCAATCTGCCAGCACTCACTGCCAGCTGTGATGGTGCCTGCAGCACAGGGAAGGGTGTCTGCAGCCGAGAAGGACTGGAACTGGGTTACTGCTCTGTTTGTTGGTGATTTCATTGGTGCTGTTGTTTTGTTTGTCTCCTTAGATATACCAGTAAAGAACTGTTATTCCTATCCACATATCTTTGCCTGAGAGCCTTTTAATTTCAAAATTATACTGACTCGAGGGCGGGATTTCTTAGCTCCATTTTGAGGGAAGGCCCTGCTCTTCCCTAGCACACAACTGTCTTTTCAAACCAGGACACGATTCTATCCTAAGAATTTATCCAAAATTTCATCTATACATTAACTTTGCTTTGTCATCTATGAACTTGTATGTTCGTACTTGATTGAAAGGAAATTGAACCTCATCCATGGCTCAAAATACACCTTATTCTGGCCAGCACTGACTATAAACCATTGTTGTACTTCAACAAACATCAGCCCCTGGCCATCTGTTGCTTGACAGGAATGCTTTTCACCCTGTAGAGCTAAGATGATGTAAACAGTTTGCTGCCATTCAGATGTCTGGTCCTTTTGACTATTCCTCTGTCCTTGCCTGGACTTTCCCATTCTTTATTTTTGGTTAAGACTGATTTTCCTGCCACTACGCCCTCTGTCCCATGCGGTTATTGGTTTAACCCTGCAAATATCTTTTACAGTTCAGTGGAAGGTTGGTCTTTGTCATTCTGGACAAAAAGTGTACATATATATACATATATGTCACTGAAGGATGCTTGAGGAGTCTAATTTCTGTAGTATCTCATTTATTCTTACTTTGTAAGAACCCCTGTGAAAAATTCCTGTCACAGCTGTGGTTCCCCATAAAACTGGCGGGAATGTGGCAGGTGGAGCCCACACAGGTAACACCAAACTCCTACCTACACACTGGCTACTGTGGATAAATAATGTGGTTCTTACCACTGAGAAGCATTAAGTGTTCTCTAAACCCTTTTATGACCTATTTTCAAAAGGTTTGTTTTGTCATGGGTTTTAAATTTCAACCAGCATAAGGCAACTTTGCATAAGCATGCTTCTTTGGATGAAATTAATTCTCACTAAGAAATGCAAATTTTATAAAAAAGAAATACTACTCTTAAAATATCAGGGAAGGACAGCTTGTCTTATCTTTGAGCATCTTTCTCTTAGAACTGAATACATTTCAATGAAGGTCGATGTTTGGGCTCTTTTAAAGCCACAAAAATGATAGTTTTTCTGTTTCCTTCATCACAACTGGCTCTACACCTCAAGGTGTCATTCTATAATAGAAGTAAACAACGTTTCTTTTTACAAGTTGACTGTACTTGGTAAAACAAACTAGGATATTGTGGTCATGATAGTCTAAGGCTATAACAGAGCTCATGCAGGTGGGTAATATTTTTATTTACCTAGTGATGCAGCTGGAAAAAGAATAAACTAGCTTTTGTTTATGTGATGGCTTTATGAGGTCACAAATAAGAGGGAGGAGGAAGTTGCATGCAATGACTATAAATTCTTGACATGGAAGTAGAATATAAAAGCAGTAGACTGGCAAATTTTGTATTTCAAGTCTATACTACCTGTAAAGAGATTATAAAATAATGAGATATATATTGTAGTGGCTCAAGGATGCAGCTCTTTACTCATGTGAGTGAACAGTTAATGCATTGTGCCCGTAAAATGCCTACAGAGTTAATGGAGGTAAAGGCATAAAATTTTACTAATGTTTAAGCATTTAAAGGAATTTATTCAGTTATTCTGATTGCAAATGTTTTTTATCCAAGCTTAGTAAGCTGGTCAGACTAGTTTACAGAAAATATAAGTTGAAAATATTGACAGATTTATCAGAGATGTGTTTGATTTATTGAATTAAAAAAAAATCTGCACTAAGGTTCAGTTCTCAGAAAATTGTACTTAACTGAACCTCAAAAAATATGACTACTAAACTTTCTCTGTTTCACATTATAACATTTAGGCTGTGATTTTAGGAAAAAGAGTACCCCACACAAAGCTGCATCTTTCAAGTTAGATGATTTCAAGAAAATAAATCAGCTTTCTTTTTTTGATTACAAATTTGATCCAGAACAAGAACCCTTTCCTCCTTCTTGTAGGCATTGTCTAAAAAGATGAAAATCTTTGCATTAGGAGTCAGAGGTTTTGTTTCCAAAGTCTGAAGGCAGAAAATCTGTGCTGGCAGGCAGTAGTACTCTGTGGAATGGGAAATAAACCAGAGCACGTGATGCTTCAGGTAGAGACTGATAAATCTAAATGGTAAATAGCTTTTTGTTTATTTGGCTGTGGGGGTTACTGTCTCAGTGTATTAAAAAGATAAAAAACTTCTTTCAAAGGAAAATAATTGCTATCTATTTGCTGCAGGAGTATTTCTACTTCCAGGCTCTTGCACAAATGTGCAAAAGTACACTGTCTTGTCGGGAAGATCCCATCTCTTAAACTAACAAATTAAAAATGTCCAAAGCAGGGATTTCAGGATCTATTTTTTGTCTACTTTTCTGATTTTGCTGCCAGTAAGCCTTGTTTTTCCACTCCTGTGCTGCAAAGACTAATTATCAAATGAAATCAGCTTCATATCCTGAAGCAGTCCCTGCAAATACAAGGTCACCCTTCAGGTGGTGTCTGCAAAGTACTTTGATTTATTGTTCTTGCACTTTTGTGGGGAAGCATGAGGAAATTCTTTCTGATGCATATGCTTACGTGAGACAATTATGTGGTTTTTTTTCACTCCAGAAAATTGCTTTTTTTTCCACTGTCAATGTGATACATGCAAATTTGTAAAGTCCTCATATTTGGTAAAAGCTCTAATCCAATCAGTTATTGACCAGAAAAGTTCATGAAATGAGTCATGCCCACCCATGCAGGTTTAGTAGAGTCCATCAAGTAATGCTTTTCTTGATCTTAATCACACATTAAAACAAATAAAAGAAAAAAGAACTATAAATGTGACAAGAATAACCCTTTTAGCTCCCATACTGACTCCTTTCATAAGCAGACATACCTCTCCTTCCCCTTCCTCTATCTTCATTCACCACATCTCTGACTTCTGCAGCAAAGAAGGTAAGCTCTCTTCAGTGGACAAATTGAAATTAAGACTTAAAAAAAAAATGGAGGGATGCCCTTCCTTTACCCTCACTCAAAAATAAGTTTCTTTTTCTGTTTATTTTTCACTACCTAGCAATTAAGGGGAAAATAGTCAGAATTTTAACTCTTCTGTGTGTTTTTTGTTTGTTTGTTTGTTTTGTTTTTGTATTGTTTTTGTTTTGTTTTTTCGTCGGGGGAAGAAGATAATACAGGAATAGAAAAATATTTAACTCTTTATTTTTAATTTTTAAATCAGATAGTGAGAGCATCCTTGTGAAAAAAATAGATATAAAATACAGATATATAAATATGCATATATATATATATAAAAATAATGTCTTTTAATACTTATGTCCTCATATTTTCAGCTTTTTCCACTAGTAAAACTGTTTATTACTGCATTGAAAGGATACTATTGCAAATATTCCTTTGAATTGTGAGAACTTTTTGATTCAGCCACTTCATACAGTTCCTTATTACCGCAGAAGTAGCTACCTATGGAAAAAAAGATGTTGCTTGTACCAAAATCAATCTTCCTTTAAGTCAGAAGTCATGCTCTATCCAGGGCAGACCCCACATGAAATGAAAAGTGAAAAAGGCAAAATTGTATTAAGAGAAAATAGATGATTTGTCTTATTCAATTATAATTTAACATAATAAATTACCAGAAACTAGAATCAATTTTCCCGTGATTTACAAACAGTTGGATTGGTCTGACCTTCAGATAAGATTAATTTGCAACTAATAATTCACCGTGTTCTAAGTCTCATTGCATTTACTGCTTTCATAAATCTTCTGTACTTTTTTCCCCCCACTCTTCTCTGCTCAGTAGCTGCTGTTTAAGTGCTCTGAGGATAAAGATGGTGCCAGATGGTCTGGGCCAATTCCAAGAGAGGAGTGACTGTTCAGCTATCCCTATTTCTCACTCATTATGGAGTAAACAGGAAAGAAAATACTAATAATAGAAATGCTTGGGTTTTGATTTGGTTTGTTTATTTGTTGGGATGTTTTATAGTGGGTTATGGTTTGTTTGGTTATTTTTAAGGATGCAGAAAGATTTTTAAAATGTAAAAAAAAAAAAAGATGCAAAAAAAGAAAAATAAGCTTTTATTTTCATCCCAGTCTATGCGAAACTGGCCACCTGCCAGATCATGTGCAATTAAGACTTCCAGAAACAAGAGGTGGATTGAACAGTAACGTATTGATATACATCATGTCTGTTTTCAGATCTGGGAATTGAAACTGTTGATGGTTTGCAGAATATTATAGATGCTGAGAGAGTACATTTTTTAATCTTTGCTTTACAATGTTTCTGCTAATTCTTCCCAAAGTACTGCAGAATAAGCTCCCTCAGTTTGGCTCAGTTCTCCCTGTGTCAGCCATATCACCTCTTTAGAGAACTGGTGCATTTCAGGGTTCAGCTTTTATTTTGGTTGTTATCAGGGATTTTCTTCCTGTATGAAAAACTAGTCTATAAGTTAAAAATAGCATGAACCAAATCTGGGGAAAAAAATTGCAAAAGTTAAGGGCTTTCTTTCACTTCATAGGAGTTTTTAAAGATACTCCTTGTCTTATATACCTTACATATATATATATATATATATATATATATATATATATATATCTTACAACATATATAAGGACATCCAAAAGTAATTCTGTAAGAAGGAATCATGAACAGTTACTCATAGAGTTTTAGATGCTATGACTTCTTCTGTGAACTCAGAACTATTTTAGCACACTCAGAAACTACACTGCCTTTGTAAGCAAATATAAACACCTGTGGTAACTTCTGCAAGCACCTCTGATAATAATTGGACATGGCAATGGAAAACCAGGTGTAAGGAATATAAACCAACACAGTCTAACTGTGTCCCACATTCTTCAGTCTTCCACCTCTGCTATATGTGTCTTCAAAAATGCTGATGGAAAGGAAGGTTCTTACGGACCTAGAGAGCAAATTATTCCAAGAACACAGCATCTCTTCTCTGCACTGCAAAGCTCTCACACAGAAGAAGGTGTGAGTCAGATTAACAGAAAGACTGAGCCATCCTGCTTGTGATGTGTCCCTTTACTTCTTTGAGTCATGCCATTTGCACTTTTGTAACAATATTTGATGTATTTTTTAATGCTTTTTGGCATAACATTTTCTATTGTGTCATTGGTCACTTCTCTCAGCCTCTGGAGCATTGCATGCCTTTTGACACCTTAACATTACACACTTTTACATTAGCATTTTTGCTCAGAACTGTTTATTGCGAGTTCATTTCAGGTCTCTATATCCTGCCAGAAGTTAATTATCTTCTTTTTTTTTTTAACTTGACGTTTATAAAATAATTATATATTTGTTTGTTTGTTTGTTTTTTGTTTTCTTTTCTTTTTTGTGCCTGCTGTCATGTGTAATTTAAATTCAATCTGCTCGCTGGGTCTGCTTATCTCCTTTAGTGTGTTCCTTTGTAGTTAATAATATAATTTTATTTTCATTGTAAGGAATAACATGTGAGAGGTCAATATTTGTAGCTAGTAAAATGAAGGCTCTTTTGTAAAAATTACTACTTTCAATGTAGCACAGAAATTTCTATGCTTTCAAATTTATTTTTGATGATAGCATCTGTTACAATTGTCTACCAATGAAGTGACAATTTTTTTCAGTATTTCAAATGAGCTTTAGACCTTCAGCATTTTGGAGCTGAGACCTCCTTTGTTCATAACTGTCAAGTATTATGTAAGTGATTTGTGTGATTTCTAAAAGCAAAAATTCTTATTGTCAGACAGTATTTTTAGTCTACCATTCATTTCTTCCAAATATTTCTTTCAATAAGAGACTTTGCCAATTTAAGGAGAGATTTATGGGTAAAGATGTTTTGATCTCTTGACATCATTAGGGTTTAAGCGTTCCTGCCAGAAATATGGTTGACACCAAAATTATAGAGCTGGTTTATGAACACAAAATGTACTCTGCACTTGAGAGGCCACACCTTGAATCCTATGTTTGGCTTTAGGCCTCTCATTACAAGAAAGATACTGAAGTGCTGGAGCATTTCCAGAGAAGGGCAATGGAACTGGGGAAGTGTCTTTACCACAAACATGATGAGGAGCAGCTGAGGCAGTTGAGTTTTTAGCTTGCAGAAGAGGAGGTTCAGGAGAGACCTTCTGGCTCTCCAGAAATACATGAAAGGAGGTTGTAGCCAGCCAGAGGTTGGTCTTTTCCAGGTAACCATTGATAAGCACAAAGGAAATCAGAGAATTACAGAATATTCTGCATTGGAAGGAACCACAAGGATCATGGAGTTTGACTTTTAAGTGAAAGGCCCATAAAGGGTATAAATTCATGACCTTGGCATTATTAGCACCATGCTCTAACCAAATAAGCTGATATCAAGGTGCCACCTCAAGTTTTACCAGGGAAGGTTTAAATTGGAAATTAGGAAAAGTTTGTTCATGGCAAGGGCCGACAGCTTTGAAACAAGCTGCCCAGGGAAGTGTTAAAATCACCATCCCTGGAAGTGTACAGAGCACCTGTAGATGTGGCACTTGGGCAGTTCAGTGGTGAACATGTCAGTGCTGGGTTAATGGTTGGACTTGGTGACCTCAGATGTCCTTAACAATTCTATGATTCTGTTTGGACTTTGCTTGGATCTTGTCCAATATCCTGTTTCTTCAGTAATTTTATGAAAAGCTGAGGGTTGATCCAAATTAATTTCTAAATGAACTGCCAAATACATTAGCAGAAATGACAAAATGCACAAATGAAGTACATTATTATAATTAAATTTTATTGTCTGAGGAAAAGGGAGTGAAGAAAAAGTGGAATGGCCTTTTAGTTGATGGTGATTTTGTGACTTTGACTTTTTTATTTCTCTTTCTTTTACTCTCCAGAAAATGAATGTACTGCTCTGTAATCTTATGGATGTGATTGCAGTTGTTTTCTTAACATAAGTGTTGCTATTAGCACTGTATAAGATAACCTGATTTTGAGCTGTAAATTTTTTTCATATATCTGAATGAAAGCCAAAATGAGGATATGCAAACATAGGAAATTACCATATGCAATTATATTTTTCAAAGCAGCATTAGAAAACAGATCATCTTTGGTTCTGGAAGAATAGAAAATTTACTTTCTGCCAATTTAAAAAATAATTTATGAACGTAGAAATCAACAAAATTGCCAAATGTTCAACAAGTCCATGAAAAAGGTACAAATTATTGTTTGCTTTATTTTACATATTCTTGCTATCCTACTGCAAAACACTATTAGTGGCATAAACAAAACAACACCTATTTTTATCTTCTAACCAATTTGTGTGTAAAGGAGAGGAGGACTATGAAGTGAAAGGGCACCTTGTGCTCTGAGTGGCGGTGGTGGGAGCTAGTTGAGATCATTCATTGTATATCAATAATTTTAAATTTTATCCAAACAGTAGCAGGCATTTTAGAGGAATCTGAATTTCATTTTTGCACATGAGGAAACAGTCTGGATCCTCTTCAGAGTTGTAATCTCTTATTGGGGTATTATGTTTCTTTCTCCTTGGATTTTGAAAACATTGCCATTTCCTATAAATCCTTTTAATCAAAGTGTTTCACCTGGTGGTCTGCATACTTACTTTGGCACAGTTCAGCTGTTAACAAGGCCCACAGATGTTAGGAGACAAGAACCACCCCTTTAAGAATGCAATTTAAATAAACTACTCATTCCTCATTTCTTTTCCACGGTATAAAACCCAGTGGTTACCTATGTGGTTATGGTGCCTGTAATATCACTTAAAGGAAGTTAAGATAAATTAACAAACCACCCAAAGTAGTTGTCTTTTCAAGATTCAATTGTAGACCGACTCTAAGCTTGGTGATATGCAGGAAAATTTTGTATTTTAAAGCAGTGCAAGAAAAGTGTGCCATAAAAATGAACAGAGAGCATAGAATATTTTCTGCATTAAAGCTGCAATAACATTTATTACTTTTCTCTTTTTCATGTTAAGAGAATAAAATATGAGAATTTAAAAAATCTTTCTTGCATAACCAGTGAATTTTGTATTGTTACCACTTACATACAATTATTGAGAGAATTTAATAAACAACTTGGTCTCTCTGTTTAAGATTTCCTTTTCTAAGTACAGCTGATGGTTCAGCTGGCAGAACAAGCACACCTTTAATCTTTTCTCTTTTGCAAAGGTTCTTGTGTAATTCTGTGAGCCTAAGACATTTTTCCTTTACTGACTCTCCTTTGAACTTCTGCTTTGATTTGGAACTTTTCTTTTTACATCTCTCTACCCATAGCTGAGGAAAGTCTTGTTTCTATCAGATTTGATTCAACACTTGTTTGGACTATAGTCATTGAAGTTAATTTTTCTCTGTCTGTTGTTTGGCGTTTTTTTCTACAGCATGATGATTGCATATATCAAAGCAGCTCTCATTACAGACAGTTTTCAGGGATCAAATATTAAGCACAAAACTTGCAAAGCACAGCTCCTTCATGAAGTTATTCCCACATTTGATGACAACCCTAGAAGTGATTATGTTGCTATTGAGCAAAACCATCTCAGTTTTATTGTGAATTCTGCCAGTAGGACTGAAATCTGACTAGCTTGTTTACAAAACAATGAAGCTGGGCACGTCAGGACATTCATCTTCTTCTAAGAGCACACTTTTGTATTTTTTAATCTTTTTTTCTTTCAATTACTAGAGGTCTGATTGAAGAAACAAGCCAAATACTCACTTGCTTCATTAGCAGTGGAAAGAAAATTGAAGCCTCTCTGCTTAACAGCACATTAGATTGGGGAACACAACTGAAGGCAAAAGATACATCCATTATCCGAGTCTTTAAAAACCAGAACAAAACACAGAACACATCCTGTCTTAGCCAGGGGCAGAGCAATGTGAGAAGTGAATAGACACAAAATGTTTTTACAAGAAAAGCAACCCAGAATTCTCTGAATCTCAGCCTGCCTTTGCCACCAGCTGATGGACTTTGGGAGGCACTCAGCCGTCATCGGCTATGGGTGGGTGGACACACAGGCTACGGAACAGGTTATGCCTTCATTTTGTCTAGTACCCACCTGTTTTGTGTCAGGAACAGGGAAATTAATTACAAGTTATTTTCCTACAGTCTGACTTGTTTGGCAAGGGAAGAGGGCTCAACAGCTCCCCAGAAGTGCTCTGCACTTGTGGGTGCCTGAGGGTGAATACAAACTCCCATTGGGCATTTCTCCACAGAAATGCTCAGGCTCAGGGCAGTCTAAACATGTGTTTAATCACCTGGATTAAGTCCAAACCCTAAAACTGTAATTAACAGTGGCAGTTTCCAGCTTCTCTAATTCACAGAGATCAGTGCAATTTCAGGTGTGCCTGGTTTTTTGTTAGCCTGTTCACTGATCCTAGGAATGAAATACACTGCAGTTTTACAGTTCTTTTGTCATCTCCACAGAACTTTGTTTGAGTTTTAAACTGATGCCACATAGTATTTTAGTTCCCACTGTATACCTGAAGAAGGTGATTGGATATATTCTGAAAATGATAAAATTAATGGAGCCTCTGATAATTTTTAGGAGCAGTGTCATCAGCTTTCTAGAAAGAAACAAGTAAACAACTTCACCCTTCCAAAAACCTTAGTAAATGAGAGTGGAACTGTTATTTAACTGTTTTATTTTGAAATTTAAAATATTTTTGTATAATCAGACATTGTGTGTGTGTTCTTAATTCCGATATTAGTTTTACCATTAGGTAATCACAAAACACAAAACTGAGGTTGATTTCTCTAAACATCAGTATGTGTGATGGTAAATGCAGGATAAACATGGATACTGTCTAACAGAGTGTCATATCAAAGTTTCAAAACTTTAAAGTTTGAGCTGCTTTTTTTGAGTCTCCTGCCTTCTTGCAGATTCCCTTCTTCTATCTTGCTGAAACCTATGTTTTCATAATAAAAAGAATTTATGTTCTCCACAATGGAACAGGACAAAAGACAGTTTGAAGATGGACATATTTAATGAGTTTCAGTAGTCAGTCAATTTAGGTATGAAGCTGACATTTTATGTTTAAACAGCCATGAATCCAAACACACTCAAATTATAAGAATTACATATATAGGCTGCAGACAAACGCTAATATGATACATGGTTTGTTTACACGTGCTCATTTAAAATAATGTTGGCCCCTGTGGTTTCATTTGGGATATCTGTGGTTTTGTTTCCTGATGTCACAGGTGAATATGTCATACCCATGCTTGTGTTTTTCATACTATGACAAACACAGGCAGAAATGAAAATTGTGAGGTACGGTTATTTGAATATAAATGATATATAAAAGAAAAAAAAATATTTTGCTCCCTTAGTTAAAAAAAAAAGAAGACTAAAAAATAATTACAAAATTAATAAGCTGGGGGCAAAATGCAGCAATCTTTTTTGTCACAAGCATTTCTAGTATTTTGATGCTGCTGGATTAATGCATAAAAACTCTTGGGGTTTTCACGGTACCACCAGAGGATTTTTAGGGGTTTGGTGTAACTCTGGACTTCAACAGCATCTTATACATTGTGATTTTTTCAGTTGTTCACGATTATTATTTTACATTTTTACATGTCTGTATACTCATGTACTTAAAATTGCTGAAATTTGAAGAGTTAGAATAAACATGATTAGAGAAGAAAATAAAGAATCACTGGTTAGGGTATTTGCAAAATAACTTTATTTCACTTCCATTCTGCTTGCATCAGTAAAAGATTGTGATCAAAAGAAAAAGATTGCTGTGATGTTTTTTTCAATATATCCTTGATTTGCCTTGATGCAGGAATTTAATTTCAATATTGTACATCTTCTTTTTTCCTCACTAAGACTTCTGCTACTATTGATAAGGATTTTTGCTGTAATTTTCTCTTTGCAATGTTTGTTGAAGCATAGCCCGGATAAACAAAATATAATCAGTTGGAGCTGAATATTCTAACATAATTTAAAGTTCTATTTTAAGTGTTCTGAATAAGAAACCAACTTAGATATTCTTGTGCATTATAATTACAAAACTATGATCCAAAATTATATTATTGTCTTTTTCACAGATTTCCTAATCCTTCTAATTGTCACTTTTTCTGAACATCACTGTCAGAGGGTACAGTTGGAAACAGACTTCTTTCATCCAGCTTCTGTTAAACAGTAGAATTCACATTGCTTTGTTCTCACTCGAGAATATTCAGATACAGAGAGCATGGTTGCTGTTCTACTGCAACAGAGATTTAATTTGGTGAGCAGTCATTTTGAAGCTAAGGCAAATTAGCTCACAAGATTCAAGAGCATGATGGAGTAGCCTGTTATTCTCTTTACATGCATTATATATATATATACTTTTATTTATGTACATAAGCATAGATATATAATGGGTGTGAGAGGCATCTGGTACTTAAATGGTGTCTTGCCCACTGCCCATCAGCTGGAGCATAGTGGAATCAGTTATTCTGAGGAATAATCCCAGTCATTCCTTCAGGAGGAAAACAGAGTGAATGAATGCATAGCAGGAGCATACTGACCTTCCAGTAGACTTTGCTGCCAAATTTAGAGGTGGCCACTGTGCTTCCACAGCGCTGCAAAGCTGTAAGGCTGTGAGCAGCAGTTTCACTCAGTCATTCTGTGGTTTAAAGGCTGACCTCCTCCTGCTTGATTTCTTGTGGGGCAGGGACCTGGCAGGGAGCTGGCTTGCACTGTCCAGCTCTCACAACAGGCAAATGCATTAAAGGTGACAACTGGGGGTTTGTGATAGCTGTCAGATAGAAATACAAAGAGCACAGCACGGGGAAATTGAGGGCAAAAGAGGAAGTGAGGAGGACGGGATAGAGTCATGTACAATGGAATAAATTACTTCCTTCATGTGAAATGAAGAGAGGACGTGAATGCTCTGAAATAATCAGCACACAAAGTTCTTCTGCAGGAATGTGGATTGCCTGGGAAAGCTATTTTTCTATACAGATACCACTAGGAACTGCTTCTTAAAGAAAAAGCAAATTGATGTTGGAGATATCATCAAACAACTCTGAAAAAGGAATTATTCTGGACTACTTTTTTCCTAACTTATTTTGTAGAGAGACTAAACAAAAATAAAATTGTCAGAGTTAATTCTTAAATGTTACTTTTGTATTTTCATTTACTGTTTTGTAGTATGTGAGTACCAGCCCTTTGGTCCCTTGAAGGATACAGTCCACATGAACAGGTCATGCACAATAGCTCTTCCTTTTGTTCCTCTCTTTGATTGCCCACTCTGCAAAGATGGCTGAGCCATGGTAAACAGCAATGCCTTTACATGTCTCATGATGCCTTCCAATATCTGTTAAAGAAACCAAGATTCTTGTTTAACACAAATTGTCATTCTTATCACACATACCATTGCTTTTATAGTTTTAAGCAATTCTGATCATTAGATTAACCAGCTGCACTTGGTAATAAAAGATGAGTCATTAGCTCTAAAATTACTAAGAGATGAATGCCATTAGTGTTTGAGATATGAACTAAAACTTTTAGTCTAAACAAATCCAGGACTACAAGAGTCAAAATATGTGCTGTCTGAGATGGAGCCACAGGAATGAACAAGTTCCCAGCAGAGAGATGTTAATGGCTGCCAGTATCAGTACCCATAGGTGCTGAAAGAAGCTGATGCCTTCCCACACCTTCAACACGATCAAAGGCCAAGTTGTAAACACTGAGTGAGAAATCAAGTTGGGTTTTACTACCAGAACATCCGAAGGTTACGGGGCTTATCTCCTGGAAATTAATATTAAACCAATAATTTGGTGATTGCTGCTATGGTTTAAGACTGTGTAGAGGTGCAATGGGTGCAAAAGAGGAGCTCTGAGTTTACATTAGGGACTATGTGAAAGTACCATGAAGAAACATGTGAGTTGGGTTGCTTCTTGCCAACAGCAGCAGTGGAAACTAGACTAAACGTGGGCCTGTCTTGGTCTCTTGATTATAGCCTGCTATTGTAGAATCACAGGGGTAATGATATGAAGTCTTTTTCCCATTTCTGAAAGCAAAGGTCAGTATTGCAAACACAAAAACATAAAAAAGCTAGGCAAGCTTCATCCTAACCTTACTATCTTCCCGGCATGTAAAGTGGGATGCCCTCAAGCCCCTTTGATTTGTCTCAGTGCCTTGCTAAGGTGTTTGCTGGCTTTTATGCCGTTGATTGCTATCAGCACCTGGAACAATGCAGAGGATTCAATGCCTAGCTTGGGTCTATCAGGCATCACAGTGGTCATGCGGCCACATGAATGCTGTCAGACCTGGAGCTAAGGCCAGGTCTGTATTGGGAAGGCTTCATATGGCTTCAGCATCAGGAATGTTATACAGAGACACCTCAACTGCATTTGCAGTGTGCAAATTTAGGGTTATGGTGACACAGCTTGGTGGTGAGCACAAGAGGTTAATGGGTACATTGCTGTCTTGAAAAGGAGATAGTGCTTTATAAAAAGATATGAGACCACTATCTGGGTTTTCTTTGTACAATTACAGCACTACAGTTGCAGTAAGGGATATGTTTTGACTGGAACATGCTCCAGAAGTGATATAATACTAGAATCCATCTAGTGCAGCTTTCTGTAACTGAAAAGGTGGGTGTGAGAACAACAGCTTTATATTTGATTTTGCAGGAAAGAAGTCAGTGTCTTCTTCTCCCAAATAAAGTGATAATTATTTCACTTAGATATTTCATATTCTCATGAATTTGACAATGTGTGACCAAGTTGGACATATAAATTAAAACAACCTATTTCTATTGGATAATTCAATAATGGAGTAATGAAGAATCTGTTCCAAGTAAGTACTGACTACAGTTTCATTGGTATCAGTTCTGGATGACATTTAGAAAAAAAAAATTAAAAAATAATAAAATAGTAAACCTCTACTACAGAAATATCATTAATTTCATTTGCCATATAGGAAGTGCACAATATTTTCTGCAGCCAATTAATAATTTCAAAATGAAACTTTTATCACTCAGACCCAACTTATTCCTCCCAGAATCAATTTTACTAGCTGACATGAAACATGCTGTAATTATATGAGTCTAATGGTTAGGAAAGAGGTTTCATTAGGAGGAAATAAATAAAAAAACCCACTTAATTAAAACTTGTTTCTAAAATTTTCAGTGGTTTGAAAAGCATAACTTATGTTCATTGGAAAGGTAGATAAAAATATTTTTTTTGCATAGGGCTCTGCCATACATTATTAGATTATATGTATTATTCATTTTCTTGTTTCATTTCAGATTAAATATATTTATTTATTTTTCTGTTTCATAGGCTTTTGAATAATGACCAAACTTGAAAGATTTCACAAAATTGCTTTGAAAGGCTTAAAAATCTGAAAAATATCTAACTCAAAATAGAAACCTCTCTTGGACAACCCCCAATAGCTAAACTGAGATTTTTAGTTACTAAAAATAATTTTTAAAAGATCTTATTTAAGTAAAAGACAGCTTATTCACTGTCTGCCATATTTAGTTTATACTTAATGAAAATTGTGCAGTTCAATAAAAGGTTATTGTTGTAATGAACCAATGAGCAATAATTTGTTCTATGTGTTTTATGTCTACTGGCCTAATTTTGAAAAAGGACTACAAAAAGTGATCCTTTCTGCTGATGGTTTTATTGGCTTCCCTTAAGATTTTAATCACTAACCATAATTTCTCTTGCTCATGTCTATATTTTGAGGAAATTTGTAACATTCCATTTCTTATAATGAACAAAATACAAAATATTATTCGACACAACTTTAATGTTGAAGAGTTTCAGTGTAAAAAACCCAACATATTAATTGACTCTGATCAACTTATGTACAAAAACTTTGAGCATTTAAGGTTCTGACAAAGGCTGCTTTAACATTAACGTAATTAACTCATTGAATGTGAAAATCATGAGCATGTAGAAGAGAGATTAGGTAAATCTTTTTATGACAAAAAGCTTAATACACTTACTAGTGACAACATGTGCACATAGACCAGATAAGGGATTGAAATGATTAAAGATAATTGGCAAAAATTTTGATGGTGCTTTCTTGAACAGGGACAAAGTAAAATGTACATCACAGTTCTTCAAGAATCTAAGGCAAAATATAATGCAAAATAATTTATCATGATTTCCAAGAATATGTGCAGACCATGAGTGGTATAAAGGCTTACACATCCAAAATTCTGTTTTGGGGAGAAAACAAGGATACTTTTAGATCCATATACTATTAGGACTAATTTCAACATTTCAGAAAACAGAATTCCTGAAGCAAAGGTTTTAATTGTTGATCTATGAGCACCTAGGAGAATAGATTTTTTAGCTGATAGAATTCAGCTGAACATCTTTCTTGTGACTTCTGTCTGAGGCAGGAGTATTGGATGATGCTTTAACTTCGCACACTGTCACACAATTTCACTGGATGTTCTTCCAAGAAGCCTATGGAAATAAAATCTAAATGAAGGAACTGACCAATGGGTAATCACCACATTGGAAAACTTAATGATGGTAGCTCCTGGTGGTCAGCAGTTAAGATGGAAGGATAATGTGGATGAAATTTATTCTCAGTTCAGCCCTTATTCAAAGTCAAAGTGTTAGTCAGAAACCAGCAGTAAAAGTTGTTCCCAAGGCAAGGCATTTATAGATTAAAGTGCTGTGGGAAAAGAAAGAACAGATTGTGAATGCAGTTTATTGGAATGCTTCCTTGCCTGCTTTACCTCCACAGAACTGAGAAAGCAAAAGATTTACCAACCATATCCAGACACTACTCAGCAATATAGACCTGTTTTGACTTACCTCAGCTTCCCTGTGGTTTGAATTTGTCACAGTTAGAACAGCTCTGCTTGCTCCTGATAATACACAAAACCTGGCTGTTTAAAGCAGGTCAAATTTTGTCCCTTCAGCTCAGCACAGCAGGGAACATGCAAATCTTCTCTTATATAGTGTTTGGTGAACAAACTAATCCAGGTAGAGGAAGAGTAAGACACATGGCCCTTCCTGTAAGTCATAAAGCTATTTCAATTTCTGTATAACTGCAGTACACCATGGAAGGTGGAATAGAAAACTACTTTCTGCTATATATTTTCCTGTCACAGCATTGGCTAGGCAGAGAGCTTATGGTTAATTTTTTTATTCACAAGGCTCTGAGGAAAACATGTAGCAAACCTGCCCACCAATCAACCACCAGCTATAGTGCTATCAATTAAAAAATAAAAAAAAGCATTAATGCTGCCACCTTTGCCCTATGCAATCTGGTTCGCTTGACATACTTCATCTGCACCAGAAAGGTTAGAAATTGACTTCATTCATACAGGTGCTAATCATTGCACTGAAGTTTTCAGACTTAGGTATTCTTTATTACATTTTAGCTTCTGACGACTCTCACTATATTTTTTACAACTTCCAGCAAGTAATTTGAAAAGCCTGTGTATTATTTTTTTTTAATGCTTTAATATTTGCCTTTGTGTGTATTATAGTATTCATCTAAACCATTAGAGCCTTCAAGATCCATGACAATTAGGCTGTTTTCTGGCTGTTAAGGGTTTGGATGGATCAATATTTAATTCTGATTTGTCTCCAATTTATATGGTAATCATTTATTTTATACTCAATATGTATCATACAGATGGCTGATTTAATAAAATCTGTACTTATTCGCATAAATGCAAGTTTTACAGAATGAAGACATTGATCAAACACCGACTATAATTAAAGGAATCTTAAATGAGATGGGTTGACTAGTGACTTTTATGGATTTTGATAACACCTATAAATACATAGCAAGCACATCTCATTTAGAAGACCCCAAAGATTTCTCCAAGGTGATATCCTTTATATTTTTCTGGGCTTTTATAAATTTTGGTCCCTTCCTTCCTTCCTTCCTTCCTTCCTTCCTTCCTTCCTTCCTTCCTTCCTTCCTTCCTTCCTTCCTTCCTTCCTTCCTTCCTTCCTTCCTTCCTTCCTTCCTCCCTCCCTTCCTCCCTCCCTTCCTCCCTTCCTTCCTCCCTTCCTTCCTTCCTTTCCTTCCTTCCTTTCCTTCCTTCCTTTCCTTCCTTCCTTTCCTTCCTTCCTTTCCTTCCTTTCCTTCCTTCCTTCCTTCCTTCCTTCCTTCCTTCCTTCCTTCCTTCCTTCCTTCCTTCCTTCCTTCCTTCCTTCCTTCCTTCCTTCCTTCCCTCCCTTCCTCCCTCCCTCCCTCCCTTAAAGTACTGAGTTGCAATCCCCCTTTTTATATCAGTCTACATGATTGCTTCTTCATGATGTTGCTCTAATTCAATTCCTTGGGCTGGCTGGGAGATATTTATGTTTTTCAGTTGTCCACAGTCTCAAAGCTGGACTCTGTTCCTATTATAAGCACCATGTCTAATTTCTCCTTTTGAAACGAGGAGCTCCAGCCACAATAATTCCTTTTCTTCCTGATGCTGTATGAAGAAAAAATAAAATTAAAGATTTGCTATACTTTCAGAGCATGCAGAAAGCACCAGATGCTTGTGCATACCTTGCCACGTAGGCATAAATAGGGTCTGGATGATGGTACGACAACATTGATGGATGTAGGAAAAATGGCTTTTTTGCTAGGAGAGCAACAGAGATTTTGTGAGGTGGTCTGGTGTATGTCAAGTCAGGCCACAGTACTTTCAGTTAAAAGCAGGGCTGCCTGCCTGTCATGCTGTTTTGGAAATTGCTCTTCCCTTACAGAACCTAGGACCATTACTTAAGGTGTGTAGGAATGGCCTGGAGCTTTTCATCCTACTGGGACTGTTCCTGAAGCAGGTCTGCTCAGTGGTTCACAGAAGAGGTGCAGTGCTCCAGAACTGGATGTACCTTCTTGGGAATGATGGGGTGTTGCTTTGTAATTACATGCCTGAAGCTCACTACTGCTGCACTTCTAGAGCTCAGCAGCAGTTAAAAGATGAGTTTCCAGCCATGTTTTCTTCAGGTCAGGATACGTCATCATAGTGGAGAGTGTGGAATCACTAATTTCTACAGGTTGACACCAGAGCACGTACACCGTGAGCTGGTGCACAGGCAGCATGAGAAGAAAAACTCTCATTAACATGTGGAAGTCCTGTAATACAGTGCTCTTTGCAGACAATCTTCCATTGGTCAGTGGCAACAAGGTACAGAGAATGGCTGGATCTACTCCTCCCACATGATGTCCCTTGCCCAGACTGAAGATGACTCTGAGCCAGTCTCCCTCCAGGGGTTTTTAATAAGGTGCACATGGTGTGCATGGTGAACTGGGCGTCATTCAGACATCAGAGGACTGCTTCAGAGGGAGATCAGTCATGTAAGATGTCTTGTGGGTGTGAGTTTAATTTACTGTTTCACAGCTTAATTCTGAGCAGAAGCCAAAGGGCCAGTCAAGTCAACACAGGCAAAGCCAGGTCAGCATGAGTGCAATCATTCATATCAAAATAGTGGTTCATTAAAATATTTTTTTTCTTTAATGTAAAAGCGTCTAAGAATGGGGATTCTTTATCCTTAGATTGTCTAATCTAGTACTTCTAAGACTACTTTCTCTTTTAGCTACAAGAATTAGGAATATTTTTTCTCCCCTTTTGGTCATATTTTACATTTTGTAAGGTAGTGAAATACTTTTTTTTTTTTTTTTAATTTTTATTTCTCTTTTTCTCCTGGATTATAACCCCCATATTTTCTAAAAGAATACATTTTCTAGGCCACATCTCTTTTGATATTCTTCCCTTGACTTTTTAAAATGTATTTATGTAGTATCCTAATTAGACTTCAGTCATGCTGACTAATGAAGGATTTCTTTGCGTCTTGTATATAGCAGTCCCACTGATATTTCTTCTCATCACTTTATGTACACACTTTATGCCTACTGCTACATAACTGTTCCCATCCAGTTGCATCTTTTTATTTCAGTAAATTTCTAGAACTTATCAAGAACATTTTGAATTCATACTCACAGCAGTGCTGGAAAATGAGCAGTTCCTGTACAATCCCGTGAATCCCCTTGTTAATGACCATGGACCATTTCAAGACAGTACAGTATTGCATCCTTTTTACATTATTATTTTCCAGAGCACAGGTCACCGTCACTGATTCCCTGGAGGAAGGGACCACGTAGGTGGCAAACAAAACTGAAACATAAATTACTATATTCTTGTTTGTCTCCAAGCTGCTTTTTCATCTCCACATATGTAAATGTGGTAACTGCACCACCTACTTAGTGGCTTGTCTTCGTTTTCTGCTGTCTTCACTCAGAGTCAGGATTAAAGACATGAAGGAGACAAATTTCTCATGTTCAGACTTGGTTGTGTATTAAATCTTATCTATAGTATACAGAGTTCTGCAGCACTTCTAGCTACCAGCTAAAGGTGAGCAAAATGGAGGCCTGAGTCTAGCTAGTTACAAGGTCTTTTAAAGCTAAACAGTCCAATAAAGAGCTAACACCTATATTATTTATACTTTTGACCAAATAACCAAACTCCTGTGGCCTGCCATGAAGCACTAACTGTCCAACCAAAAACTACTACCTGAAATCATGGACAAGAAGGAAGAAGACAGAAAGAGACACTCAACCCTCCATCTTGTCCCATACCTATTACTATCTAAAACTTCCAGATTCAAAACTCTTCACCATGTGAAATCACACAGTTGTATTCTAACTACACACCTGTGATTCTAACTCCATCACTCAAATTTGGGAGCCTTCTCCAAGGCCTCAAGTCAAAAGCAGTGTTCTCCAGGGGGTCCATGCCAGAAAGCACAGAAAGCTCAAAACTCCAGGCTTCTGGGTTCCAACACACATATATGGAAGAGTGTCTCCCCTTTGAAGTCTCTGTGCAGCTGCAGGGGAGAAGAAGAGAAGAGCTGTTGCTGCCCTGCTTAATGGAGCCTAGTGTGCACTATTTACCAGGAAAACCAGAACTTGCAGATTTTTATCTCCAATATTTGCATAGTACTTTGGTGATATTGCCTATAAATAAAAGGGGCTGCACAGTAAAAAAGTTCAAACTTTTATTTCCTTTCTCTGTTTTGTATAACCCTCTAGAAATACCGGAGCTACTTTTGTTTTGACACCTTGGGAAGCAGAAGTTGTATAGATGACTCAAAAGTTTTGGAGTGAAAATCCAAAGCAGGATCACTTGCTTCTGACCTATCATGGAAGTAGAAATCACTGGGTGTAAACTAAATTTGGGAACTGGAAACACCTGGTTGTAGTTCCTCTTGACAAGTTAATGTTGGACATCAAATATATTAATGTGCATAGCTGAGTGAATCGCTGCTAGAACTTGGACTTTGCTTAAACTTTAAGGGGGCTAAGACAGCAAAAAAAGTATTACATTGCAAAAAAATATATTTTTTTGCTGTATAATAAAGCAGCTTGGGAAAAAGCCATGAATACTTAATTCCTACTCGCAATCAGGATAAATTATATGAAAACTTGTTTGAGACCATTCAGATAAAGAACTGCTCGTATACAGAGATGTTTGGACAAATCTAGGCTTTGATTGTTGCTAGACAATCACTGTAAAAGAGACATGTCATTTGAAAAAGTCTTTCCATCAATCAGGTGAAATTCCCAAGTTTGATCACCTAATTAACCTTCATATTTGTGAGAGATGGCTGGACCTGGCTTTTTTATGCTTTATCTGCTTGCTTGACTATTACTCTGTTTATGGTAATGAAGAGTTAATATTTGCTCACGGTGCGTAAAAAGTAGCAAAAAAAAGTACAAATATCTCTAATAGTAATCTGTTCACCAACACTTAACACATGTTATTCCCTTTAGAGTTCAATTTTCAGCATAGTGAATTTTTTACTCCCACCTTAGCACAAAAGAGGAGGGAATCCAGGTGAGCAAGCAGAGCAAAGTCCTTTGATGTTGATAAAAATACAGCCACTGAAGCACAAAGACAGAAAGCAGCAGAATACAGATTGACTCACTCCCCTCTCACTTACTCTTCCTCCCCCTGAAAAAGTGAATTCCTGAGGTGCGCTGCTTCCCAGTACATGAAATGAGAGGAAAGAAACCAGTGGCAGGTTAGGAATGCATCTCTCACAATATCTGACACACAGCCAAGCCTATGAGAATAGCTTTTGGGCTGCAAAAATGAGAAATTCGAGGAGTTGCCAGATATCAGGAATTATGATACAAGGTTTGCTATTAGTGCTCAGAAGTCACAGTGGTTGGCCACAGTATAAAATGTTCTTTTATATTAGGGATTTATGAATTATTTCATGTTAGTATTTTATTTTTGTGTAAAGTGAGTGTATGAGGTTCTTTCATTCTTTTAGCTGGAATACCACCCCAAGAAATGGTAGGTCAGGTTTTCACAGATTATTTTGAATTGAGATTTTTCTTTAAGTAACACATACAGCTCTGGTGCTATCAGGATGAAACTGGCATGCTGTCAGGAATACATCTGGCTATATTAATGAGCAATTTTTGTTGCATTTTATTCTTGCTGCCAAAAAACCTTCTACAAGGGGTTTAGGAACATGTCTAAGTTGCAAATTAAAGGTAGAAGAGTTACAGAAAGGCATCTCCTACAGGTGCTGAGTGTTCATTTCCCTTGTACAGCAACAGCTAACATCTGAACTAGTAGTGCCAGGAGCTCTTTACAGGCCATGGGGAAAACCCAGTTTGGAGAAGCTATTAAGGAAACTTCCCTGTCCCATCATGCAGGAGCCACTCGGGCAGTCACACTCACACCTCCTGAGCTGAGACCAAGGTCCCTTCGCAGCTACACCTGCCACATTCACACAGTCAAACAAATGAGCACTGAAAGAAGACACTAAAAACAAAATTATGAGCATGTGGTGTTGTTTTTTTCCCCCAGAAACTATTTTGAATAATGAGTTGCATTAAACAACCAATTTGTTTTGAAAATAATTATAAATTATTTAGTTAATTAAAAAAAAGTATTAATGCCATGCCATATATATTTCATCACTGGAAATAATCTAATTTTTCCATAAATACAAATTTATTTGATTACAGGAAAGATAACCATTTGAATAAAAGATAATTATGGCTGACATTAATGGCTTTTATTTTTTGCTGTTGCAATTTATCTCTCCAATTATCTGTACAAGAATAAAAGTCTCACAGTAGATCAACAGGCATTTCCAGAATATCCGTAGCAGATTCAAAACTATTAACTGAAATCTCTGCAACAAAATTTAGAGAAACATTATTTTGCTGTTACTACTACTATTATTACTATTACTATATTATTATTATTATTATTATTATTATTATTATTATTATTACTACTATCTGGTGCCCTGAAATATGGAAATTTGTATTTTATAACTGGATACATTAATTCTGTAAGCACAGCCACAGCTTCCATAATTAACATTTGCCACTGTTACTTTGTTTTAGAATGATAATAGTCTAAATAGGGCTCCTACAGAAGGAGTCTGCTGCCCAATCAGTGTAGAAACATCAATAACCACTGCAGAAACGTCAATATAATTTGGCACATGGTGTCTGAATAAACTAAAAAATCCCATCTTATGTGTCTTCCTCTCCAAAAAAAAAGAAAAAAGTGGACCACCAAAAACCAAAAAAACCAGGAAGCTTGTACAGAACTGAATAATAAAAAGAAAGGAGACTGAAATTAAGAAAATTCATATCCAGTGGGATGAATGCCACTGAAATATGATTTGAGATGTTATTCGGTAGTAACAGTTAATAATTTAATGTTTACCTTTGAAAAGCATTTTGAAAATTAATGATGTCTTTGGGGTTGCAGTCAAAGTAAAGTTTTCATTTTCTGTTGTAAAACTAGAATAAAACCAATTATGACTTCCCATTACAAACAAATGTTCATGTTAGCAAAACAAAGTTTACTGCTGAGAATAAAATTCTAAGGTCATATGGTTACCAACAGAATAGTTAATTATTTCTTAAATGTTTCTGTGCCATTATTTAATAATGCTACCATAAAAGTCCACATAACAAGATATGCTGTAGAGAGAATACCATGTTTTTGATGCATTATCCTTAGAATTCTTTTCAGCTTTACCTTCTGGCAGTTGCAATACAAATATTTCCTCAGCTCTGCGTATCTGAGCATTCATCTGAAACACAGATGCAGACATGTAAAATGGTGACAGTGAAAATATGGAAATAAAAACTGATTCAAGGCTCATTCTAATGTGTCACTTGTAAAACACTGAGCCCTGGCACAAGCAGCCAAGACGGTCTGTGGGGTCTCCATCCTCTGAGATACTCAAAATCCATCTAAACATAGTCCTGAGAAACTGACTTTAAATGACCCTCACAGACCAGGGGAAGGCTGGACCAGATGTCCTACAGAGACCCCTGCCAACCTCAATTATTCTGTGATTCTGTAAAAAGCACTTATTCTCAGTTGGAAAAAAGTTCAATTAAAATTTTATTAATAGCTCTAATAAGGGGAAATTTTGATCACAGCTTCATATCAGGTCACTCTTTCCTAAGTTTGGCAATTCCTGCCAAATATCATCATGTTTTGGGGTAAAAATAAAATGTTGATGGTAAGGGTGTAACAATCTAAGTTTGTATTTGAAGATAAAGGGGTTTTATATTAGATGTCTGGTAATGTTAGAAGGAAAGACAAAATTTTATGCAGGAAAGCATTTGTTTTGAATTTAAAAAGAAGCTTCATCTTGCAAAGCTAAGTACACATGGGGATAGTGTCTTAAAATTAAATTAAGTACATAGCAGGTCATCTCTGAGAGAAAAATTGGACCAGAAAAAGATATTAAGTGAGAAAATGGAAGAAGAAAGAACTGAGTCATAATTTCTCTGAGATGTACTAAAGCAGCATATAACATGGAAATATGACTTTTACACGGCCTAAAACTGTTATCATCCAGTAGTCATTTAGTCTTTGGTATTTAACCGGGTAAGGAATTATTTTTCTTGGATTTGTTTCACTCTTGTAGATCTTTTTTATGTCTCTTTCTTATTCTTTTACCACTATTTCTGATATTCATAAAGACTTGAGAAGAGTCATTTCCAAGGTACAAGCTATTGTAGCTGTAATAGAATGTTTCTGTACTATGAAAATGCACCCTTCAGGAATTTTTTTTGCGAAGATACTTTGCATGCCTTGCAAAGCCAGATCAAAATTAAGTACTGTAATTAGCATTGGCACCATCCATGTCATGTGTTGCCTAAAAGGTGGAGAGAGGTAACATAAATTCTTTTATATAGTGAAGTTAACATCAGTTATTGATCAAATTTTTCATTCCCTTGGCAATAAATAGAAAATGCATATACCCTTTATACTCATCAAACTATTGGAGTCACAATGAGATATACACCTTTCCTATTCTTTCATTTCGGATGGCACACTCAGCTTCATACAGACTATGCCTTTGATGCAATGATTTTTTGAACTTTCTCCAAGAACAACTCTAGCATTTTAGCTTTTTCTTTAATATGACTTTTATTTAAGTCATTGTGATTTGAGTCTTTCTCTTGTCTCTTATCTGATTCACCCTTTATCCTAGAAAATGCTTCTTTTCATATTTTACATCTTGAAGCTTTTACTGTCTGTCTTTTTGGGTTTTTTGGTTATGTTTTTTTTTTTTTTTCCCATTCTGTTCCAGTCACATAGTAAGTGATGAATAAAATTTTTAATGGCATATGAATTTCTCAGAAGCCTAAGTGACTCTAGAGCTTAGGAGAAAACATTTCCCTGGTGCAGCAGAGCATGTGTGGGCACAGGGCAAGGCTGCTTTGCACTTCGCCTCTTCCCACATGAGGAAGAAGCAAAACTACTCGGAGGTGTCTGGCTCAATGAACTTAATCACTGGTTTGAAAGATGTATCCCTCTTTCCCAGTAAGCCAGTTTGTTAATTCTGAAAGCTGAAATCTTTAGCTTTCAGGCTGTCTCGTTAACTCAGTCCTCTCCTAATGACATTGCCTCATCCCTCCGCATGCAGCACAGTTATTCATAAATCACTCTTTGCCAACTGTCAGGGGAAACTGCTGCCTCTGCTTCTGAATCTTTCTGTGTAAGTTTGCATTTGTTTTGCATCCCTTCTGGGGTGTAGAGTGCATTTGGAAATGTGTCCTTCAGGGCCTTATTGGAAGACCCAAATTGATTTCAAGGTTCCTGTAAACTCCATGCAAGCATTATGACTGGATATCTCTCATCACAGAGTGTTTCACTGCCTGGTATACTTTCAAAACACTCAAGAACATTAAAAATATGTTTTGAATCATAGGGATTGTATCTAGAGTAAGTTTTTGTATCCACAGGTTATTATTCCTTCAGTCTATCATGCATGTTTTCCATATTGTTTCCATATACTCTCTCATCTTTGTCTTGACTGAATCCTTGGGATGTGTACTTATGCATCAAAGGCAAAGTTGACATTAATGGCTGTTACTCAAAACTGTCTTTTTCCGCCATTATTTTGTTTCAGTGATAAAAAACGGTGCTAGATAAACCCCCCATGTGCTTCTACAGTAATTAATCTGCACAAAAACATGAAAGAACAGCAGTTATATAGATTTCATTTTGGAAATTCCTCAAAGGAATTTTGCCACCTTAAAAACCAAGCCTGTTTTAGGAAAGAAAACATTATTAATTTACTTGTTTCAAGCTCTTGCGTGGTTTCTAACTAATTAAGCTTCACTTTTCCATACCATAAACTTTTTCCACTTAATTGTATTTTTTTATCAAGATTTTACTGAAATTTTGGGTCATGCTGTTTTATCCTTTCATGTACCATCCTCAGAGGAGAATGTTACTACATTGAACCACACTAAAAGGAGTCTCATTAACCTTTTTATATGATGGGTGACATTCAGAGGCAGCATCAGCTTCAAATCTGGAGACTCTGCCAAAATATTCAAGCTTAGATGTTTAAAATTTGGTTTCTCAATCTGTAGTTGAAATTTCCAGATCAAAGCAACCTCGTTTGCAGTGATCGGAGTCTTTAGATATCAAGGTAAAAATATTCTTGCCCTGCCCTTATAGTTAGGAGGTAATTTGTATGTTCTGCCAAAGTCAGAACAGTAACAGTTTTGAATTATTTATGAGGAGACTTCTTGTCTAGTCACAATTTTTAAAAAGTCAAAAAACTGTGCTAGTGTCAAAACTCATGTAAAATATTCAGCTCACCATTGATATATTTCTCTTGAAGTTTTGATGTTGGTAATCAATAGTAGTCATGGAAGGATGGTTTTCTGATTTGTGCATTGCTTTGCATTCTTATGCAAGGCATTCCACGTGTTCCCAGCTATCTATAACCTGCCAATATAAAAGTCTGATAAGGTTATGACAAAATTTTCTTTACAGCCTCCCAAAATTAAAAATGCCATCCCCTAAAACTACCTTCCGAAAAATGTTTTCAGCTCTCCTACAAGATTGTATCACCAGAAATTTCAGCTGGACTGTGGCTTTTACCTATTTTATTCTGATCCTTTTCACTCAGAGATGTTTTCCCTAGGTGAAACATACATTTAATGTACAATTCAAAAGCAGGTATAAAAATTGGAGCTGATTTTTTTTCTGCCTTCATGAAAGAAAAATGGCAAATTATTTGGACACTCGTGCTGCTGCTCCAATGTCATCTCAAGCAGGTTGTTGGCAAGCTAGTCCAGGTCTCAAAGCAGTGAAGAGATCTCCATATCTACAGGATCATCTCACTAAGGATGGGAAGTAAATTTGAACATTAGACATAAGAGTTGCTGGGAGATAATGAAGACAAAATAAAAACAAGTAAATGGATTTAATGTCACTAGGAAAGCTGTACCATTTCCTCCTTTTTTATCTCCGGCAGTGGATAGTAGGCTGTGGGTATGAATGCTTCATTTCTAATAACAAGATGAAAAGTAAGCCCATATTTAAAAGAATTATTAGGGAATTAGGCTGCAAATGACATCTGGAGAGAAAAGTGATTGTAATGTAAATGTTCCATTTTAGCAAGAGAGAGATTTAAAGGAACTTATGTCATGTTACTCTAGAAAACAAATGTCTTCTTTATTCTAGAAAAGAATACACATTAAACAGAAGTTTCCACCAATGGTTTAATTTGGAAATGAGCTGCATTTGTGAAAAGCTTGTGCCAGGTTTTCTCCTCCAATGGATTCCCTCTCCAGCTGCCTATCATCATTGCCACAAGCATTTTTCCATGGATATTGTATCATTGTCTTGCTTAATGCAACTGAAAAAAGGTCACCACATATTTTACTGGGTTATTAGAATATGGTGCTTAGCCAAAATAGTACAGTCCTTTAGAAAATGTGTACAGTACACACATATGTTGTTATCATTTCTGAAGTGTTTTGGAACCCCTTGAAATGTTTAACACATTTTTCGTAAAGTATTATAAACAGAACAGAAAATAATTCCCATTTCCTTTCCCCATCCAGTTTTTATAAAACAGAAATATATATTTATTTACACAGCTTGTTAATATCTATCCCAGAACAATGTTTATCCTTTCTGGATAAATGAATAGATCAAAAATATCTTCTAAAGGTATATTGCAAGTGCTGTTGGAGGGAAAATTATATCAGAATTGCTTTTTCTCACCTGTCTGAACATCAGTGTTGTTAATAATCTCTGGACAAACAAATTCAGAAAGCTTTTGACAAGAGCTTTTGCTGTTGTTGTTTTGCTAGAAAGTGCCTTCATTTGCAATTCTAACAGTAGAGAACATCAACAACAGACTATGAATACTTTTCTATTCTGCTACAGCAACAGATTTAGAGCCAAAAAATTGCTTAAAAGTGTTTTGAGGTAAATGTTATTTTCTTAGTATTTGGAGTAAAAAGAGCCTTCACATATAATTCCTTTTCTTTGCTTTGTAGGGCAATTTTGATTCCATCACATTTCAAATTTCCTCTTAAAAAAAATGATTTATATTGAGAAAAGTATTCTGTAAAAACCTTTTTCTTGGACTTTTATATGAATGCAGATTGAAAAACAAAAAAGAAAAAAAAAGCGATTCATTTTTCATCCTGATATTATTCTTCACATGCTAACAACCATAATTCTGTTTTCTTATGTTTTAAAAATTTTCTTTTAAAATCACATGTTTCACAATTTGGCAGGGCTGGTCATGACACTACAGAGGAAAAACAAAGGTTGACAACTCTAGAGCACAACAGAGATTAAGCCAAGTTGGAATATCATATTTATTGGATTTACCATTCTTGGAGATATTCAAAATCCATTTGGACATGACCTGGGCCATCAGCTCTAGATGGCCCTGTTTGAGCAGGGACATTGGACCTCCAGGGGTTCCTTCCAATGTCATCCATCCTGTGGTACCAAATTCCTCTGAGGACCAAGCTAAATTCTAAAAATCAAAGAATTTACAACAACAACAACAACAACAACAACAACAATAATAATATTTATAACTATTCCATAAAAACTTCAATTTTTTTTTCCAAGCATAATTTTCTGTTTACTATGATTTTAATTGCAAAACCCTATGTAGGATTTATGTAGATTCCAGGCTCAGCTCTGTAGGTGCTGTGCTAACATCAGAAACTCTGTTCTGAAAACCTGGCAGTGAAATACAAGTGTGAAATACAAGAGTGAAGACAGGAGCAGTCAGATATTGAAGGAATGCATATATACATAAAATTATAAAAGGTATTTGCTTTTAAAGTTTTTTGTTTGTTTGTTTGTTTGTTTTTTTTCCCATTTTGGAGACAATAATTTAAGGGAAAAATATTTCTTTCCTAAAACTAGAACATAAGCAAAATAAGAAGGGCATCAATATTACTACTTTTTCAATGATCAGAGCAGGAGACTGAAAAATAGGTATTATGCATTTTAGAGCACAGTATCTGTGTATGCATGACACAAAAATGTTAGGAGACCTCTGAAAATTCCTGAAATTCAGTTTTTGACCTATGAAATTACTATGACCTACCACCTGAGAGATTGATGTTGATTTCATTATTCTCTTTTTGATATTCAGCATAATATGAGTCCTGTAATAACTATGATTTCTCCCCTGGACACCAAACAGAATGTAGCAGTATTCATAAAAGAAATCCACAGGGAATAAGTATAGAAGCTATCAGCAGTTCTCTGATCAAAAATAACTACTTCTTGTTATGCAGAGATAAATTAAGACAGCAAGCGGAGTCACCAGAAGCAATTCAGAGTTAACATAATGAAAAATAATCTAAAGTTTTTTCTAAATTTTATCCAGCTGTGCTCAGTTTCAAGGCAGAGAAAAAGAGGAAAATAATAATACAGTACTAAGAAAACCAACTCATAACACTGGCTGTTCCTATTTTCAACGCATATATGAGAAATACTAATTTAAAATCTAACTGGCAAAATTTTGGATACTCTTGTTTTCAACCAAGTTGAAAGAAATATTCATTTAAAGTTTAACTTTCAAGATTTTGTCCTACACAGTCTGGATTTAATGACTAGCTACAGCAGCATCTGTATATGAGGGACCTACAGTAACTGCCTATTCCAGCTGGAACATTTTACTTCTGACTGGGGCTGCCCAAAAGTTAAAGTATACTATTAAGGTCATGGCCTGAATGCTTCTTAAACACTGACAGGCTTGGTGCATCAACCACCTCTCTAGGAAGCTTGTTCCAGTGTTTGAACAGGCTTTCAGTAAATAAATGTTTCCTGATGTCCAGTCTAACCCTTCCCCAGTGCTGTTTTGAATCATTCCTACACGTCCTATCCCCGGATAGTAGGGAGATCAGCAACTCCTTCTTCACCTCTCCTACTTGGAAATCTGTGTGGAGCAGTGAGGTCTCATTGCCTTCTTTCCCTCAGCCTTCTTTTCTCCAAAACAGGCAAATTCAGAGTGTTCAGCTGCTCCTCATGGGATGTTTCTTCCAGCCCTTTTGCTCGCTCTGTTGCCATTCTCTGGATGTAGCTGAGTACCTCCCTTGTTAAAATGTGGGGCCCAGAACTGCATGTGACACCCCAAAAAAGGCTGCACCAGCACTGAGTAAAGCAGGTGATAACCTCTTTTGTCCTGCTGGTGATGCTGTGTTTGAAATGCCCTGGGTTAGGCTTTTGTTGCTGGGCTAGCAGGGCACATACAGCTGACTCACATTGAGCATGACATCCACCAGCAGCCCCAGGTCCCCTCCTGCACTCCTTTCCCAGTGTAATCTTGTCTCCAATATTACTCCATCCTAGGTGCAGAATCTGGGATTTGCAAGCTTTATCTAATTTTGAAACACTCTTTTAGAGATGTGAATTTTCTCATTATTGACAGGGAATCATGAAGGCGAACTAATATAAGATGCAGCTGTCTTTTCCACTGTGTGAATTGTGTATTCCTGAGTTCATGATGAGGGACAGCACAGCAGGTGCCACCTGTCAGCACTGTGCCTCAGCATCCTTCTCCACTCCTACAACAGCACTGTGCATCTGCAGCATGCACAATGACCAATACTCTATTCTGGATTAATGCCCTGTATCAGTCTTTGCAGGGACTTTTTTCATTTAAACCATCTAACCAGATTACTGAAGGAGAAATCAAAACCAAAATTTTAACCTTTTCCATTAGTTTTATGTAGCTAGTGCTTAATTGCTTGCTTCATCTGTTTCTATTATATGGTCAGAGTCACTCTTGTCTTCACTGAGATGTGGTTTAGTTTGCTAGTGGGTGTTGTAGTAAAGAAAATGCATAATATTAGCTGCAGGTGAGTGCTCTTCTGATGGGGAAAAATTGCACTGGATTGTTACAAAAATCTGGCAAGGTTGATGCATAATTTAAGATTTCTGAAGGAAGACAAATATCTGTATCACTCACACATAACCATTGAATATCTCTGTAAGCTTTTTACTATTCTTAGTTATGTAAAGTCACTCCTCTAATATTGATTATTCTTGTGTTTATGCCTAAGTGTTGGTATCTCTCTTACCTGTTTTCTGCCCATGTTGAAAACTGCCTTGGGACACTGCTGGTTTTAAACAGGGTCTGCTTGCTGTGTGAGAGAAGAGACTATTTCTCTCTCAGTTCCTGTGAGCTGCTGACAGCCTTTATTGAATCAGTGTGTGGTTTAAATCCAGAAATGAATTATAATACAAGACTAGAGTTATGGTCTCAAACTAAAAACAATGTTACTGCACTGACAGCTGTGATCAAAGCTGTTTCAAGTTCTCTCGGAGGTAGAAATCCCTAGGTGGCAATCAAAGGTTTCATGGTTAGGAATTACAGACAGAATTCATAATATGCTCTAGTCAAAATAAAAGAAGTCAAAAGCTACTATAAATGGAATATTCTCTTGGTTAAGAACCAAGGCTCTGCAAGCTAATTTAAAATCATCTCCTACCCCAAACAACTTAGTCACATCCCAAAAGTCCTGAAAAATATTACATTAAATATTAAAATCTACCTAAACCAGATCAAGCACACATAATCCTTATTTGTTTAATGGCCAAAGTAAAAGTAGCACAGGGTTAGTGTTGGTTTACAGAGGAGTAAATCTGTAGGCCAGAAAAAAATGCTCAATAAAATTTCTGAAACAAAATAGATAATTCTTTCAGATGTATAGAAGAAACATGATTCTTACTGCCTAAAATTTGTAGCAACACCTGCTGAATCACTGCAGTAAGATGACCCAATATGGCAGCTCTGACTACATTTACGTGTAAAACAACTCCCTGATATGCTGCAAAAGAATGTTAAGATTAAGAGTGTTGGTTTATTTATGTGTAAATTTAGGTAGATTTATTACAGGGACCTGACTGGAGTGCAGTATCATACACTGTACTCATCCTTCCTTGCCCTGAAATAGACAATTCACTACTGTGAAGCAGCACATGCACCTCCTGCTGGGATCTGTCTAGGGATATGATGATGGTGTTTTGCAGGTCAGAACACTGGGGCCCACTGGGGAGAGTGTTCTTGGACAGTTTTAAAATACTTGACGTACTGACAAGTATTTTTGATCTGCTCTGACTGGGCTGGAATAGATCCAGCAGGCGGATTAAATTGATGGGTGATATTCTTCCCATTTCTTTCTCTTCCCACAGTTATGTTCCTTCTCTGAGGTAAAATGCTGGGGCTGAGGTGAAGTTCTATGTGCACAGGTTCAGTGTGTATGAAGACGCATGGGGTTAAAAAATGAAGAGAGTATTTGTGTTGTTTCCACTGCTTCATAGCCACACTGCTGAAATCCTATGTTGATAAGCCTGATGCCACACGGAACAACATTCTCTGCTGGAGAATGGGAGGGCACAAGGAAATGGAGAGACCCCATTGCTATTTGTTATTCATGAAAACAGTCTAATGCTTTGCTTAGAGGTTTAGAAATTATGTGATGTTTGGTACTGTTGTGTTAATTTCTTGAAAGTTTATATCTTATGTGCTTTGAACAGGTTTTGATAATCTCTGTTCCAGATGGAACATTGACAGGATGAAAGAATTATTGAGTTGCTTTCTAACCGTGGTATTCTGTCTTAATATTGCCCACTGATGGTTCAGTGACTCCGAGGTTCATCTGCCTTGTGATAACTTGGAGCTTCTGCAATCTGATGGAGAAAGTGTCTATAATCGGGAATTATTTTATGCTACTCTGAAAACATGTCATTATAGATGTTATAAGTTTAAAAATAATCGAAAATTTATATTAAAATTTATATTAGAAAGTAATTCTATCAGTTATATATGTGGGTTATGGCCACTTATATAGTAACATTGAATTGTCACATTGAAGTATTTTACACCATGCTTGTACATACATATATGGTTTAAAAGAAGGTAATGAAGTAAAGAGGGAAAAAATAAAAATTAAGGTTCCTAAAATCTCATGGTAAAACTGTGCTTTCAGTATTATTTATGTTTGGGGTATTCTTACTGCACCATATTTTGGTGAAAGAAACATGTAAATGTTCAGTTTTGTCAGTCTACCAGTCACTGTCGCAGTAGGAATGAGACTAAGAGCCTTCAGATTCTCATTTCTCAAGGTACCATGCAGATGTCTCCTGAATTCATACAAGTGTCTGTAAGATATTTTTCATCTGTAAATGGATGGGGTTTGCCCTCTGGGCTGTCAAGGCACACACTGCTGACTCCCACTGAGCCTGATGCCCACCTACACCCCCAGAGCCCTTTCTGCAGGGCTGCCCGTCAACTCCTGCTCTACCAATTTATACTTGTGCCTGGAATCACTCCATCCCAGGTGCAGAACTCAACAAAGAGTAGGATTAATCCCTGCAGATGTAAGATCTAAACATCATGTTTCATTTTGCATTATTTTAAATTTCTGTGCTTAAAGAGTCTGAACTTAACTTTTGATCTTTCCTTTTAATTTCTGACATTAACTGTGTCAATATTTTTTTCAAAAAAATAAAGGTACACTTTATCTCACAGAAATGTTTTTTTCTTGATGGTATATTATTTATGAAAGTCAAGAAGTCATTTTCAGGTTATATCTTTTCCTTTCTTCACGCCTGGAAACAATTAATGGCTCGAATTTTTTCATAGTTCTTCCTTTAGCATCATAATTACCAAAACTAATGTTCCTAAAGCCATGTGGTAAATCCTGCCCGGGCAGTTCCCAAATTTTGCCATCATTTGAGCATTTATTTCTAAAAATCTAGGATTGAGCTCATTATTATCAATAAATCTTCATAAGGAGGATTGTCCCAATGTAACAAAGCATTCAAGTGTTGCAATTACTTTTGGAATGCTTAAGGAAACCTCATCACCTCTATAAAAATCCATACATTTTTAAGAAATTTGCAAGTGAGCAAAATTAGAAAACTTATCTGTGTTATAAACTTAGTTGTATTATATTTTTAAACTCTTAAATGGCTTGCTGCAATTAAAGAAAATGCCTGCATCCTCTGTTACATCCTTACAAAGTGCTAGATTAAGAGTTGAATGCTGCAGAGCACAGAGCATCACACAGTGCATCAAAGAATGTTGCTATCCTGCCAAAAGAGACATTAAGGATTGATACATCTTGGAATTGCTAATAGGGTTCTGCTCCAGAGGTTTCTGCTCTCTCGTCAATATATACATGTAATTATTGTTAATGCTAATGGAAACTATGAAACTGTGATGAGATTAGGTTTTGAAAAAAACATTTTAACTCCAGCGGAAACCTAAATTATTCAAAGAATGTCAACCTTAAATTTCTGCTATTATATGTTTCCCTAATTCACTTTTGTGTTACAAAACTCAAAACTGAGTCACTGCATGAGAAGGAAGTGCTATTATTCAAATATCCCAGTGGAAATAGATTCACTGAAGAATTTACAAAAGTTATATATACATGATAATGTTCCTTAAAGACAAATGCTTGATAAACTAGACACCATTGGGATTGAGAAGGCTGCCAGGACATTGCTCTTCTGCTACATAATCATTTCTCAACTCAAGGAATGTCAAGAGTCAAATGGAAAATTTATTTTGAAATCAGAATTTAGTTATAAACTGTAAAATCATAGCAAGATAATATCCAACAACTCATATTTGATAAGTAAAAATGCAAACTTTGCAATGCACCATAAACCTTTTCTTTTGCATGTGAAACTACTTCAACACAATCTGAGAGCAGACAAATGGGCAGTTATCATGGTAGAACAGATCCAAGGAGACTTGTGATGCAGAAATGAAGTTTTCATGAATCTTTACCCACACTGCCTTAGTTTTACATCTGCTTGAGTGGTGATAACACTTCTAAATCCTCATAACAGCTGTATTAAATCCTGTGAATTTCTAAAATTATCTACGTGTAACCCCAAACTATATGAGAGTGATAGAAATCCAATTGAACTTATTATCTTGACACATTTCTTTCCGATGCTTTCAGATTTCTTTCCAGAAGGCATCGTATCAGGCTTTGAGGAACATCACAAAAAAACCTCAAACCTGCAAAATTCATGTCTGTTCAATTCAGTGGTTCGTGATGTTGATAGACCTGGAGAATTAAGTTTTCAATCACAAAATCAGCCTTATTACAGTGAAATAAAACATGACATAATTAAACATTACTTTTAGGAAAAAAAAATTCTTACATGACATTTGTAAGAAAATTTCATATGAGTGGAGAAGTTGTATAGAAAAGAAAGGGTCCTTAAAGCTAAATGATAGCTCTCAGGAGAATAAATCAGCAACAACAGGTTTGGTTAAACCACTCTCTAAGTGAGGCTGTTCTGTAGAGGGCAAGTGGTCTCTGACAAGAATTGCCATTCATCTGAACTTTAAGGCATTTTTATACTTCTTCAATGGGATTGAATGTTTTCCTTAATATCTTTTCAATTTGGAATCTCAAGGATGCACTAATTAAGAATTATCCCATTGTACAGGAAGATCTATATTTGTCTGCCTAGAAAAAATGATAGTTGCAGAGTGAGTTACACAGGCATCCAATGTAAAGAGCTCTTCATGCTTTCAAATTGCAAAGACACAGGCTGTATCTAGCAGCTCTGCAGTGGTGGAGAGAAAATATGGTTTCCCTACATCTCTTTCCTCTCCAGAGAACAGAAGAGTTGGCCTCAATTTAACTTGCTAAAATGGGCAGCATGATTATGGCTACTATTTCAGCTAATTTCTTCCATTGGCCTGGAATAAAATATTCTTCATCTTACCTGGAGGAAACGCAAAGTAAAATCATTCTTTTGTTGTGTTGTCTGCACAGACCCCTGAGGAAGCAACAGCATTAAGAGCAGCTTTTACATGCCTACCCTGATCCAACAAGGCCAAATGTAAAGCCAGTGGAAGATGTCCCTGCCCATGGCTGGGGTGTTGGAACTAGAAGATCTTTTAATGTTCCAACACAATCCATGTGTTTCTGTGAGTATCCCTATGTAATATTTGTACACTGCTCAAATGTACTAGAACATACAGGCAGCTTGCCATTGAAGCAGTTGCTGTTTTAAATAAATCTATTTTTTTTTTTATGTTTGGTCCATTTCAAACAAGACTTTTATAAGGAATTTCCTATGAGCTCAATCTGGGATAAAGGCCATGTCTTGGAATTAGAGTGCCTATAATGTAAATTCATTTGAATACATGTAGTCAACCAGCTACACTGGAGGGAATTCAACAGGGGCTGATAATTATATCAAATGCACCAGTTTTTAATATTAAATGCAGACTTTATTATTTCATGTGTGTAGACCTTTTGTGACTATGCCTTAATATGATCAGCCAATCTAAGGGAAAAAAAATCAGGAAGAGGCTTACTTAGACTGCTGCAAATTGGGGCTACTCAAATTAATTTTAGGGCAGACCCATTTCCTCATTAAAAACTCACCACAGTTTAATTATTTTACTAAGCTCATTGCACATATCTGGACTTTCTGACTGAAAAAATGAATCAGAGTTCTGAATATAACTTCATTGTTTTGGAACCCTGTTTTGGTTTGTCTTATTACTCAAACAGGTAAGCATTAAGAAAAACCCCAGATATTTGATAAAAGCAATCTCTAAGAGGAAGGGGTTTTGAATTTTTTTTTATTATTATTATGATTCTTTATTTTCCAGTGGGTGTCCTTTCAATCTTAATAGTTTCCACTGGATATCTTGAAGTAGCTCAGTTTTGTTCCCTGTGTTAAGTGGTAGTTCTTAGTGTTTTTAGTTACCTATGTCATGGAGTATATATAGAGATGTTCTTGCTGCTTTTTACTTGAAATTAATCCTAATATCTTTGTGTTAACATTGCACATTCAGTAAGTCCTAGATCCTGCAGAGACAATTATGCATGTAGAGTGAAATAACTGCATTAATGCTTTTGGATCTCTTCAGATTGTGGAGTTTATGATTCTGAAAGTACTTTTCTTTTGTTTGTTCTTTGGGGTTTTTTTCGAAAAGTTTTCAGGAACTGTTTGGTCGAGATTGTGCTATAAAAAGTGCTATTAACAGAACTGGAGGAAGATGCATGCTATACTGTGTTTTTCAATAAAAGAATATCAAAGCAATGACTCAAATATGATTTTTGTGTTTTAACTTCATGTACACAGATATATGGATGCAGATAAGTGAGTGTTTTTACCTAAATAATATGTTTGGGCAAAAGGCCAGATTACATGAATAATGATTTAATTTCCTCTCTGATGTGCATGTATTTAAGAAGTGGCTTTTGTCTTCGACAGCAAAAGAGCTTGAGTGCTCCATAGCTGCTAAGTATCTTAATTTTGTCCTACCCTCAATTTCTCCTTCACTGCAGTAGCATCTCAAAAGTAGTTCTTTTGGAAAGTAGAATTTATGCAGGGCATAACTGTGCAGCAACTGAGCGGCACAAAAGCATGAACATGAATATGAAATAAGCACTTGCCTGTTTAGTAATTTCCAATTAAAAATGTGAAAATACTCAAAGATATTAGCAAATTATCTGATTTAGTGTGGGTGAAGGGAATATATTCTTTTAAATAAATGAAAACTAAATGCATAATGTTTGCAATGCAACATCAGTATAGCTCGGTGTATGTTTCCATGGCATTTTTCATCCAAAAGTAGTCACTTTTTCATTCTCTAAGCCAACCAGAATATATGTAGCTGCAGTTAACAGCATGCCTTATTGCATTTTTATGAGGTAGAGAGAAAAAGGAAAATAAGAGTCAATATTCAGAAAATGTCAGATACCAGCTGCATGAGATTAGGAAGTTGTTTCACTTTTGAATACTTTTTTTCTACTAGTATTTATTACAGAGTATCTCCTTCCCAAGGCCTGACACCAGCTGTTGTCTTGGGCACGACACGAGAGTGATGAATTATTGTCGTGATCATATGAGGTGGCTTTGAGGCAGGATCTGATCAGCCTCCTTTGTTCCTTGAGGTGACTCATCAAGGATATTGTCTTGTGCAGAATGAGCAGAATTTTGTCTTGTAATTTCCAAAATTTTGCAGATTTCCTGGATTCAGATTAAGTATGCCCCATCTAAGCTAAGAGAATGCAAAAACATTTGCTGATGTTATGGTATTGGGAGTCTGTCTGAAAAGTGTGATTGTTGCAATTTTAGTAAGACCTGAAAATATCTCAGTTTTAATTGTCCATAGCAAAAAAGTAGGGAAGAAGAGCCATTTATTTTGAAAATTATGAAATCTACTGGAATTATGAAAACCTTGTAAGTATTAAGTGTAAAAAATTGTAAGTTTCTAAAGTTTCCAATCATAAATTCAATTACTTTCAAGTTAGTTTATCTTAAGGTGAGAGGTGATTACCAGGGATATTTAATTCAATGTCAGCCTATTTTTGTGAATTTTTTTGACAGATTAAGGTGACAAGATTACATTTTTATTAACAGATTTTTAAAGTACTTACTCCTTTGATAGTTTATTAGGACATTAAAATGTTAATTAAAAGTTCTTCTTGAAAGCTTCCTCCTCAAGTAATCCTTTCTATTTCTACTTTCGTTCCAGTTGAAACATGACCTAAAATAGGGACAGCAATTTTTCTGGCACTTTAAACTGTCATAGACCAAGAAAAGAACAAATATGACAGTCTCCATCTTCAACAGGCTTTAAAAAAAAATAAACTAGACATTCAATAATTAAAAATACAGTGTAGCATCACTCTGTGGCTCTGAGCAATTTTCTGTCTTTCTAGTCCGTGAACAACCACTAGAATATAGTAAAATTTCTCTGAACTAATTGATGTTTTGTTCAGCCTGTCAAAGGTAGGATATAATCCTAATCCATAATTAACATTAGTGGGTAGCTAAAAATTACATGAACAATGATCACTGAAGTTAACCACAAATCATGTTATTGAAAATTATATACTTGTGGGGAAGGTTTAAAATAATTTCCATTTCTATGGAAATGGAATTTTTGTTTAAGGTTATTCAAAATACCATCAGCATTGTTACTAAAACCAGTTATAGACTAAAGATATTTTTAAATGGAACTTTGTTGGAAACACTACTTTGGAGGAAAAAAGTCTGTACTTTGGCATGAAGAACTCGTAATGATAGGAACAATTGAACAGAGATTCTTTATGTGTCAAAAGGTTGATTTATTTCCTTTTACCATTTTGATATCCAAAATCTTATATTTAAAAACTATATATATCACACATACTTTTCTATAACAATGAAAAATGAACACTAAATGCAATCAGTAGTGGATAGCAAATGTGAGTTCACATTAGTGTCACTTCTTGAACAGCTTTCTTTGCTCTTCAGTGTGTGTGCACATCCCTGGACACTGATGCACTGGTGCCTGTTACAAAATACGTAAGCAGGAACTCATGAAAATAGCAAATGTGTCTTTTAGACTTGAACACTGAATAATACACAGAAACAGAAGGTAAAAACATGCTTTTGGCATTTTCATGCATCCAAGATACAGACTATTTTGAGCATATTCAACAGTTATTACACCGCAATCTGTATGGTTTATCTGGACAAATGAGACACACCTTATATGCAAAATCAATAATGTTTTGTTGGCCTAATTAATATTTTGACAATTTAATTGAAGGTTTGTTATTAACCCAATTAAAATGGCATTAATACACATAATTCAAATTACCCCTTTCTTAGAATTTGGCTTCATAATGAGTCAGTTTTAGGATCAGATCTAAGAGTTTGTTACCTCATTTTTTTCTTAATCTACTCTTTGGTTATGTTTTAAGATCACAATAACAAAACTTCGATAACATATCTTTTCTGAGGCATGTTTTAATAGCTACTTTATTTCTGCCTTTCCCCCCTTCTCCAGAGAACACTTTATTCCCTCAGAACTGCAAGATATATACGTAGCCCCAGAGAATATTGTTTATTTCCCTTGCTCAGCAGAAAGAATTTCTTTGTCTGAGATGCATACACTTGTATACAAAGCAAATAAAGGAGAAGCAAGTGGTTCCTATGAATGTTGGTCCTTATTGAAAAGGATTCTGTAAATCTTTGGTAACTCAATGGCCGCTGTATTTCACACGTCCATACGTCTGAGAAGGACAAGTGGCACACATAGATGGTTGATTTTTTCTGATTTAACTAATTCTAAAGTAAATTAGGTATGAAAACACCTAGGAATAAATAATGCTGTTAAAAAAAATAAATCTTTAGGGTCTTCAACTTATTTTCAAAGCCATGTAAATTGAAGACTTAAATGAAAGCTTTCCAACTCTTTGAAATGTCCTAGCATAATAGGGAAATTTTCAACAGGGTTTTTTTCTCAGACAACATTGAAGAAAATGTAGGCTTTTAAAAATTTTGCCAAAGAAAACCCCATATTTCCAAGCTGCACTCACTAAACCAAAGTATCTGTAAATAAGAAAGACAAATAATCACGAAGACTGTTTCATATTGAATTTATTAATATCAGGTAGAAATTATGGAAATTTTGAAAGTTTGTATAAAATTTCCAGAATAAAGTAATATATTATTTAGTGGAAACCATTTGTTGCATTTTCTAAATCTGATATAAAAGTATCTTAAAAAGAAGAAAAGCTAATAGACAAAGGAAAACTCTAACTCAAGATTAAGACATTAACTAGAGCATTAACTTCAATACACCAAATTCTTCTTTCAGTAATAATCATCAATATATGAAAATAGTACAGAGCTCTGCTAAAGAAAAGTGATATTCTTGAGCATAAGCACGTGTGAATGAATAGCCATCATCAGAGGCCAAAATATACAAACTAAAAGGAAAGGTTTATAGAAGACACACAGACCACTGTCATCTTGTTCTTGAAACTCATCATAAACTGCATTATGATAATAACAAACTTTTCAGTCTCTTTGGAAAGCATCAAACTACTTGTCCTGAAAAAGAGAATAAGAGACTATGTTCTCCCTTCATGTTGCACATCCAATATTGTTCTCAAGAAAATTTATTACTAATTTCACCAAAATATGAAAAGCGATTTGATCAGCTGACATGTCCCATTTAAAAATGTATTTTAAAATATATGGATACTATAAACAAAGTTGTTTAAATTAACTTATGAAAATGGCTTGTTATGATTAAATATTCATCTTTCATATTCAAGCAAAAGATGGATTTGTCTGTAATGCAAATATACAAGGTAAATTTTGTATTCACTCTTGGATTTAAATTCATAGCAAGTATACTTTCAAATATAAAATTTTAGTAGTGTTCTTGTTCCAGACATATTGTTACTTCACAAACACATTTTTGAAGCATAGTTAGGATTTTTTTTCCTAAATATATATCCACTAAAAAAGAAAAATAAAGCATTCCTGAATTTTCAGCCTCCATGGGGCTTACTCAGAAAACTTAGACATTTAGACCATATATTCTAACAGAGATATAATTTCTGAAAAGAAAATCGAACCAAAACAACCAAACAAAAATTTATTTTTTAATGGTTAGATATCCCCTATTACTCATCTGCAGTGTCAGAGCAAGAGAGAATTGTTAAAAACCCATTGAAACCCTATTGTACTTTAAGTAAATTTTAATTTAGCCTCCCAGATCATGTTGCTTAGTAGGAATGCTTAAAAGCTTTTTTTTCAGAAGCTGTCACACTTAGTCAACAAAGATGCAAAGCTATTTTGCCCTGAGCTAAACAAACAAAGCTCTTAACAAGTAAACAAATCTTCTTGTTGTTTATAATCCCAAACCAAGTGTAATGAGCATAAAATAGTATAAGGGGTGATGACATAAATGAGTCACAGTTGTGTGGTTGACATACAGATTTTCAGTCACAGCTGTGTGTGCATGGTATCATACAGATACACAAGATATTCCTTAACATAAAAGACAGTGACACCTGTGTGTCATTGTCTCCTTTGTTAAGGAATTCTCAGTTTCCAATTATCCTTGTAGTTGATACTGGTAAGGCACCATTTTGGTTTCTTTGACACTTTGAAGGAAGAAAATATGTGACTAATCCAGGAATCGAGACCAACATGTACATACTGTGAAGCTGGACCTCTTATTTATCCTCTTGCTGTTTGAACAGAGTTAGCTAACCCTGTCTTAACCATCAAATGAACATTGTAAACATCTAAGCAAAACAGGAAAATAAGTTACTCCTTCCTTGATGTCACTGAAAGAGGCTAGGAATATTGGGTTACCTGCAGTCAGTTAGCCCGAACACCTTTCCAGCCCTGAGTCTTCTCTCTGACAGTGACAGATAAGGGAAGCTGTACTAGGGCTGGTTGAGATGCATCAGCACTGTCCCTTGATATTTCCCCCCTCCAAAGGAGCTGGGAGTAGGTAAGGTGCTGCAGAGGACACCATTAGGACAGATGGCCCAAATTAACCAACAGATATTCCATACCATATGACATCAACTCAGATAAAAAAGTTAAGGGAGGAAGGAAGAATGGGGAGCATTTTTTGTTTATAATGTTTGCCTTCCAGAGCAACTACTCTGTGTGCTGAAGCCCTGCTTCCTGGGAAGAATATCACTTGCAAAGAGCATCTTTGCTATAGCAAAGAATAAATTTTCTTTTTTTCCTTTTTGCTTGTAATTGCACCAAATTTTGCTTTTGCATTAGTAAACTGCCTTATCTCAACCTACAAGTTATTTTCCCTCCCCTTATTTTCCCCTCTTATTTTCCTCCCTGGACAGCTGGGAAGGGGAATGATAGAGTGATTTGGTGGTTACCTGGCTTCCAGCCAAGGTCAACCCATTACAGAAGCCTATGAACCAGGTTGGGTACAGAAGACACATCTCTATCTTCTCTGCTCCATCCCCCCATTATTTATACATATTGGTAAATTCTCTGAATTTTTTCTTCTCCCAGCTCTCTCAGCCACTCCTCACATGGTAGGTACTGCAGTGCCTTAATCACCTCTGTGTCCATTTGCTGAATTTAGTTCAGTACGTTTGTGTCTTTCTTGTAGTGGGGAGCCTAGAACTGGAAAGGGTACTTCAGATGTGGGCTTAGTGCTACAGAGAGGGGAAAGATTATTTCCTCTGTCTGTCTGGCAACAATCTTCCTAATAGAGCACAGAACCTTGCTGCTCTCATTTTCTTTGAAGTCACACTGCTTGCTCATGTTCAACTTGGTGTTCACAAAGACCCCCAGAGCCTTTCTATAAAGTTGCTTTCCAGCCATTCAGCCCCCAGCCTGGACTGGTCTGTGGGGTTATTCCTTCCTAGGTGCAGGACTCTACACTTGCCTTTGCTGAACTTTGTAATGCTCCTTCTTTATAAAGCTCATTTCTCCAGCCATCTAAGGTGCCTCTGGATGGTGGGATGGCCATCTGGTCTACTGACCCCTCCTCACAGTTCTGTATCATCTTTAAACTTGATGAGGGTGCACTCTGTCCTATCTATCATCCAGGTCATAAATGAAGAGGTTAACTGTACTGAATCAAGTTCTCATTCCTGGGACGCCAAACCAGTCTCTGACCTCCAGCTGGACTTCATGACTTGGACCATAATACTTTGAACCCAGAAGTTCAGGTAGTATTAAGTCCACATCATGGACCACCCCTGCTCTACACTGGTCTACACTGGTCTACACTGGTCTACACATTCATCAGTGTTTCAGTGAAGATGTTGTGAAAGCATCGAAAGCCTTGCTAAAATCAGGATGCACAAAATCAACTTTTCTTCCCTCCCCCGCCAAAGGAATAATGTTTCTTGTTGAAGGCTGTCCGGGCAATCAGACATAATAATTCTATTATCTATGTTGAATACACCTAATCAACTTTTTGTTGATATGCATAAGAACAGTTTCCAGGATTATTTGCTTCATCACATTCTGGAAGGTAAATGTGAGGCTGATTATCCTGCAGATCCTTGGATCCTCCATATTGCCCTTCTTGAAGACAGGATGGACATTGTTTTTTTCCAACCCTCAGGAAACTCTTCTGAATGTCATGAGCTTTCAAAGATATTTGTATGGACCTGCAGAGACATCAGGACTTATGGATACTTCCCACAGACTTTTATGCATTTGGTTTGTTTAATGTTCCGTAGTCTGATATGTTTCCATTTCATTGCTCTGGACTCTCTAACAGATGTCTCCAACACAAGATTTCTTGAGGAACCAACTATTTCAGATGCCTCTTCTGTAAAGACCAACTTAAATCTAACCATCTCTGTCCCTCATCCAATATTATGTCATTTTAAGTTGTTATTTTTGAGACAAAAGTATTGTCACAGATTTTTTAACTTAGTACTTCCACATATTAAGCTGTACCCAAATTTTGAGCTCCTTTGCCTGGATTAAAGGCAATTATAGAGTACATAGCATTGGCATCATTAGGATCTACAGTATAGTTTACCAGTTTTTAAACAATATGATAGAAGTCACCATCTGCTTGTCCTTCAACTTTATGGTTTCTTCGTTACTTGTTAAGTATTGTGGTTTTTAATCTTTTTGAGCTGCATCATTAATCAACCAACCGGTGTGAAAAAAACCAGCTTTTATTTCCTTCTAAAGCAGATTGCATCTTTTAAAATATTATGGTTTGGGAGTTTTTTGTCATTTTAGTAGATTCTTCATCTCTGTGTCTATGATACTGCTGTTTTGCTCCTGTAACTGAAGCAAAAGCCTAAAAAAAGTCCCTGCTGTAGGCTGAGAGTGATAAATATAAAGGAGATTTCTTACTGAAAAGTCCATATCATTGTGTGAGGCAGAGACACTGTTTTTTATGACATAGAATAATTAATATTGTAAATCAGAATTTATTCTCATTATGCACCTTTACAAAGAATGGCAAGGAGGAAATTGCTGTGCCTGATTTTAATCAGACTATAAATCTTTATTTATGTGATGAATATAAAAGTTATTTTAAATCTTAATAAGAATTACCACTGGAAATGCTTTTTTTTCCCAAGTGATGCTATAAATCTTGTCAGACTGAGAAATGTACTTGTGGGATTTTAAACTGAAGAAGGTATGAAAAAGGCAAGTTATCACCGGGACATAAATGCCAAACTCTCTCTAATTTAAAGGTCATTTCAATTTCCAGTATTTTCCTAGTTAACACATGGTGTCTTGGGAATACTGACTTGCTGGTAACAAGAGAGAGATTTTAGTCTCTGCTTTTACCTTTCAAAAGACAATAGGTTTTTATAAATGTTTTATGTAGTTCAAATTAATTTTCTAGATCATGTACTTCCATAATATTCAGTAACAGGATTTCTGCTTAGGACCTTAAAGAACAGTGTCATTACACTTTATATGTTCCTGTTAAGGAGCTTGTTCTGCACAAAATTAGGGTCTTTTGTTTGTGATACCATAATTAATAGTAATTAATTTCATAGGATAGCTTTTATAGGGGAAGAATTATAAATAGTTATTGTTCTCCAATGAGTAAAGTCTTTACATATCATCTGAATCTTTCTGTACTGTTTTGGTTCACAGACACTTGAAACATTCATAAAGTATATAAATCCAATCTTGCAGCCATTAACTTTGCAAAGGTTTTACTGCAGATTCATAAGACATTAAATGTGATTACTAGATGGTGTCCATTGCACATTGGCAGAAAAAAAATCCCCAAATATGAAAATAATTGTGCATTGAAACCCCACGTATAAAATGCATACAATTTCTCTACTGTTCCTGAAATGAAATATCAGGAAATTCAGATTAAAAGGTCTCAACATTTAAAAGTAATTCACTGTTGCCAAGGCATGAAAATCTGCATGTTAGCAACAGCCATTAACCCTAGCATCAATGATCATCATAAGGGAAAACTGATAGAAACCTAAAGTAGTTAAAAAAAAAAATCATCACATTAAATATTCCAGCATAATATCCAGTAAAGTGTTTTATTGCTTTATTTGTGAAGCCATATTTAGCAGACAGGTAATGACATATGTTGGTTACCTGTCTGTGCAGTAAACATAACTGTTAGACTGAATCTTCCAAGATACATTGAAGACACCAGCAAGTTGGATGCACTCTTTGCAGAAAATGATTTTTTAAAAATACTTGGAAGAAATGTCTTTGCAAAATGTTTATTTACACATGGTGGATTCAACCAGTTCCCATACTTTCTGAAGGTATTTTTGTTAATATGAACATTTTAAAAGCTATGAGATGAAAGGAATACTAAGTTCCATACATACTTAGACAAAATTTTGCAGTGTTTTGAAATTAATATCTACCCCTGAATAAGCACCCAGTGCATGGAGACAAAAAGGAAAACAACCAAACCAGTGGTAACTTTAATGTAAGTGTTACAGCATATATTATATGCATGGCAGGGAAGATTAACAGTACAGGTTCGGTTTCAGCCATTCTGTCTGTCTTCTGAGAATTATAGGGGAGTCTTTAATTTTTCAGCCCTATAAATCATGGTGGGTCATTTTGTTCGACACCATTAGGACTTGGAGAGGTAGGTTTAGAGTTCTTTTGCTTTCAATTCATTATTATGGCTGTAAACATGTGCACTTATTTCTGTGCATATTTACTTCTTAATATTAGCATATAGATGAGGGTGAATGTTCTATTCAATAAGGTAATTTATAATTCATTGTTTGCTGGGGGGAATGAAGCTTGTAACTACAAAGACAAAGCATGTAGTAGGGAGAGCTGTGGTCTTCTTACTTGCTGTTTTCCACCATGATTATTTATTCCCTTTTTACTCTGCTTGTTCATCTTGCACTTTTTAAAAAGCTTCTTCTTGCTGAATGAGCTTTTTTATGACATGCCAAACTTGGTCTACTACAAAAGGGAAAACATTTTTCAAAGCTTCCAATCTGCAAACTGTTAGGTCCAGCTGCAGCCAGCTATATTGCCTTTATCCTTGTATTTCCCTATTTATTTGCTGTGACTTTCTTGTTAGACAAGCAGGATTAGCCACTAGATTTAAGATGAGCTGAGAGTTTATTATGTTTGAGGAGGACTGGCTTCAAACCTTTTGGTGCTCTGTGTTTCTTTCCCTGAATCATGCATCAAAGTCTTGGCTTCTGAATGTTTCTTTGGCTGATTTTTGGACAAGTTAATATAGGGAATAGATTGGATTTTTAAAATGTGGGAGAAGGAACACTTTTGTGTTCATGGCTGATAGAAATATGTGGTTCCTACGTCCTGACAAGGAGTCAGAGTTCACTTATCTAAGTAAAGCAGAACAAAGCATTAATCATTCTGGTCATATTTTTTCCTTTTGAAAAGGCCTTAAAACTGCTGTGAAAAGCTTTTTTTGGTTTTAGTGACTTTAAGGTGCATAATATTTTAGTGTTCATATATGTATATATACTTTTTAGTTATAGCTGCCATAAAATTGTGATATGAAGTTCACTTGAAAGCAAAGAAGAGGAACTAAAACCAGACAGTGTCTTAATTTTAGTTCCATTTAGGCTTTTTCCCACATTTTATAGTGCACCCCTAGGCCAGATTGTGAATGCCTATATTAAAAAAAAAAATAAAAATCAAATTTACATAAGGTCAAGTTCATGCATAAAATGTGTGCAAGAAAAAAAAGAATTATATGTATAAATAATACATTTCTGATTATGTTAATGCATTGCTACATATGATTAAGTAGTTGAGACACTTAAGTTGTGTATGTTTTATTTCACATTTTGTCTTCATAAAGACACAAAGACATGATGTATTCAATAACAGTTATACAGTTTTTGCCTAAACATTGCAGTGCCTGGAATACTTGGACTTAATTACTTTGTAGAAGGACTCCACTTATCCATTCAAACTGTCTCCTGTGCTCTATCACAAAGCACCAAGGAAGGAAAGAGTCAATTTCTTCGCATACAGAAGAGAAATGTTACACATATGCATTTATAAAAGAAAAATATAATCATTTTAGTTTAGATGAGAAAATAAATCCTGGGGTGGCACACTGCTTTCCAATAGAATATGTAATTAATAAGCAACTTAATATGTTGAACATAAGTTTTTTAAATCATGTGCCTTTCCAAGTCTGGGTAGTGGAACTAATCACAGAATGATTATATAGCTAAAATTATTTGTTTAATAAATTATTTTATATCTAATTTCTTATATATATATATTTACAATTTAGCAAACTTTCTTCTATTCTGGCAGGAAAGGCTACTTGAAATCTCCATGCAATTCTGAAAAAAGACCCAGATTTAAAATAAGATCTAATTACACTTTTATAATGCAGATTCGAATTGCTTCCATTAATAATTAATAACATTAATAATATTAGTAAAATATTAATAATTAATAACATGCCACCATGTTTTCAGCAAGACTGAAGAACAGTTTAATAAGAAGCCAACTGGGACTCAGAAAATATAAACTCTTTCCATATACTCGAAGTCACTTACTGTGCAAATGGTCCATGTCTTGTGTACTTTCTCCCTGTCAGTAAGGATTCCTTTTTTTTTTTTTTTTTTGTGAGATGTTAAGTGGATGGAATACCCTAAGTAAAAGAAAATGGTTTTATTATGTTATTCTACATCTAGACTCTTTTACTGTGATCTCTCCAAGATGTCACCCAGCAATAAAACCCATAGGCATTATCAGATGGCAGCTAGCTGCATCACAAATATTGGAGCACGCAGCGCATACAGTGCACACAGTGCTTAAAAACCCACCATTTGCCACACAGTATGGTCTGTAAAAAGAAACTGTTTTATTTTTTCTAAGGATGGAAGGCCGTTTTAGCAATTCATAGATTGAATAACCTTTCATCTTCTACTTTTTTGAACTGGATCCTTTTAGTCAGTAAGACCTAATTATGAATGCAACACATTTTGAGCCTGACATTAATGAGAGTAATCAAAATAAATCCACAAAATCTGTGCTGTTTTCCCTTAATAATGTTGCTAAACTGACCTTTTATTTCTCGAAATAAAATATTGTGGAGGTGGTAAAACCATAATTTATCATATATTACATAAACAATTTTGAGAATGAGACTTTTTATATATAGCCTTCCAAACTGTTAAATACAGAATGATCTATGAGTATAGTTAGCCATGTTTTTTTCTCTCAGTCCTTCAGAATGCTGCACAAACCTGACTTCCACATGATTGATGATGTGTGGTGTTGCTTGCTGAAACCTTACACATTGCTCATGGGGCCCAGCAGGATCTGGAGAAGTATGAGTTGTCCTATCAGACTCTTGAGGAAGGTGGAGGTGAGAGTAATCTCACAGCTGAATGTACAGTCCCAAACTAGTAGATGACCTTCTTATCTTTTAGGTGGATTTTGAAGACATTATTCTTTTACTTTAAGTATTATTATTTTAATTTACTGTGATTTTTTTTTTTTTAGCAACCTGCATTTATATTGTAAGAATTTCATTGCAAGGGAGAGGAGAGAAAGAGACATTGACTAGAGCAAATATCAGGAAGGTATTTCAAATATATATCCAAAACCTCAGGCAGACTAAAATATATTGTCTGTGACTTTTTAAAATCCTGGATCCTTTTTTAAAATCTGTTTCTGTCTGTAGCAGAGATTTAAATATTGTTTTCTCTTGTTTACTGATTTTCTGTTATGTCCCATGCACACAGTGTGTAGCATTTAACTAAGAACAACATATTTAAGTGTAAGGAGGGATTTTGACATGCAAGCACTGAGGGCAGGTTAGCCATTTAGTGCTTCAGCCTGAGAAGTATGGGTGGGTCATGTAATATAAATGTCTTAAAAAATCATTATTTTTTTGTGTAGAAACCTTCCATACTTTAGGCTAGAAGGAATATCCAGAGGTCATGTAGTCCATTCCAAATCCCAAGTCTCGTACATAAAGATTGTTTGTTCTTTTGGCTTTAAATTCTTCATTCGTAATAGTTACTGTAACAGCATGTTGAATTTTCATGTCTTTGACATCATGCTATTTTATGAGAATTTCAGCTTTTGTTTTATCAGCTTTAAGAGTCTCAATCAGTGAAATGCCACTGTTGGGTCTCAATGATTCTCTCAAATTTACCATAACAGACTCCTTTGTGATTTTGAGGAGACTGGACTCAGGTAATAATAAATCTTATAGATACTATGATGGTAATTTGATTGGAAAGACACTCTCATGAAATGTGTTATATGTCTCATTTTCTTCTCTCTTATTTCAACTTGTCTTGGTCATGTGGTGACTCCAAGAAGTATCACTTGGCTGTTGTAAATTTTTCTCTAATAGCTTTTGAAAAAAAGCATTGAGGTTTACATTAACTCATGAGTTGCACTAGGTTATTCTGTTTGGATCATAATACAAGGATGCTTGAAAGTCCTAAGAGTTGACATTCACATTAAGAAATGTTTTCTTTATCTTTTCTGTAAATCTGAATAAAGCCCTGGGGCACTGGGATTAACATCCATGATAATTGAGATTATTGATACACACACTGCATTTCTTTGCTGATAAAGTCAGCCTTTCTCTTTCAATACTTCCTTTAAAATCTGAGAAAGCCTTGCAACTGATCTTTTATTCAGCAGAGGATTTGGACTGGCTTAATATGAACTTTATAATGAAATTGGTAAAATGAGCCTTTTAAATTTTTTTTTATTTAATTTTTGTGCTGTCATTCCCGTTGTGAAAATCAGTAAGTTCCTTTGTATATTCTGAGGGCAACCTTACTACCACAAAATGGAAGGTATGAGTATGTGTCTAGCATGCTACTACATCTAGCATCTAGATACATCTTATGTGCTCCTATCCTTAATGCATAATATATTATTAAGTACCAGGGAAAGTATGACTTAATTCAGGAAAAATAATAGTCATGAAAAAGTCATGTGAATAGGACCTATGTACATTTAACGACAAACTTTTAAACTCAGTAACATCAATAATGAAATTACAGTGCCTGCAAAAGAAGGTATAGACATAGTCTTTGACTCTGTCCCTTTGCTGGATTCATCTTCCACAAACACTTGAATTTTTCAAGTATTAATATTAAAATGAATTAGAATTTCTTAGAATTTGCTTGCTTATGGAGACCAATACTTCAGTCTGAATTTTCATTAGTCTTTACTGGTTGTATTTCTGGTGTCAATATGAAAATATAAAAGGAACAGAAGAATTGAAAACGGAATAATCCAAATCAGTTGTTATAAAATTAGTTAGCTCTCAGAAAATTAAATCTCTGTTAAATTGCATAAAAATAGTTATTTTGTCTGTGGGGGGAAGTAATTTTGAAGGCTAAAGTCACGTAAAATTAGTTTGCATCTGTCTTCAGATCCTTATATTATTATACCAGATAGACATGTACTGCTTTGGAAGTAAACAACTTTTAATGTAAATGTCAAATTGCTAACACAGTCATCTAATAGAACTCCTACAGGCATAAAATCAAGTTATGACATGTTTCTAACATGAATGAAAATAGGCATGGTTCTGTTGAAAACTCTAAAGATAACAATACTTAAATCTATCAGATAATTTGGAACTGCAATTTTCAGGGGTTGTGTACCCGTAAAATCTTCTCTACAGAATAAAACTTAACATTAAAGGCAAGTTGGAATGGTATTTTACACTCAACCTTGATTAATAAGCAAATTCATGTTGTCCCCTTCTTAAAGCTCAGAGGATTAAAGAAGCAGGTATTCAATACAAATGAATATTGCACAGTAAAAAAATGACAGTGGCATTCATTATTGTTGAATAAAAGGCGATATTTGGGTTATTTGTGCTACAGTTACATCAGTTCTTTTCTGAGTCAATAAATGGGTGTTAGCATGCTGCATATAGAAGTGTATAAACTGTATCTTCTTTCTCTTCTCAAGTGAAAGAGTGTTGTATCTTAAAAGACAGACTTCAGGGAAAGATTATCTTTAATCATGTCTTCCTAATTCATATATTAGAAAATAGATTGTTTTTTGTTTCATTCAAAGATCACTGTTATGATAAGGTTCCAAGCATGAGACACATTTATGGTAGGATGTAAGGGACTGAATTGTAATGGACACTTTTCTGAATGTTCTTTAATAATCTCACCATGAGTGCCGATCTCTTCATTCATTCAGTCCTGCAAACTACTTCTTGTCAAAAACTTAATAACTAAAGGAATCAAAGAGAAATCGTCATATGCTTCTTATGGCTTTGGTTTGCACTGTACTGTGCTTTATTTTCATCTGATTTGCTCTTGATTGTCCTCAGAGCTACATTCCTTGTGGTTTAATAATGAGTCTCCATGGTATACAGATATGTGTGAGGAAAGCATTTCATAGGTTGTAAGAGATATATGTATATGACTCAGTGTAGGCTGGCTGCTTGGATTTCCAAAATATATTAAAGAAGGTTTTCCCTTCAAAGTGTCTCAGGGAAACCAGCAGATAAAAGGGAGAATTTTCACACAAACAAATAAACAAAAATCAACACCAAAACAAAACAAACTGAAAGGAAAGCAAAGCACAAAAATATTTTTCCTGCATTCTCAGGAAAAAAGTCATTCATACATTGTCTGACACTTGTGCTTTTAAACAATATGTAAATGGTCTGTGAGTGGGTGAAGAGTACGGTGATGAAGTTATTAAGTCATATGCTCTCTGAAAGATAACTGAATTTGGAATGACTCCTGTGTAAGTAACAGCTGCATAGGCTAGCCTGTAATTATGCTGTAGGACTTCTTGCAACAGGATGAATGGGTGCTCAACATTTTTCCAGGCACCAGAGAGTAGTTGGATCTGTTAATGGTAGAGAAATCAAATCAGGCATTGGAATACAAATCTCTGCGTCAGGAGGTCTCTGAGCTGCAAATTATAGGAGTTTGTAATCTGAGGTAGTAACTTCACAGCTCCTTTCTTCCAGACAAGGTCTACTACCTATCTTTTGAAGCAAGGCACAGAGTGTGATGGATCTTTGGTTTGCCTCAGACAGAAACCCCTGTACACTTTTCTGAGTGTCAGAGACATGGTGATGTCAGATGACCACTCAGGTTTTTAGATACTATTTGTTGCATTTTTCATAATGCTTGTAAATGAACTTGATAGATTTGGTATAACCTCAAAAAATCCTCCTTATAAAAAAAAGAGATAATTTTATCACCTTTAATTTTTGCATTGTACTGCAGTTATACTCCTTTGATATTAAGAGGGAGCTGAAAGTAGCAGAGACAGAGAACATGTGTTTTGACAGATTTCATATATTTAATATTTGCTTTATCTCTTTGCTTTATCTCAGGATACTGAATTTCTCCTAAGGATTATAGAAGTATCTAAGAATGCCTTAATTTCTATTAGTCCAGGTGTCCTATATCCAGGAATAATTTTCTCAGTCCTTTGCAGGCAGTTTCCTCAGTCAGCAAAGCAGAAACATGCTGTGTTCAAAATCTTATCAGTTATGTCTACTCCATTACAAAAACATTGCTTTCTCCAAAGAAAGCCACAAAACCTCCAAAATAAATAAAACAAAGTTTTTCGGAGCTTTTGTTTGGCTTGTGGTTTGTTGGTGGCTTTTTTTTTTTTTTTTTGGTGCCGACACCTTGAATTGATTCCCTTAGCTGATATGAAAATTGTTGTTTATTACATTGCACTGAGGTTTTAGTGCTATGTGCAGAACAGATACAAGTCCTCCAGGAAAGATGGGGAATTTTTTTCAGGAAAATAACGAAACTGCAATAAAATAAAACAATGAAACATGCTGACAGCAGCCTATCATCAGTAACCTAATCTGAATTACTGAAGTAGGGTTATAAAGATTCTTTACCATTCCCATGAGAATTCTTCTGGGACTTTTATACCAGAGGTTCATTATCTACCAATAGGAGATTTTGATGGTTCCTTATTTTTCTCAGACATGCTGCTCTTTAAGAATGCAGAAGTGCAATTTTTTGCAAAAATTGAAACTTTTTAAAGGAAGAAATTGTTCAAACTGTGAAGATTTTTGCAGTAGCACAAGACAGAGGAACAGGTTGTAACTATTTTGATTAATCCATTCTTTATGCCATCCAGCAGGTTTGACATGCAATTAACTCTATAGGAAGAAATTTGCTTCCACAGTAAGAATTTGTTTTATCTTTGCTCAGACAAATTGCAGTTTTTTTCTAGTTATTTCCTGTATCTTTCTAGAAGTTGAAGAGTGATACTTTAATAGGATTGCCAAAACAATATTTTTCTCTTAGCAGTCAGTGCTAAGATGCAACCATTCAGATGGTGGGCTTGGATTTTTGTGTGTGTGTGTGGTGGGTATGGGATTTTTTTATTGTTGCTGGGAGGGTTTTGTTATTTTTAAGGGAGTGGGTTTTTTGTATGTTTATTTTTTTTTTAATTTGTTTTGTTTTGATTTCTGTGATTGCAATATCTCATACCAACAAAAGCCAGAAGACATGATTTTAGTACTTTGGAATTTCCCGTGTTTCTTCTTCCTATGGTCTCATGATAAGTGAATCTACAGGCTAAAGAGGTTCCATACTGTTCTTGCACACTGGTTTGGAGGCACCAAAAATCAGCAAATGGGCTTGTTTTTCAATCAAATGGTGGTCTTCAGACATCCATAAACTCAAGAAAGCAAATGAATCTAATATTATTTCTGACTTTTTGGCAAAATAAACCAAGTTTGTCAGCAAAACAAGGTGTGAAGAAGTACAGTGATGTTTTCTGAAAAATAATTATATGTGACATTTTGTAAACTGATTTCTGGTGGTAAAAAGGATGAAAGTAGCTATCATGATAATCAGTGGAATATGTTTATAGGCATTGCTTCTTTCTTGCATTAATTCTACTTCATTGAATTAAATCATCCATGAATAAATAAAAATTAAAAAAAAATGTTTTCCACATGTTGCAGAAAGATTTCTAATTTTAAGATCTGAAAGTATATTTTCATTTTACTTTAAAATTATTACTTTGACTCAAACTAGCTCCATCTAGGGTACCCATCCTCACGATTCTAGTGGTGCTGAGCTTGATGTCTGACTTTTTTGAACTTTGAGAGTTTAAAAGTGTAAGCCGGATCTGAGGTGGCTTAATGTTTCTTTGACTGCTTCTCAGCTTTCTTGACTTTAAAATGTATGGTTTTGTTATTGCTGAACATTGCTAACCCAGAGTCATAACAGTATTATGTTCTCAACAAAACCGTGGGACTTTAGCATGGGCTGTTTCAAGCTCAGATGGTTACAATGCCTGTGAAGGACTGGTTTCATAATGACCAGAAAACTGAAGTTTTGAGAGCTTTTCACTGAGCTGGAGGACTTAAGGGAGCATACAGAGCAGCAGTTTTGGGACAATAGGGCCAAGCTGAAATATTTTTAAAAGGTTGTATGAAGTGAGTCGTAGTTGCTAAATGTAAGTTAATCAATTTTCCCTTAATATTTCATTTATTAAAAAAGTGTTTCTTAATAATATGTTTTTCCAGTTCAGGGACTTTGAAGGGCACAGATACTAACACTAGGAAAAACCAAATAATGACTTAGATGCTTTTAAGAAGTATATAAAAAATTGGATTTGGAAATTACAGGCTCAGTCCCCCCACCTCCCCACCTACTTTTTTATTTTATTTTATTTTATTTTTTTACAGGAAATATTCCTTTTCTTTGGTGATAGTTGATTACTCTTGGGCAATAAATATTGTTAGTGTTGTAAAATGAAAATTTCCCTCACTCTGTATTTTAAAAGCACATATTAAATAAATTATTGTATTAACTGTTTAAAGAGTAACCTAGTGTTGGATATAAAATATATCTATTTGATTCCTAAAGTTTTTTAATTTTTCCTGCATAGATCTCCTATAGTTCCTATGCAGAACTGACTAGTGAGTATATTACCATTTATTTCTAATACAATATGAGAACATCAGAAAGAATTATGAAGACACGAGAAATATATTTGTTCATGAACCACGTCTGTAGTTTTATATTTACAGAGCATTGATATCGATGAAAATTTTACCCATTAAAAGGTTTTCATTTCAAGAAAAGTATCCTACAATATTATGTTCATATCATGTCATGTTCTAAGTTTCTAACATATTTTATGTGCATTTTTGTTTATGTAACAAATCCTGAGCATCACTTTTTGGCTTGTATTTATGGTTATGGTGGAAGTTTTATCTACTGACACAAGAGTGGAGCTAGACTTAATGTCTCTTTTTGTAATTCAGTTATAATATTTCAAGAATGCAGACTTGTAATTAACTTCCTGATACTGAAGTTTTGTTTAAGGAACACTAATTTTATTGTAATTATACTTTATAATTCTAATAACATTTATGATTCCATTATGACTGTAATTAAGTAACTTCACAACTAGACTGAGAGATAAATTTCAGAAAATTACAATTTTAAAAAATTTAAGCATCCATAATACTCCTTATACTCAACCATTACCATCTGTGTTGCCAGACTAGTCTAAATGTGGATTGAAAGTATTGTTGGGGTTTATGGTTTACTGATGCACCAAGCAAAGCATAGATGGAGAGTAGGACAGGACAGTGCAGCACTGAAAGACAATCTTAACACAAGACTAAAATCTGACTTTAACTGATGGTATTTATCAATCTATTTCATTGCATGACTTCAAAGGGAAAGCATTTAGGAGCTTTGCACTGATTGATTAAATGGCTTCTTGCCACAAATCAGTAAATGGAGCAGTTTAATTCTCGTTAGTTTAATCTCCAGGTCTTGAATCATATTTGAAATTATGTGCCTGTTTTTCTGCATTGGAAAGTTTTTCAGTATTCCCTAGTCAGTGCATGCTATGGACATTAAACTACTCAGTTTTCTAATTTTCGTTCATTGAAACATTTGTCACCTCACATCAACAGTGGCCATCAGAAGCAGGTTCGCTGCATTCTGTTCTGCTGCTTGATGTCAAGTTTCTGGTTATGCTTCCTCAAACCCAGAAATTCTTCAAGGTAAAAAAATTGTATGCCTTAAATGTTCATGGGAAAATACCAACCTCTTTCTTTTCAAATATCCTGGCAGATTGACTGTGACTGTACAAAGGGTTTCTGAACTATTGATTAAGCCAGATAGTGAACAATCATAGAGATGAGGACAAATTTTCAGGCTCCAGAGAGGGAAAAATATATCTGAATATAAGTTATTATTTTAAGGTTTCATTCTATGGCCCAAGGACTGGACATTTTCCTGCTGATCTAGTCAGAATCTGTCCTAAAAAATCTGAAATGGGAGTAAACAGGGTATGAAAATACCTTAGGGAAAATATATTAAGATTGAGCAGCAAACTTCAGTTTAAATGATTAGTGTCCTTTTATCTTCTCATGCCTTCTTAATATGCCATAAAGTGTGACATAAAGGAGAATGAAAAAAATACTAAAATAATTATTATTGTAATCTGAAATGAAGAAGAATTTAGTGGATCCTGAGACAGGAGAGACATGGCATATCAGGTTTCCTACTTTGATATTTATTTATTTTGTCTTCTTAATCTGAAAACTGGGATTTTTATTGAGAATTTACCATCACTATCATGATTTAAATAAAAAAAAAATTAAAAGACCAAGAAGTTATGTGTTGTGACCAAGAATTTGAAAGGAAATTAATTTTAGAAGCTTGTTATAAGTATCAAAATTTGGTAATTGAAATATTATGTTTTTTTCCTTTCTTAGTTCTGAAATTATAAAGAAAAATGCTGATATAGATGGTATGGAGCACTGCAATGTAGGTGATGAAGATAGGTGTTTTCATTCTAGATTTTTGCATGTTAATATTTTTAGTTCAATCAAAACTAAAATCAAAACAAAACCAAAACTAGGAAAGTAATGATAAAATTTAATGATGATAAAGATGCAATAACTGGACTTTGAAAATGTGTTTCAATATAAGGTAAGGCGAAATCATATCCAAGGCAAATGTCTAAGGTAATAAAATCTGAGAATTAAATTTAACACGTAAGTGAAAAAAAAATAATTAACATGAAAACAAATAATAGCTGTTCTCATATTTGCATTCTCTGTCTGTTTTAATGTTTGCCTCATTATCAGCGTTCAATGTGTGATGATTAATACTAAGACACCATCTATAAAGAATTTAAAAAAAAAAAAATTACGTACCATCTGCTGACCAGATTTTTTTATACAAGTGGTGGGCTATTCATGACCTCAGAATTTCCTGTCCTTGATTACTGTCCTGTGAAAACAATAGTGAAAACCTCCAGTAAGTCCAAGTCTTAAAAAGCAAACTGTCCTCCGGAATATGTAATATACACCAGCCCTCCAGAGGTGGATCTAAAAATATGGAAAAGCTGCTGCAAAGATGTGCGATATTGTGGAACAGAAGTAGCAGGTGGAATTTCCAACTCCAGAATAAGAATTTTTTCAGAGGCAAGAATTGTTATTTAACACATCCTATCCTGGTATTACATATTGTGACAGGATATATAGTCAAAAGAGGGTGAGAAAAATTTTGAAGAAATTATTTTTATTTCAAAATGTATCAGCTTTTTGGTCATTTGCCCTGTTGAAAAAGGCTTGTTTTGATTTCAGCAATATTGTAAAACTCAGAAAGACATTAGATTAAATAATAATGTATTTTTGCCAACAAAGTGTCTAAAGTTTCACCACTAAAGTAAATATCTTGATTTGAACTTGCTTTCAGTGTTTATTTCCTTTCAGCACTTCAAACCAGCCACCTGGTTGTTAATCACTTACCTGAGTTAATAATTATTGTTGTTTGCTGCTGTCATGATAATATTGTGTACAAAACCGAATCAGCAATTTGTCCTCTGCTAACAGAAGTATAATATATGCAGAACTACAGATGAATTTTAACCCATTTCAGTGCCCCATGTTTTAAAACTGTGACCTAGATTGGATTCTCAATGTTTTAATATTGTGTAGTTATCTGGTATGTGTTTATAAATGTATGTTTATTTGTATTTATCCATGTATTTTGGGATAATTCCCATTCGTCTTTTTCTCCTAAGTAAAATTAATCAAATTGGATTTGAGTTATAACTCATTACTCTGAATATGAAACTACTCTGTAAGCAAACTGATCACATAATTAATACTGTGCACAAATTGCAGTGGTCACAAGTGATGTTCTATGGGAGGGACAGGAAGAAGGAGAGTAGTTCTACAGCTCAAGTAAGATCCAAAAGTCAGGAGAAAGTACCAAGCATGTTGTACTTTAACTTCTGTGTCACAAAGAGGTAAGAGAAGAAGATATTTTGGTGAAGCGTGTAGTTTTCTTCAAGCTATGGCAGCTGAAGGAAGCTCCGTGAGTCCTGTAGTTGTGATGGAGTTAGAGAAATGAACACTGTGCTACGTTCCGAGGCACTCTTCACCTTCTGCAATGCTATTCTGCAGCCAGAAGAGCTGAGAGATACTGTCAAACATTTCCATATTTCTGTGTGTTCCCTTTATGTTTCCAGGGAGTCCCTGGTTTCAACAGACAGTCAATCAGCAACTGAGGTCAGCCTGAGGGGACAGTAATCTCAGATAGATTATTAGGACTTCTGTGAATTTCTCAGAGGTTTCCATGATGCCACTATTTGCACTTGTGCATAGGAATTATTTATTATCAGCATAGTATTTTAGTTTAGACCACATATGCTTTCCAGAATGTTTAACTTATCTTTTATTATATAAAACCTGCATAAGATTTTGTCTGTTTGGCTTGGTGTTATCTATCTCCATGTGCACTTCTAAATGTCTTTAGTCCTGGTATATTTGTTCATGTCCTCTTTACAATATTAGTTTTTAGAAAGTTGTTCTGAAACACTAAAAGACAAGTCTGAAAGGCTTCCTTATGGCATAAAGTTAAATACAGCAAAAAAACTCAAATAGAAGAATTAAAATACTTTTATGGCATAAAGTTAAATACAGCAAAAAAACTCAAATAGAAGAATTAAAATACTTTTATGGCATAATTTTCTCATTAAAGTTTGCTATGAGCGGTGAAATTCTGACTTTCTGCAAATGTCTTTGAAGATACTATTTTCATTAATCATGCAACAGCTTTTAATAGAATGAATTTATTAAGGGAATATTTGGCAAAATAATAGATTTCATACTTTGTAAAAATTCAATTTCCTTAGTCAGCTACAACCATAAGAACTGAAAGCACTTCATCAATCCTTCAGATACTTGAATAAAGGAAAATACAGGTCTTTCAAACACCTTAGAATTTTAGTTTGAGAACTTAATGTGAAACTTCCATCTGGAAATTGCAAGGCCAGATGGTTGTATAAATCCCAGCAGAAAATATACATCTGTCTTTTTTTTTTTTTATATATAACTGTTTCTATTTGAAGAAGGATTTATTTAATCAGCTTGGCACATCATTTAGCAAGTCAATCATACATTCTCTAGCCTTCAGCTCTCTTTGTATCAAGTCCTCTTTCATTTGTAGAGCACAGTGGAGGTAATAATTTCTCTAACCAGATGTAGGATGACTGCTGATTTAAATTGTTTTATGCAGAAGCATGATGAAGAAACACAGATGAATATAATTGAGTAAAACTTTTTAAAAAAGATTCTTGCCATCAAGTGTACTTAGCTTATAAATTTACCTGTTATGATGACTAGAGAGGCTACCTGGAACAAAGGCTAGACAGTGTTAAAGAAATAAAGCAGGTATTTATTAAAAGGCCTTCAGAGGATACACCTTGGGCAGTACAAGAGCCCAGCCACGGCTCCACCCAAGATGGGCAGCGTGTCATGAATTTTCACACTTTTATAAGTTTTGGTCCATTTTCATTTTGGGGTTAATTGTCCAATTACAGCTTCTGGTTCTGAAGTCCCATCCTCCCAGATTGCTCTCCTCAATTCACTGTTGTCTCCACTTACTGGCCCTGAAGCTGCAATGGTGTCCTTGGTTCTCAGGCTGGAAAAGGATTGTTTTATCTGACTAATCTGTGAAGTGAACTTGAAGTTCGATATGAACTTCGATATGAAGTTCAGAGTCACATACTGACACAGCACAGAATCTGGAAAATATGAAAACTAAAACTAAAACTTAAGGCATCATTTCCCCCTCTACTGCTGCGGCTCCATCATGAAAAGACACTATCTAGAAAAATCTTTAACAGGGTAATGGAAATAAGCATATTGACCTAATGGATATTTGCTCTAGAGTTCTACAGTACTTCCATAATCCAAAGGAACAAAGATTATTTTTCCAGGTAATTGGAAATTTACTATCAATATTTGAATTTATGGAAAGATCTGAATAGACTTTATTCCTAAGAATCCTGTAAGCCAGTACTTTAGAATAGGATGTCTATACTACTGAGGAATAGCACAAGGTGAGTGAACTTTAATGTGGATCTTCTAATTATGTATATGACAAGTGATTAAGTATAATGTCTGCCTTTATTCAGGTTTGCATTTATGTCAGGTAAACTCTTGTACAAATCCATACGTCACAGGTTTTACACACTTACTGGAATTTTCCCACTGTCCTTTAAAGATTATATTTGGGCATGATATTAAAACTCATGTTATCAACAATTTTCTTCTGATGTATTTTATTGATGCAGATTTAATCTGAAGAGCAGAGAAACATTAATTGAGTGCTTTGTCTTCTTTACCTTTCACTGCAACGCACAATAATCTAATCTGATCTCTGCCTGAGACATCATAAGTAGGGTGATGTACAAGAGATGTACACTTTAGAACTACTTTTCAGCATTTTAGCCTAGATCAACATGTTTAGAACTAACCTCCCAGTTGCATCTTATTACTTTGCCTTGGTTTACATCACAAAACTTGTGAAGCAGAACCTGTACTTTAATTCAGTGAAAAAAAACCCAAAAAACAAAAATGCTGGCCAGGAATGCACAAAATAACTTCACACCCAGAATGGTTCATTGGACAAGACTGAAGCTTACTTAAAGTTACTTCTTTCTCGTTGAAATTTATATAAAAATAATTTCTTCTTCAATACAATTTTTTAAAATATATATTTGCTCCTGCTGCAATGACACATTGTTTTCTAATCTAGATAGAAATTTACCTTTGCCTTTGGAAACTATTTTTAAAGTAATTCTTCCTGGAGACATAGAGAAAAAATTGTCTTCACTAGAAATTTTTCACAGAGGTCTACTGGGTATTCTTCTCCTAATACTTATCTAAACAAAATATAATGAAGATGATACACACTACTGATTTCAGAGTTCTTTCTATGAAAGTATCACTATGCAACAAAACCAGGTCTCAACAAACAAATTATTCTTTGTTTTAAGGTTCACATATATTGTCAGTCTTTACTGGGGGTAATAATCAGCAACACAGAACTATTTGAAGATATGCTAGGATGAATTCAGTGTTATTGTGAAAATAAAACCTGTGCATGGATTGAATACTTTTGATCACTGTGTAGACTTTTGATCCATAACCATGAAGTTATCAACATCACACAAGAATATTGAAAGTTGTGTTTTGATTTTATTCCCCCTATGATAATTTTGGAGATATCAGTGTGGTAATAGAAGAAAAGAATTAACTGCATCTTAGGCAAAATCTGCCATATGCATTTAATTGCTGCATTAGATGGCTAAAACTTCCCAAGGAATACTGGCAGATCTGCTCAGTGGCTTGATTTTTAGAAGAGCATGCTCATTAGGAACTAAAAGTACACAACGCACTGTATAAAATGGAAGAAATCATATAATATGTATGTGAATTGCCAAGTTTATTCTCAAAAATAGGCTGAAATTGAAAAAAAATGTCATTTATTGTTGTAAATATTTTAATGAGATTCTGCTATCAAGAGATGGAAATAGCTAACATTAAATTATGCAGTACAATTACAGCTCTTCCATTTAATAGCATACAGAATAGCCCTTTTAATGATAGAAGTCTTAACCTGCAAACCAAGCCAAAGTCAAACCAAGCCAAAGCTTTCAAATTATTTGTCTCCTTATTTCATTTCTTATAGTCTGATGAAAATGCAAAAAATCAGTTCCAAATACATTGTACTATTGTCAGCATCAGAATGAGCAACCAATTAGAAAATTAAGCTAAATCTATGATTTTCAGGAAATTAGTTAAAATTCATAATACAGGTACTGACAGTCCTCTGCCACATGATGCCTATGACTCTGAATGTCACAGTACAAATTTCAAGTCTGTTAGATGAGGCAGCCCTGAGCAGTTCTCTGTGCTGTCATCACGTGGATGTTTCTACTTATAACTCTTGACTGAAAGCACTGGAATTTAATGTAATTTTGGAAAAGCATTTACCACTTCTCCCATTGCTGATTCCTTCAAATTCTAGCAAAAATCTTAAGAGATGCATTTCCTGTAACTCTTCAGGTGTCTCACCAAACTCCCATACCTGTCAATTTATTTCCAGTAGAAGGAGTAACTTAACACACCTGACAGGAAATTTTTAAACACTAAATGACCTGATTTTAGCAGCCATGTCACCCAGAGAGATAGAATGCCTTGTTGTGTCACATAGCATCAGTTTTTGTAATAGAAGATTTATATGGATAAAGTAATAGAAGGCTATGGATAAAGTAATACGTGCATTTCTTTTTTTGCAGTAGTGAAGCAAATTGTAAAAAAATAATATGCTTTGTTAGATGCTCTTGCAAAACTGTCTGAAGATTCACTGATAAATGCTTTTATTATACTGCAAGTAAATATTAAATGAAAAAAGGTCTAAATAGTTACATATCTTCTTTTTTTAATGAACATCATGCACAAAGGCTGAACGTCATGTTTGTATTCATATATCTATTATTATTTCCAACTTTTATGAACACTGCTGATTTTATAAGATCTTCTTGTGACAAGAAACACCGTCATTATTTCCAAATCTCTTTGCACGTCAACAACTTGTGAATACTAACACTGGTCTCCTGCTTGAGACTCTGAACAACTGCTGCCAACTTAAACTCATCAGTCATTACACTTAGGTCATTGAACGATATTCTGAAGGTAGCAAGTCTGTCCTATTACCAAGTCCTGTGTTGGCTCATAAATGCCATTCTATTTGTGAATTTATTCTCAGGCTGGAGAACATCAGTTTAAACACAGCCTTTTAACTATCTTTTGTATCTGATATGTAATTTCTATGCGTGTTGATTTAATCAAGTATTCCTCTAAGGTAGTCAATATTCTTTTTTCCTATTAGAAGTATAAATATGTATTAAAAGTGATTATTTTTGGCCTTCCCCAGAAATGGCATTAACTCAACTCAGTTGTTTAAAGGCAATAAACTCAGCGATATTCCTGAATTACAACTGCTGTGGTTCCTGTTCATGCTAAAGTAAAGCAAGTTCAGATTAATGCATTGATTCCCAAGAGCAAGGAAGTGAAAGGCTGAAATGGGTATGTTATGCAAAAGAGCTTGTATCAGTGAAGCAGGACATAGAATCTCTGTTGTTCAAGCACATTTTCTTTTTCAGTGGAAGTCAAATGTAAGTCAAGATAAAAATCTGAGTCTGTCTCTTTCCAGCAAATGAAAGAAAACACTAATGCAACTGTTCTCTGAGCTGACCTGATATGAGAATCAAATCTTGGTCTCTAATTACCATCTCCTTTTTTGGATAGGTAACCCGAGATGTTTCTTTTCAGACATGTTATTGACTGTGACTTTAATCTGGCATTCATAATCCTGATTATCAGCGGCAGTGGCAGGGTTAACTAGGGTTAACAGCCTTCATAGAATGTGCTGCAACGAAAAGGCAATCGGTGTTTCCCATGGGCAAAGCATTGCTTCTGTCATATCAGGTTGTCTGTACTGATTTCTTCCTCACTAAATGATAGTCAGAGGTAGATTGCAAGGCACAGAGCAAAGTACTCCTGACACCAGCTTTGTGAAGGGGTGCCTGTGGTCCCACCTTTCAAAATGCCTTCAAACTGTTTCATGCTGTGGAAAGATAATTTCTGGTAGTCATACAGAAACAAATGAAGAAACAATCAAGAATCAAGAAACAGAATCAAGACACAGAAAAGACTAAAAACAAACAATAGAAAGCAAACTCAATGACTTGTTTTGAGGGATTCCAAAACATTCCCAAAACGTGACATGCTATAACGTCTTCATCCTTAACATGCTGTACTCACATTTAATCTGCTATTGGGATATAGATGCATTTCCAATTCAGGCATTTCGTATTGGGCCACATTATTTTTTACTTGAATGCATAAGTTTTTAAAAGCTGCAATTCTTTGCAGAATCAAGAATTCAGGTATTCATTCATTATTCTGTAGTATCAATGTCAGCTTACTGTTCTACAGTGGTGGCACACAGAAACTTAAAGCCTAATCATCCTTTTATGAGCAATCCTTTGGCTGTTTTTAGTGTGAAGTAGTTTTGGAAAACGAATTTTCCAAGCACACCTTTAAACCAGTTTTAAAAGCCAGAAGGAAGTCAAGTAGGAGGAATTTAAATGCAATTCATATCACACAGATAATTAAAACCCCCCTATGTATGCAAAATTAAAGGACTTGTTTTGGATTTATTTCAGATCTGATCATCTTTATTAACCAAGGTTATTATGAGTTCATTTCCAAATAATAAATGTTACCTCAGAGTGCATTATTGAATATCTGAATTATCTATATTTTTTTAATTAAAATTTCTAATTGCATGATTTTCCTCTAGAAGAGTCTATGACTAATCCTAGAGTAGTTAGTTCTAACAGAGTACTTGGTGAAAAAATAAGTTTAATATGATTCTTGCAAAATTTTATTTGAACTGCACATTTTTACTTCTTGCTGCTGCTACCTCCAAGTAAAAGAGCAGCCTAAACAATAACATTTTAGAGAATTACATTTTTGGAAAACACGTTTGCAAAAAGTGTTTGCAACATTATTTTCCTTACTTTGTACTGGTCAGTTTTATGCAAAATAAGCATAAAATTACTCTTATAAACTTACTGAAATAAAATTTTATAGGATGTGGCACCTAGTCTGCTGAACTTAAGAAAAAATTCAATTATGTTCTAGTGCTTGTGTTTTACTGCACAATTTATCTTTTGCAAGATCTAGCAGTGAGAGTACTTACCTGAAATTGTGCAATAATACATAGTATGTGTTTAATTAGACATAAAAGGACAATTTCATTTGAAAACCTTCTTCCCTGGCTCATTGATGGAGATTTTGCATTTTTACAGCTCTGTCTGTGACAATAATTGTTTGTGCTTTGCAATTCCCTGGAGATTCCTATTTTAATCGTTTTAAATACCTTTCCTGTGTTTTAATTATTTTTTATGACAATGGAGCACAGATGGTCCTTTAGGAAGTGTTTGGTTCAGAGCATTTTAGAAGAAGATATGATTATTACCATACTTTTTTCCTGTGGCTATCCCAATCATGTCACCACTTCCTTCTGAACTAGCTCACGTAAGCATGCTTAATTATTTTTGCTGAGTGAGTGAGTGAGTGAGTGAGTGAGTGAGTGAGTGAGTGAGTGAGTGAGTGAGTGAGTGAGTGAGTGAGTGATGTTGGGAAAAGGGTTCAGTTTCCAAATTCTGACCGGACTGATTTTAATTTTATCATTTCATATGATGTCATATTTTGTGTAGTATCAAAGCAGAACTGACTAAACAAACCTTAATCTTAATAAATAGCACACCAGAACTAGAAATTGTGTCAGGGGAATGTGAAAGGTGAGATAAGCTCTTCACACATAGCCATGAAAATGAATCAGTGAGAGTGAAGGAATGAGGTAAATGGCTTTAAGGTCTTCAGTCTTTGTTCCAATTTTTTTTTTTTCTCACAGACATTTCTGGGTGCAGGTTACTGAGGTGAATAATTGAAATCTATCCTGAGAGAATAGTGTATGTACACAGGTCAACAGCACAAAAGAAAATGAATTATGCAAGGCTGAAATTCTCTGGAAGGACATCAGGACAATCCCAGGCAAAAATGCAAGATGTAAGGAATGTGGATTGAGATTATTCCTGTAGAGAAAATCTTGTGAGTGTTTATAGAAGAAAAGCTCAGAATGACTTGGCAATGTATGCTTGTTGCCCAGAAGGAGACAACCCCAGTGGGCTGCATGGCAAAGAGTGTTACCAGCAGGTGGAGGGAGGTGACTCTCCCCCTCTCCTCTGCCCTAGTGGGACCCCTCCTGGAGTGCTCTGTCCAGTTTTGGGGTCCCTCACACATGAAAGATGTGGACCTGTTTTGTTGACTCCATAAAAAGGCAATAAATTGATACAGAACTGAAGCATCACTTTATGAAGACAGGCTGAGAGAGTTGAGACAGGCTGTTGTTCAGACTAGAGAAGGCTCAAAGGAGACCTTAGAGAAAGCTTCCCATACCTAAAGGAGGCTGAAAAGAAAGCTGGACAGGGACTTTTGACGTGGGCATACAGTGACAGGAAGAGGGTGAATGTCTCTAATCTGAAGGAGGGTAGGTTTAGATTAGATTTTAGGAAGAAATTCTTTACTGTGTGCATACCACATCCCTAGAATCTTCAAGGTCCCTTCTTACCCTAGCTATTCTATGATCCTGTGCTCTCTAGCATCAACAGTTAGGACCATAGCAGTTACAAATCCTTTCAGCTCTGAATCAAAAGGAGCTTGCACAAAATAAGCATTCACATAGAAATGTTTTGTTATTGTTGCAGCTGAAATTTATGTTGAATGCATAAAGTGAAATTATCTGTGAGGAAAATATGAAATAATATTTCTAACAAGATCTCTACATTTTTATGCCTGGAAATGAACTTCACAGTTTTAAAGTGCCTGAATATTTTAATCTTTTTTTTTTTTTAACTTGTAGTTGATAAGCAGTTGGCAGAGAATAAGCTAGTGCTATAGTCTCCATGCATTGTGCTATGAATACTCTCTAAACAACATAAAGAGTTTAAAGTATTCTCCTTGGTAGTTAAACGGCACATTAGGAAATGGCTTTTATGGAGCTGATAATGCAGTGCTGGGGAATTGGATAGGTGAACAGAACTGAACCATAAATTCCTTTGATGACAACATGCATTCCTGAATCAAAAGCCAGGTCTTTCTTCATAATTTCAAGCAGGTTTTTTTCCCCATTGGATATCTGAATGGAATACCCTTCTACAATATTCAGTGAATATAAAGTCTGACTGCTATTGTGAGAAATAGTTCTGATATTTTCCTGGAGGAAAGGATATTGCAAAAAAATAAGCCTTTTATAGCAGAAAGACAGGTGTACAAGCCATGTATAATAACTGTCACTTTACTTTGGACATGATGAGAATAATTTAGAAAGTGTTTATAAATGATTAATTTGTTTAAGGTACATTCCCTGTCATCATCATAACAATCATTTTCCCATTATCTTTGAATGATTAAGGACAATGTCTTCTCTCAGATACTGTTTTCCTCTTCTCATTTTTGCAAGTCATTGGCAATACGAGATCCAATCTGTCAGTCTTTGAAAAACACTCTACTTTGATATGAAAGGTCAGCAGTTGGACAAAATAAATAGGAAACTACTGTATGGTGGCTGTTGCCTGTATTTTGAAAGTGTCTCATGAATCCAGGATGGATATATATAAAGATACAAAGCAACAAGACACATTTCAGACACTTCAGCTTTTGAAAGAACATCTTTATCGCTGCACTACTGGCCCTATATATATGAGAAATTTGAAAAGGAGTATGTTATGTGAATTAGTAATGATAAACTTTATAAATGTCTCCATATTTGCCTAACCTCTTCCAGACAGCACATTGCTGTCAGAAAATTATTGGAATTCCCAGAATTTCAACCAATAATGAATAATTTCCTTGCTAATAATCTGGAGAACTGTTCCTCCCACAGGCTTTTTTTTGACACATTCACATATTTTTTAGATATTTGTAAGCAGAGAAGGATTCAATAGTATGAATTTTCCACACTCATTCAAGAAACTCTTTGCAATATTATATTTTAATTTATGAGGTTTTCATTTAATATTTTTAAGAGTTCCTTAGAGCATCCACTCTTAGGCTTTTATACTCAGTTGATCTCTTCTTGTTTCTTCTAAATTTCTTAGTTTGATATACTTTCTACACAAATTATCATAATTTCAAAACTTCTCTTTTTTTCCTGAAATGCGTCATAATGTTATGGACATTGTAACACCATGGTCTTTCAATAAATAAATAATAAATAAAAGGTTTAATAAGATGAAGCAGAGTCTAACAGCATTAACAATGTAATAACTTTTGCTTTTGCCTTTCTGGTACCACGGTCTTGCACTTGACCTACAGGATTAATCGTCATCCTCTGGAAGAATAACTTAGACTGAAAGACAATAGGTTTAACTTGACATTAAAAAGAAATTCTTTACTCTGAGGTTGATGAGACTCTGGAATAGGTTGCCCAGATTTATGGATGCCTCATCCCTGGAAGTGTTCAAGGCCAGTTTTGATGGGACCTTGAGCAATCTGGTCTAGTTGAAGGTGCCCCAGCTTGTGGCAGGGAGTTGTAAGTACATGACCTTCAAAGTCCCTTCCAGTCCAAACCATTCTATGATTTTATGTAATAGAATCATGGGTTTACAACTGGTTAAATGATAGCAGAGTAACGGAGTCAAGAATTAAGAAATCTGCTCATTGTTGTTGAACTTCAATTATGTTGCTAAAGTTATTGCAGGAGAGACACACAAAGACTTTTAGAAAGTATTTTCAGAATAGTTGTGGCTGATATGCATGTGTATCTCACACATCACAATCAAAGGCTGAGTTTTGCTCTGTGTTTTGATAACAGAATACCTACACAGACCCTCTCAGTTAACCTCCTACACAGCAAAAGTACCAAAATTGTTTTTTTTTTTTTAACAAGGCAGTGTTTCTTCTCTTCCTCATTTTTTTTTCTGTATAGATGCTTCCTGCAATTCACATTCTGATATCTGTTTTATATCAGTCTTGCCCTGCTTCCCAGGACTCTCTTAAATAAACCTGAAGGGCTACAGTCCATGGTATGAAAGAAAATTGCAGAAGGCTCTGCTGAGATGTCCTCTCAGGGGCCAAAAAGTCCAGTGTTCTCAGCAGGTAACATGGAAAATATCACCTCCTCTTTCCATCAATTAGTCACCCTAGCATTCATTAATTACCTCTGGCCTTTTAGCAAAAAAGGTAATTCCTGAGCAATTTTGGGAAAAGTAGAGTTTAATCTTTGCTCTGTAATAGTGGAGAAAACATTTGTTTTTTCAGTATTGAATCTGGAAGTGTGCACTAAGAGGAAAGCAGTCAAGCTTTGCTGTGAAGTGAGATGTCTTTACGAAACAGGTTTCTGCATTCAAAGTGGCTTGAATGGCAATTTGAGGAAATCTCTCAATTTTAAATTCTGAAATTCTTCAGACATTATCTAGTTTAAATGGGGAATTGGAAGGGGAAATAATCAGGATAGAAAGTTTCTGAAGAAACAGTGGCAGCATTTGGCCCAAACATACATGTGCCCAGCATAAGTAGTCTTATTAGGGAGCTACATGCTTAAATCTAAAGTTTTCTCAAAAACCTCACTGAGCTGGGGATAGTGTGTGCTTTCATATTTAGGAAATTCTGGAGTTAATTTCATTTTTAGTAAAAAAAGTCCATGAGGTGCCTCTCTTATACCACCATGAATGTGGAACTTCTTTTCCTGGCAAAATTCCATAGAAGAACAACATAAAATGCCACAGTTCATGGCTTTAACAGACTTGGAAAGAGCTTGAAGCTCAGGAACTAAGTTAACTGCAAATATAACAATTTCCTCCCTAGGAAAAAAATTTTTGAGCTCTAATTCAAATGAATTTGCTTATTTCCTTCTGCTGTTTGTTTTCAAATTTAAAAAAAAAATATTATTCAAATTTCTGTTGAAGGAAAGAGAAGATTAAATAGTATGTCATCACTGAAAACATAGTGTTGTGCAATTTAATGAGATTTTTACAGGGACTGGAACAAATCAGGGAAGATTAATTTCATTTTACTGAAGGCATTGTAAGAGAATGCTTTTTTGCTTCCACTCTTATTTTCTGTCTTCTTTTTTTTCCCTAAGACTTGTTCTACAACAAACTCTTCTCAGATGCACATTATCACAGAGAATTTGAAATTGCAAGTTTGAGGTAAATTGTATAAAATAAGATTATTAAAAGAACAAAGCACTGAGACAACTGACATGCAATTTACTGCTCTTAAATGAGAGTGTAGGCTGAAGATGTGAAAACAGCACACCAGGAGAAGGTGATCAGACAAATATCACATGAAGAGGAAGAAATTATTTCACCATAAAAAGGAGAAAGGTGTTTCATTGCTCTGAGTATTGATATATTTATACAATAGCTACTCTCTGTGTGCAGTTTTGAGTACCCAGGCTAATAATTACCAATGTAAACACACACCAATGTAAACACACACCAATATAAACACACATTTTTCATTAGAGATCTTCTAGACATGCAGACCCATGCATGGAAGCATACAGTGCAACCACTTGATGATTATCAACAGCAGAAGCATAAACCATGTTGGAAGAAGACCAGATTGAGAGCCAAATCAAAGTCACAAAACCCAGTGAAGCTGAATACAATAGAACTAGTGGAATCCTTTCCTCTCTATAACTTTTCACAAAATTTCAACAAGAAACATTAGGGCAACTTAGATTGCATGCTAATCTTTGCAGTGACAAAAATAGAGATAAAAATGTGAGAAAACAAGATATGCTTCAAGAAATTTAAAACAAAAAAATTTGTATTTGAAATGAAGTTTCAGAATGCATCTTTTGAAATACTGTGTATGTGTAAAGGTCTAAACTTTACAGTCTTAAGAAATATAGTTGAATTATAGAACCTCCTTACTGCAGTGAAAATAATTTCTAAAAGTAGGTATTAAATATTAATCTCAAAGTTAATATATTTTGAAACACTTTTTGTTCTTTGTTGAAAGGTAGGAAAGAAACATATCCCTCCTTCACTTTATTTGTCAGACATATGAACTTTGTTACTTTATGGTAGGTAAAAATAAGAGATTGGCACATGAGGAAGAAATTTGTATATGTATTCAATAACCAAAAAAAAAGCAAATTCATTTTAAATAAAATATAGCACCTAGAAGCATAACAAAAATCTTCACCAAGCCCAAACAATGTACTGATGGACTATGTTTTTATTTCTTGTTCCTTAGTGTACTCACACTTTTCCAGTTTTCTTCACAGTCAGTATGCAACTGGCAGGCAGAGTTGTAGCAGTTGAATATCTGAATGATTGCAATGGTGCAGAAACACATTTTGAATAAACCAAAACAACATTCAGGAATTTTGTTCTCATATAAGCAGTGAAAAGACTTTACTATGTACAAAGTTATATTTGTAACCACACTTAGATTATAAACTCTATAACACTTCTAAGTAATGCAGTTATGGAAGATATTGAAGCCTAAAACAGCTTGCTGTTTAAAGCACTGAATTCTGAAAGATAATGCTGCGTACCATGTAGCACAGTAAATGGGTTTTACTGCTGGGTGGATTGACTTGTCAGGATTTATCCTGTTCCAGTATATCGTCATGCAATAACACACCAGGGGAAAATCATTATGAGAATTTTCTATGAGCCTTAGATCTATAAGCAGTCTTCACTAACAGGTGTTCTTTCAACAACATATTTTTAATAATCTGTGAAAGAGAATGGAAATTCTCATTTCAGGCTCCTATTAAAAAAAAAAAATAATTGTGTGCTCTGTCAAATTAGAACTTCCATCAGAAACCTGTCAGATGTGCAAATCTGCCTTTAGAGTATTAGCAGTGTGGTATGTGAGCAGAGTCCCCAGCTGCAGTGGCATCTCAGAAAACAGTATTTGTCTTCAAAGGTCATTAGGGCTCCTTCTTACCCAGACATGGGAAACCATGACTTGTGATGTATTTACCTTGTGTTGGATTGGGCACTGGAGCTTCATCCACTCACAATAATGAGCTGCCTCTTGTTAGATATGTTGTGGCTCTTTACTGACATAAATGGACCAGCAACTCTTTTCACCATCTGATCATATAATCACACATATTTTCATATAGTTTTAGTAGGTTTTTGTTTGGGTTAGAGATCTTAACTTCTGACACAGGACCATCTTACAAGTGAAGAGTTATTATTTTAAACTAGTTGTTTTATTGAAACAGTCTTGTGAAACAGGTACTAATTAACTTTGTTCAAGACAAGGATTTAGTGTATTATATACAATTGACAGGGTTTGCTGAAACAATCTAACAGCAGTGTGTCCTTTTTTTCATAAAGGTCATGATTATATATTTTAAAAGTTACATTATTTTAAAGGTTGTGATAAGTTTACAAAAATCCGGAAAAGTTATACCTTTGAAATCCCATATATTATATTCACTAAAGTACTAACTCCTATTAATCCACTGACTCTAAAAATAAAATCAGTTATTCCCAGCCTTGAAAATCTAGAGATGAGGACAGTTTTTTCAACTTGAAGGAAGGGTCTCCCAAGATCTCTCCTGTTTTCTCATGGATATCAACTCATTTAACAGGAGACATACTAATGTTGCAACAGTGGTTTGATTGTAACCTCAATGTATCATCCTTATAATATATGAAGCTTATTGTAAATTAGTTTTACATTGCAAGCCAGTGTGTTAGAAAAAAATAGAAGTTAATATCTTAATTTAGAAATTAATATCTTAATTACAATTAATATTGCAAATCCCCATTACAATTTTTTTACATATACTCAGTGGTACAACTTCTCTTAAAGCAATGTGAAAAAATTACCATGCTACATTTGTTGCACCTGAAATGATAAAACTTTTGCTGCTTTCCTCCTTAATTTACTGTCTAATCTTTTGTCACCATTTAATTCCTACAGTAGGCTACTTTGTAAGGGTACAAGTAACATAAATATCCTAATTTACATAATTACGGATGAAGATGGACAAATGCAAAATCATTAAACTGCATTTTAAAAAACATTCAAAGAAGTTATACTTATTAAAATATCCCTCTCTTGTTATTCAGGACAAGCAGAAAAACAGAAATTTGGTGCACAAAAATACTGCACCTATATACAAACAATAGAGCAATGTAAATATCACAATCAGGAAGAAACACCTGTGAAAAACCAAGTTCCTGCTGAAATATACCAAAGAATTAATGTTGAAGATAATGCATATGTCAGTATAAAAATATACCACAGCTCTGTCATCAGGCATAATATTTTAGATTGTCATTGAGCTCTCTAAATATTTTTTTATGGTACTGCATGTTATGTTATTAAACAGACAGATTTAACGGTTTATATTGAAAATGCTCATTTATGTTGTTTTTATATCTCAATGAATTAGTTTGAGAATATTTAATTAAAAATATATAACAATCCAATGTCTACAGAATCAATGAGATGAGTTAGGTGCTTTCATAAGTATGGCACCTCTAAACATGTTGCGATATATATTTTTTGTATATTTAGTAATCTCAAATCCCACTTATTCTAGAATGGGAGAGATGCTTTAATAAAAGCTCTTTAATCAATTATTTTTGTAGGAAGCTGGTTGGTTGGTTGGTTGGTTGGTTGGTTGGTTGAGTTTGTTTCTTAATTGAGTCAAATGAAATTTAAGTTTATTTACAGACATGCAGTTTTCTAATTATAAGAATTTGTAACTGAATGTAGAATTCATCCAAATAAAGCCTCCCACTAGTGGAACACAGATGATATGCATACTTTGACTGGTCATAAATCATTTCTATAAGGGAATTTTGACCAGGTTGTGACATTTTTCTACACTCTGGTAAGAGTGTTCAAAAGAACCACTACTAGTGAATTTGAAGTAAACAATTTTTGGCCAATCCACAAGTTATAGAAATGGAGTATAAAGTATGGGAAATACGCAGGTGAATGGGTAGACATATAAGGATTGTTTGGATTCTTTTAATGCAGATATTTTATAATCTGAGAAAATGCTTGACAAAATTTGCAGCCTGATTATTTGTTTAGTGACCGTATAACCAAAGCTTTTAAGAATATTTGGGTTAGTGTTATAGTAACACTCAGTTTCTTTATAGCAAAGTAAGAATAAGTTGAACTTATTGATAGATGCCATGAAAATATTTCAAGTAAACCTGCAACTGACTGTCTTAAGTACAGAAAATTCTGATTAATGATAATATGAAATTTATGTATTGAATCAAGCTGATGAATTAACATCTGTAACTAACTTCAGAATTCAATACACAATATGAATTCTGCAGTCTATATTGATACAATAATATTTCAAAACTTTAACAGAATGTATTTTCAGGGAAAAGCAAGAATAAAATAGTCACCAAAAAAAGTATTTTGCCCTGCAAATGCTCCTACCATGATTATGAAATAAATGCTTTGTTATGTAGCTTCAAACAAACTTTTATTAAGGACTCAGTTTCTGTTATGGCAAGACATTTATCGCTCTAAATGTGCAAATTCAGCTCTCAAAAGCAAGATCTTCAAGTAACCATATGCTTATGTAAGGGGTGTAAAAGTTATACCTCAAATATTATTTCATAATCTGAATTATTTTTCTATGAAATTATTTTGCCCAATACATTTTCTGCTTTTACTTAAGCACTGAGTTTTGAATTAGAAGCATTAAAAATTTTTCATTATTCTGCCATAATTTCAAAATAGTCTAGTACTAAGACTGGATGGCAGTGAACATCAAAATGTTTCATTTGTGTTTTTCTGCATTTAACCCCTATTTCGTAACACAGTGTGTCATCAAGGCATCCACAGACTGGCTAATTCAGAACTCACTTAAATGCAATCAGAGAACATTATCTACTACAATTTGAAAAGCATTTTGATTAAAATAATAGAGTAATATTAAAAAAAAAAAAAACAAAACAAAACCAAAAACAACAAACCAAACCAAAATAAGAAAGCTCAAGATAAAAAGTGTGTGCAATCAGTACCTATCATTACCTTATTAACTGTGCCACTGTGGGCTGCTGTACTCATTTGGGCAGATTCATCCAGATCACATGTTGATGTTGCATGGAGATAAATGGCCAGTTGTCCTGATGGCTGCACATATGTTTGAAGCTGCAGATCTTTCAAAAAAACCTGGGAAGAAATTTTGGTGAAAAAAACACCAAAGAAAAAGACTGTCCATGTAAATTTGGACATACAGTAATCTAAGCATGACTATCACTGAAAAGTATAGCAGTAATGTGGTTATATCTCTACATTTAAGTGTTATTTGATAAAATCTGGCAAATCCTGTTTTCAGTGTTGCATCCATATTAATTGTTTCGGTTTTTTTCTCCAGAACAAATATATTTATGAATTTTTGATGGTCTAAAATATAAATGCTGTATTTCACTTGTATAATGAAATTATAAAAAAAAAAATCCCAAACATCTGGAGTTATGTCTTATAGTACTGCTGTTTCTAATAAAAAAAAAAAAATAAAAAATCCTTCATTTATTTTTGTATCAATATCCTCATGAAGGCTCAGCTTTCCAGTGATAGTTTCAATTGAAAGAAACACCTTCAAATACAGCTTTTTTATTGACAAATGCGGCTTTTGAAATCATAGAATCATAGGACAGTTTGGTTTGGAATGGATCCTTAAAAACCATCTAGTCTGATGCCTCCCATATCTCAAGGGAATATTTAAAGAGGGGCATTAGAACTACCCCAAGAATGCCACTTGAATTATACCAGGAAAATTATTAATTGCCTACAAAGACAATTTTCCCTGGGGCAACATTTCTGTTTTTATTAGGTGGGAAGACCAGATGAAAGACCAGAAAATGCTGCAATGACAATCATTAGCAGCCCACTGCAGAAAGGAGCACATGCACCCTACAGCTGGCTGCAGCATGGTTTTATAGACAGCCAGTCTCTTGGGGTGTGTCCACACATAGATGTTGGAGATCGTTAAGGGGAATTAACTGTAGGCATAAAATTGAAACTCAGAAAATGTTCTAAAACAGGTGTTGGTGTATAGCTATGGGAAATCAGAGGTATAATTTGGTTTTTTATTGTTGTGACTAGGAAACCAAGGTTATTGGGGGACAACATGAAAATTTAGTATTAAGTACGATTTTGTATGCATTCACAAATTAATATGAGTTACTATTAAATTATGTAGGAGGAAAAGTCCGTACTTTCTTGGACATCACTGGATTTAAACAAGTACATATAATAAACCACACAGGAAAGTACTTTACTAAATACATTGATTCTATCAGAATTACTTTGGAGTGAAAGATCATGCATAAAACAAACAAACTGCCCTTGACTTGACATCCTTTTCTTCACAAAAAAAAAATGTTTTAAAATGTCCATCAGAATTATACACATTGGAATATAAGTATTACAGGATCAGCTCAAGTATACTTTTTAAACTGGCAACACATATTAAGAGCAGAATGTTAATACCTAGTACCTAGTGAATATTTTTCTTCTATTTGTAATAGTGTGATTATGCCTATCCTTTACCTATAACAACTTGTCCTTTCACAATGGTTCAGGAGTCTGAATTTATTTCTGTAGAAATAGAATGATTTCTCAAATGATAGTGTTTATATCTCCAGAGAAGAATCAGAAAAGGCCATAGAGATGGTACAGTCCAAGATGAGATAAGAGGAATAAAGCTACTGAAATATCTTCAGCATAAGCAACTTGGAACTTCCATTCCTTTGCTGCTTTTCCAGTGCAAATCAGGTGATATGGGAATGGAATAAATCACTTTGACATGATAATTCAAAATTTGGGAAATTAATTCTGCTTCTCTGCAGAACTCAATGGTTAAGTGTAAAATTCGAAACTTCCTTCAGAGCTGAGCCTAACAGGCAGCCAGTATGTACCTGAGACATTGATAAGAAATTGTGATGAACGTTATGACCTTTTTCTTAATAATGAAAACAGGATCTTTGTCAAAGAATTTCTAATGGAGTAAATAGGAAGAAAATTTTTGTAATATCCATGTAATACTTGCTTCAAGGAGAAAGAAAACATATATCCCAACATTTCATAATGACTTTTAATTATTGCTCCTAAATCCAATGACTAACCCAAGTGAATTTATACTCTTCAGTTTATTTTTTCAATCCACATATATGTACGACATAAATAATATTTTAATGAAGTTATCTCTGTTTCTGTAGGCCACCTACCACTATATTGCCAAATTTATAATGAAAAATAATAACATGATGAGTTCCTGCACCAGCACATGTATTGTGTTCTTAGTTATGCTATTCATGTTCATAGGCTGGATAGAAATAATATCTCCCATAAAAGTTCCTTCATTCATATGAGTGGGTCATTGAATCCTGTAAAGAAAAAGCAATTATGTCCACATATAAGAAGTCTATAGTCAAGTTATTTTAAGCCATATATGTAGAATAGAATAATCTCAGGTATATAAGAAAATTATTTTGCTTTTCTTATTTCTGAAGGAGTTTTATTAATATAACAAATCTGTAAAACAACATAACAAACCTGTAAAAGCACACATTTAGATTTTTTTTATGCAAGTATAGAATTATTTTCACTTTGAAGCACTATAATACTGAAAGAAGTATTCAAAAAATTTCGGGAAAATGATGAGTCAATGAGATTAATGTGTTCTTAACTTCATACTTGAGTTTCTGTTTATTTTTATGTTCCTTACATTTTCAGGATAAAGAAACCCCTCTAGGGTCTGAGATCCTAAATAGATTTTAATAACTATTTAAGAAGGATAAAACTTGCAATAACATATTTTCATTGCATTTACATTGTGGTCTTTATGCAAGGAATGATTTATATTAAAATTTTTCAATTTAATTCCTGACAATACAAACACACCCTGTAGGAAAGTCAAAATAGATTTAGTGCAAATATTGTCAGCCAGAGCCAGGGTAACATTAATACTGATGAAAAGTCCATCTCTGTGAAGTATCTGTACCACAGACAGTTGGAACTCTCTAAATAGATCTATAAGTTTGTACACATTTTCTGCAGTTTCTAGGTCCAAACACTGCAATAATTTAAATAGTTTCCAATCACTGATTTCTTGGACACTGGAACTGTCAGTACACTGAAAACTACCCTAAAATACAGTTTTCTATGAACTGTTGCTCAAGTAAGAAGTTATCTGGTTAACTGTGCTTTACAATGAATTGTGTCTTCTGAAATCTGCCCTTCATCCCACTATGGAAAGTTGTGATTTCACAGGTGAGAGAAATCTGGGTATTGTGTCCTCTTTCTCATGCAATGGGTGACGAATTTCAAGGAAAATAAATGTTAAATGACTGCTACTAACCAAAAAAGATTTGATCATGGCCATTCAGCCTTGGAAGTTGTATGCTGACAACATGCTACAAATATGAAAAAGGTTAAAAATTATCAATTCTAGAGCTTTTAAAATGAAAGTGAGGTAAACTAAATGGATAAAAACAGAAACCGTGGCTGTTACAGTGCCACCAGTACAGTGACTCTCACTGTATCAAATCTCTGACTATGAAAGAAATGTCTTCAAGCTTTGATGGCTTCCTGGAAACCCCCCTCTTGTACTGAGCAAGATGCTGCCAAAACTTCTGAAGCCTGTTTTTTTTTCTTCTTCTTTCCCTTAGCTCTTTTATTGTAATTATTCAAGTTAAATCTAGTAAGTCACTCACTAACACCGTTCTGGCATTTGTTAGACAAACACATCATGTGTACTTTTCTGTTAATCTGATTTTTAGGAGGAAGAATGGGTGCAAACACTATATTCAGCATTGGTGTGTCGCAGAAACAAATGCTGTCAGATAGGATAGTGCAGATAAGAAAGCAAAACAAAGATCTATTAAGTGACTGAGTTCAAATTTCATTTCTGTTACGTTGTTTATAGTGGGAGGAAAAGAAATCAAGGGAGTTTATTCTTGCTTGAGAGAAGAGAGGAAGAATGGAAATGATAAGGAGATTGTTATAGTGTTTGCTGTTATTTAAGTCAAGATTATTGTAAGTAAAAAATAATATTATATTTGTAATGCCTAATGGACAGTAATGGACAGTAATGCCTAAAGGCACAAATTGTGAGACCAAGACCTCACTGTGCTCAGTACATGCATATGAGGAAATAGTCTCTAAGACCAAAAGCTAGCAGTATAAATAGCTAAAGTCAGAGAACAGAGAAGTTAAATGATTTTTTTTGTGGTAAGTTAGCAGAAGAGCAGAAAATTATGAGGAAAATGCAGTTCTTCTGAATACTAGTTGAAAGTATTTATAGCCATCACTTCACTCTAAAGCACTGTAATTAATAGATTCGAGTAACGATATTGGGACACAGATTTTCTTGAAGTGTACTAGGAATTCACTGCAGCTGCAGAAAGCAGCAATCACAATAAGCAAAATGAAGGTTTTTTTTAAAATCAGATAACCATCTAGTATTTGAAACATCAAAAAGGTTAACAAGTAATTGCTTTTATTGCTAAATCTTTTAATATTGTTCTTCTTACAAGTGACAGCATAAAATTATTTGTGCAGTTAATAAGGTCTCATGCTTATAATAAATATATTGTGTAAAATACCTCAAGTATAAAACAGAAGATCGAGTGCATGTCATAAAGCAGATGTTGTATTCAGTGTTGAAGTTTAAACTGTGTGCCAAATACATTCACTGACTTGTATCAAAGTGCATTACTGTAATTAAGTTGGCATTATATGTATCCTTTAAAGTGGAAGATGTTTATGTTCTGTGATTGTGAAATAATGGCTTGGTGGGATCTATATAAAATAAATACCAAACACAAACGCATGATTTATAGTAGAGTGACAGCTATGCTGAAAATTCAGCATAACAAAGCTTTACCTACAAATGAAATTATTTAATTATTTTCTCAAAGCCTAACATAAAAAAAAATGCAATGCCAATTTTATACACAGATTTTACACTGTCTTGTTTAACATGCTTGTATCATAGAGTTCCTTGAATCTTATTGGAAGACAACAACTTTCAAAATCTTATCTGGCTTTCTCAATTTCTTATGTAAGGAGAAAATATGGAAGGCAGTATTATTAGTATATAAATACTTCCTAAGAACTTCCCAGCAAAGCAGTATAATAGATATACAGGTTAAATCAATACACCAAGTTATGACACTTTCTGACACCTCTGGCCATTATTGAGAGATGTCACTTTGAGTGTCTCTGTGAAAAACAGATGAGCACTTTTCCTGAGCAAATTATTTCCCTTGTCACAGAAGTGATGCACATGGATCTGTGAACTTGCAAACACCCTGTTAGAGCACCTAAGATGCAAATAAGTTTAAAATAAACATTAGGGTGCTTGTGTTCACAACCACATTAACACCCAATAGATTCATTGGTATTTATTTTTCAGTAGGCTGGTTTTTGCAAGGCTTACAGTTTGTTGTTTTCTATTCTCTCTTCACATCTAATTTCTGACCACTCTGGGAATTTCTCCTACTTCAGTGGGACTAGTAATTGCAAGCATCATTTCATGCAAATCTGGAAATATTCTGAAAAGGATATCCAGTTCAAGTGCTAAATCAGGCAATCTCATCTTTAACTTGGTTTGAGACTGAAGTTTTGCTGAAGCCTTCAGCTCATCCTAGATGGGCTAATACAGTCAGTGGCTTCACTGAACTCAGCAATTTCATCAAGAAAGAAAATCTGACCAGATTGTCTGGGAACAAAAAAGCTTTAATAATTAGAAAACAACAAAGTGTAAGACAAATAGCACGTGTTGAATGAACCGGGAAAGATGGAACAGGGTGGCTAATCCCATGCATGAGGGCAATGGCAAAAATCAAGTGTTAGGGCAAGGCAGGGGTATTTATAAACTTGGAGGAGGGGATGAATTAGGACAGAATTTAGAGAGGGGATCCAATAGGGCAGGCCGATTAAGAGTATTAAAATGATTGCAGCAAAAAGGAACCAACAACAAGGGAAACAGAGAATTTCCTGGCAATGATCAGTGCATGAAACTGGAGGATTCTGGGGGTAATTTTTTACTCACCCCTATTGCAAAGGGTTTTCCCATGACCTTAACCCATGCTCACCCGCACTTTTATTGGAGCTAACCCCAACGTTTTGCCTCTTAGTTATACTTTCAAATGCTACTCTTTGGATGATCACTGGAACCATCAGAACAACACAGCGTAACACTCCTCTTAAGTACTTCACCACACAAAAAAGGGACCCACAGAAATTACAGCAGTGTTTTGTCTGTCAAGTCCAAGGATATGCTTCAGATGGCAGGCTGAAAAGGAACCAGCATGGAAATTGTCATCTGGATGGCTTATCATGGAACTTTGCTTGCAATTGACTATTTTAGGTGGAAGCCTGGCTTGCTGTCAAATTTTGTAGCATCACTGTATGAAATTAAAATGAGAACTTTATTTTCTTAAGTGATATGTTCAGCTTTATAGTTTTGCCACTGTTTTTATACTGAAGAAATAAGGGTTTCCAGCAGTGGGAATATGATATTAAATGCTTTAAAACATCATCCTTTAATTTCACTAAGTAACTATAGCCTCAGAGATTTTAATTGATGAATTAACCAGAGGCAGTCTCTGATGAAGAGCAAATAAATATCCTCATTTATTGCATGAGTGATGAGGCATATAATATTCTTAGAGGTTTTCCAGTTAGGACTGCTGGAAAGATGAACCATACAACTGTAATAAAAGATGTTTTTGAAGAAATGAAACTCAGTGGAACAACAAGATCTTGACAGGCAAAGCTGTATCAATTCTGCTTTTATCACAACAGTGTAGACATTAGTAAAACAGAACAAATTATTAGATTCCTCTTAGTCTGGGTTGTATCTTCATGGTCAAGCAGTTCAGTGAAAAGAGAATTTTTGTCTGGGTCAGTTGTTGAGGGAAGAAATCAAGTGAAAAGGTCAATATAACATGGAAGAGTGGAATATTAAAAATATTGAAAATACTGAAATTATTTGAAATTATGTCTCCTACAGAATTGTATCAATGTTACAAAATCTATTTCAGACAAAGAAAGGAAGAACAGCTTTTAAATGGGAAATTACATTATAATTAGAAAAAAAATTAAATGCAATTATTTTTGCATCTTAAAAGTAATAGAAAATTCAAATTAAATAAAAATTTAATTAGGCCCTTAATGTATAGAAACTGACTCTAATTACAGTGACCATGTCTTTCTCTACTGAATTTTTCTCAGGAATTTTTTTTAATTACATTTTTCTACTTGTTTCACTAAAAGGTTATGCAAAATCAGAGAAAATTTGGTAAAAATACAGTGGTTATTAATTATAGGTCAGGAAAATTATCATTATAATATGACAGCTTTGCATGAATGATCTGCATAGACACATTGTGTTGACCATTAGAATGTTAGATTGTGTCTTTGAAATTACAGTAAATAGAATTAAGGGAGGCTTTTAATGTTAAAGATAAAACCATCATACCTGGTTTTGTCTCTCTTCTTACTCCTGTCTGCATACATCACAGTACAGGTAAGAGTTCAAAGAGAAATTGGTAGGAACCCAACAGTGAATTAATGTTATGAAAGAAGAGGAGCAGATCCCTGCTGTGCATCCCAGCTTTGTTCCTCGATGTTGCATCACACAAGGTTTATCTAACCTACGTTAAAGGGCTTTAAGTATCATGTGTATAACGTGTATATATATATATATATCTCTGTGTGTGTGTGTATAACATAACATGACATCATTCACTGTGTTCTGTGGCTGCATGGTCTTGACCTGGAAGAACTTATAGCATCTCCTTTCTCATTTACTGAGTTTGATGGTAATCCCACAAAACTCAAAAATAAAAGAAGGGGTTGACAGCATCCATAGCTTTTCTCTCATCCATTAATATAGTCACTCCATCAAAGAAGATCACTAGGTTGGTCAGACAGAACTTGCTCGTGGTGAAACCACACAGGTCTTCAATCACCTCCCTCTTCTCCACATGCTTTAGCACAGCTTCCAGGAAGAGCTGCTCTATGATCTTCTCAGGCACAGAGGTGGGGTTGACAGGTCGTAATCGTCTGACTGCCCTGACTTTTCAAATAGCATGGAGAGTTGCTTGGCAACTACATGAAACAATTCACTCAGGATTCTAGAATTCATCTCATCAGGTCCAATAGATTAGTGCATATTCAGGTTCCTCGGGTGCTCACAAACCTGGTTTTCTCTCCCACTGGGAGGGAGTTGGCTCCTACAGTCTCTGCCTTGTGGTCCTTGCACTTGAGAGGTTTGGGAAGACATATTGCCAGTGTAGACTAAGGCAAAACACTTGTTGAGTACTTCTGCTTTCTTGTCCATTATTTCCAGTTTGCCAGCCTTGTTTATCATGGAAGGTAGGATCTAGTGGGCCTTCCTTTGCTGGCTGTAGAAGTCCTTGGCATTCTCTGCATCCCTTGCTAAGTTTAGCTCTATCTGGGCCTTGGCTTTCCTGTCCTCAGCCCTACACAGCAAGACAGAGTGCCTATAGTCTTCCCAGGAAACCTGTACCTGGCTCCACTGCCTGTACATTTCCTTATTGTGCTTTAGTCTGACCAGCAGGTCTCCACTCAGTCATGCTGGTCACTTGCTCTCTCTTGCTTTTTTATTCATCTTGGGATTGCTTGTGTTTGTGATCCATGGAAAGCATCCTTAAAGTTTTTTTCTCCCTTGTCCCTGAGGGCAGTTTCCATGACTAACTTTTTGAAGAGCTGGAAGTCCGTTTTACTAAAATTCAGGGTCATGATTTTATTCTTTGCATGACTCATATCCTTCAGGACTACGACCTCCACAAGTGCTTGATCTGCAGCCCAGTCAGTTTAAAATCCAGAACGCTGTTTCTTTCAGAGTATTTCCACAAGGAAAAATGAAAAGGAAATATTTTAGCATGATTAATGCAGTCTTCTGTACAAAGGACTTAGGTTTTAACTGCTGCAGTTCACTGTTTACATGATACAGAGACAACTTTTTATAGACCTCTGTTAGCTGATAAAAATATGTTGCGTAAAAGAGGAGACTATAAATTTAAGTGGAACATGGACAGTCTATATTTTGTAGAGTTGCTAAATTTTTTCTCTGATCCTGCAAGATGAATACAGCAGAAAATGTGATCAGTCATTTTCACCACAGTGAATCCAACTTGATATTCCAAGTTTTGGCCGGTTTGGAACTTTAAAATCCAATATTTGTGCATTCTGAGAAAATTCTGTTGGAAATCTGTACTTTTCTTCAAGTAGACAGTCTAGTGAGACTTGGGAAACAATCAAATACTTGCTTTCTTATTTATAAATGGATCATCTACTTGGCAAATAGATCACACTTTGGCAAGCTGAAGAACTGAGACGTTTTCTTACATTGTGCCTGTGGCAAAAATAATCCATCTACTCGGCTTTTTCATAAAGGCTTATGTTGTAGTCTTCATAAATAATAATAAATAAGTATTGCATACTCCTGGACATGGAAATGCTTTCTGTAATGCTCTTTTTACTTATTTGTTAGACCTGTATATCCTTATGCATGCATGAAGCATAGTAAGCAGCATGTAGATTTATAGGTTTTCTGAGCAGAGAGAGTTTGTGCCAGAAGCTACCAAACGTAGCACACTTCTATGTCATTACCATTGTAAAGGATAGCTGCAGACATTTTAATAACTTATGAGTCAGGCTGTCTAGAAATAACAATGACACCGTGCATGCTGGTCTGTGGTTCTCTTATTACCTCATCAATTTTCTTTTCTCAGGATGTTTTTACAGGGGATTTGTCTCAAATGTTTATAATTAGCCACTATTACTTTATCCTGGTTTATCTCTTCAATGTCTCATATGCTATTTGGCAACGTCAGCAGGCCTTTTCCAAATATCAGCCCAAGAGGGATCAAGAAACTGATGCTAAGAATAGTAAGATGAATCATATCCTTATATGGATGGATGATCTGATAAAACTTCAGAAAAGCTTAAAAGATAAAGGAACCTGAAAAGGCTGTAAGTTAAGCCTTTTGCATTAAGGTGGATTAATTTTTCCTTATTTGTCAATCTTCCAATGACCAAAGGATATCTTTTCCCTTTCTTCAGATGAAAGAATAACCTGCCAAACAGCCAATGAAAGTACAAAGCTCATTGTCACTTTTTGCAAGCTGAGTAGCTTCTATATGTTTGTGCATATTTTTCTGCATTTTTCATCATCGACAAAGTGAATCATCACAAATGCATATTTAAAGGGAAATATGGTTGAACTTGCCATGTGTTTATGTGATTCTTGACTATTGGAGCTTAAAGGAGTTATGTGAGATCTTACTTCGTTATTACACAACTTAAATAGAAAATCAACATTGGCAACTAGACTTGCATTTGAGCCGTGCTTTTCCACAAGCTCACAAAGCAAGAATTGTTTTTGTAAGACATCAGAACATTTTCAAAGTCAGAAGACATTAATGAGTTTGATGAGCTAAGACTTATTATGACAAATAAATTCTATGTGAATACCTGTGCTGTCAGGGTTTAGTATGTGAAAATGTACCTCCAAACCTATTCTGTGATAACTGTAATAATGAAGAGATGGGAATATATTATGGAAATAATGATAATTTTGGCAGACATAATAGTGCCATGAATATACAGTGATACCAAATTAGTTACACTTTTATTTAACTATTAATACATTTCAGACATATATATGACATATATATTTATTATATATAATTGACTACATTTTATGTATATTATAATTGCATTATTATTCATACACATATATGTGCAATATATATATATAAGTGTGTATATTTATACACATATATATGTATATAGATATATGCACAGATGTGTAAGGTTGCAAAAGATGCATCAAACTAGACTGAAAATCTACTGGGTTTAACTTTGGATTATTTGTGATTTAATATAACCTCAACATGGTTTCTAGCTTAAAAATAATACAAACATTCTTTGCAGTCCCACTAAGGGATATCAAAGGATCATACCAAGCTTAGAGTAGAGAATCTTATCTATTTTCTACATGAAATACATGAAAATGAGATAGTCCCTAATACAGTAGTTGTAGTCTCTCAATATCTTTGAGACACGTGGCAGCAAGGGTTATAAAAGCATTTCCCTGTAGAAAATGCAAACTCCTCTAAACCACATGAGGAGGAATAAACATTTCAAGAAAAGCTACTTTGAGTATTAGTATCTCCAACGACACTGGAAACTGCCATACATGACTGAAATGTTTGTAATCTCCCACAAATTTGAATTTCTTCATGAAATTACTGACGATGTGTACTTCACACAGGTTTAACAGGTACGTATCTTTCTCATTGCCCTCTCATATAGTCAGTTTGTTGACCATTTGAAAGAAAAAAGGAAACATGACCTTGCAAAAGTGAAAGAAATATCTGTACTCTCACAATCCAAAATGTATTCAATGCTCTCCTGTTAGGGTGTAATATTTCCTGGTGACTTAAAGACTGAAGCAAAGTGATTTTAGGCATGCTACTAACCAAATTAAATTTATGATTGAGTGCATTAATTTTCGTTTTTTTTTCTTCTGGTTTGTTCCTACTTTTACTTTCTTTATATTCCTCTGAATTTTCTTAGGATATATATAATTTCTACTTGTACTGTCTATAAATATTATAAATGAAAAGAAACATTGTTTTTGCAAATATAACAGGATTTCGCAGTCTTAGAAACAGTGGGATTCTTTCCAGTGCTCTTTTCCTTGTACTACCTTTTCCTTTAAAGTGTATGCTATTAGTTTATCTTAAAAACCTGTGTGATAATGTGCAGTCAGAGCAGAGATATAAAAGGGAGAGGATGTTATCTAAAAATTGCCTTTATTTGTAACCATTAGGAAGAACACATTTCCCATTGCAATTTTTACTTCCAGATTATATCCTTTATGCTTTAAAAACTAGGGATGGAAAAAGCATGTTTAGAGTCATCTAGTCTATCTGCCATTGCAATTATTCCCTGTTGTAAAATTGGACTGGCTCAAATAATTCAAGTTGGCTAGAATAATGGAAATCTCATTATTTTTCATTGAGAGACAATCCCCAAAGTTTAATAGTCCTCACTGTTGGAAAGCACTGTCTTGGTTCTGAATTTTCTTTTTTAATAATTTTATCTTATATGCTCCCTAATGTTTTTGCCAACCAGTAGAAAGTTTAACGTCCTTCTTCACTGAAATTCCTCAGTGGACACTTTCAGACAGCTCTAATGCCCTCTCATAAAAGCTGCTTGTCTAAACTACACACCTTGATTATTTTATTTCAAAGTCTTTCTTGGATATAACAACATGTTTTAGAAATTGGTTACATTCAATGATGGCTCTAATTATAATAAGACCAAAGTACTCTTTGCTCTATGTGGAAACGGATAAGGTGATCCAAACACACAGTGATAAGTGGCCACATATGATTTAATATTACTGCATTTCCAGCAGCAATAAAAAGTCAGTCATCTTTACTATTATATCTGTCAATATCTAAAACTCTCTTGGCATTTGATGCTTTTTGGTTTCTTCCGCTGAAGTTCTCCTTGGATAGGTTGTAGGGAATATTAAAATCCCATTTGTTGTGGTCTTCAAATTTCTGAACACATTTTATTTTCTGTTTCAAATCCTTTTTTCCTCTTTGTGCTGTTTCTCTGTCCTTATCACAACATTTCCCAGTTTATCTGACAGTTTCATTAATGTGTTTTCTATTCCCCCTTGCAGGATGTAAATGAATATGTCAAAACTGAATTTAACATGAATGCGGGAAATATACTCTGTTTGAGCTTTTCATAACAGTGAAATGCCATTTATCATTAGACCCTGTCAAGAGACCTTCAAGTGACTTCTCAGTTCAGTTCCACAAGCTGATTTGTTTCAAGCTAATTCTGAAGTAGTCCTGCAAAACATAGACAATTTATGCTTGTATTGTGACACTAGTGATGGTGTGAGCAGACAAATAATTATTAATAAAATGAAATGTATTTATGTATTCACTATGCAAGTCACCTGTTGATACTGAGGATGCCCCCGGTCATTCCCTTTCAGACCATAATGCTGTATGGGCTTTCATTTCAGGAATTTGTTTTATACAGTTGAAAGTATCTTGTAGCAAGTTAAAGTTCACAAAGGAAATGCTCCATGGGTCCTTTCAAACTGCCTATTGCATAGCTACATGCAACATTAATTGTATGTAAGATCAGAGAAAATAAGTCAGCATTGCAGGTCTTGCTCCATACGCCTTTGGGTTAGCATACAATGACATATTTTGATGCCAATATTGTCATTGATTTTATGTAAATCTTGCAATTACAGGTGGAAATAAGTACTCAGACTAAGAAAGAAAAGGTGATGCTCTAGGCAAGTGAAGTAAATAACACATTTTTAACTCATCTCTACAAGTCATTTTCTGGTGGAAGGAATCATAGGGAGCTCTCTAAACATTTAAGTGAATGTGATGATTCTGATATTTCATTTTAGTGGTACCATACAATAACATCACTCTTACAGAAAAACAAATTTAGCTTGATATTCTTCTGTATTCATGGCTTATATAACTATAAAATCAATTGTAATGGATTTTTAAAATTAAATCAATGGCCCAAAGGCAATTACATCAATGCAGGTGGTATAAAAGCCATATATTTCATACATGCAATCTGTTTCTAAACAGCTTCTGAGATGCACAATATCGTGTGCATTACTCAGTGCTCCTGAGCTGAATCGTCAAGTGAAATGCAAGGGCTTTGAAGGGGTCTTTTTTGAAAACCAGTGTTCTTCCTGAGAAAAGCAAATTTAGAGCTTAATTGAGAATGCATGCCTCCTCTTCTGCTTACTTAAAAGATTTTCTGGCCTGACATGATAAATGTTTCTGAGTCAGCAGCTCTGGAAAAAGATGGTGTATGGGGACAAGAGAAGACAGCTTGCTGGAAAGGCAGGAAGAGACAGTGTGCTTTTAGGACAGAGGAGCAATCCTGCAGTATTGAATAAAAATTGCAGAGCAAGTCCCATGACAGTCAGGATCTTCCCCAGTTCATAGGGCTGCCTATGGCTTGCTCTCACACAGCAACACTCTTAAAGGGTCTTTGGTTCCATGCCTGCACCACCTCAGAGCTGGCCTGTGGCAAAGACAAAGATCCCAGAGGGAAACAGGTGGCAGAGGTGGAGATCAATCTGTTAAATTGCCTTTTTAATATTTCTTTTCTGTTCCTTGTTTTTTGTTTGTTTGGGGATTTTAAAAGGAACTGCTGTGCTTTGTGTATGCAGAAGCCTCTTAAAATTAAAAGTCATGATATGCCAGTATCACAAAGAGGCACTACTGATTGCAGAGCTCATCTTCTCCCTAACACATAATTTTAATAGAAAAATAATGTTGCAAGTGGTGCTTGAATGACAGTTCAGAAGAATCAGACTTTCTGTGTATTCACTGAAGAGGGACAATATTGCAGAACCTGTTTAAACAAAAGAGACCACTGTTATAAGTCCCAAAGATGACCAATATACAGATGTGCCAGTACAATATATCATTGCTCCACTGGTAGGACAAATAGAAGTTTTGGTTCATGTAGAAGTTTTTAACACCTTCCCAAAAACCTCTGGCTAAAGCAAGGAGGTCCTTGAGGCACACATACTGAATTTGGTATCTTACTAACTATTCCAAAAGAGAAAGTACCATTGTCAGTTATGTCTCTCCATTCAGAAGCAAATATGTCCCTGTTCTGCTTTTCTGTATAACTAAAAAAAGGAAAATCAATCATATGTTTATAGACAATATATTGAAACCCACTTTTTTTATAAATTGCCCTGAAAAATGTAGATAGCAAGAAGTAAGGAGCACCATGCTTGGAAGCAGTGGCAGAAATTACCATGGGAGGACAGACCAGGAACATAGATATTTCTCAGTTTTAGAATCTATCACACAATACACATCACCCACCATCTTAGACATTAAAACTTTGACTATGGGATAAAGTGTTCAATTGCTAGAAGTTTTAAGTATCACTGTATTAAGACAATGATTCTGGTATCATAGTGTACATGAAAGCATGGTACATTACTTTATTGAGGGACAAACTCGTGCTTCTTGCTTCTAGTACCTCTCCATGGTACACTTGAGAGAGTTCACATATGGCAGTGAAGTGTCAGGAGCAGGTGATACCTATAAAACTAGAGAAAAAAAATCATAATTTGGATAGTAGCTTGATAGAACTTATACAGGGGGTTTGCAGCTCTGTTCATGAGTGTGAGAGATTATCAGACTGATAAGCTTGTGATAGAAATATAAAAGATGTGAAATGAAAAAAAAAGTGGAAAAAAATGATCAAGGGCTGCACAGGTGTCAATTTTCAGAAAAATCTTCACATTTCTGGGATATTTCTGAATTTTCAGCTGGTCTTGCTCATACAAAGAGGAATCCAGTTTGGAATGAGCAGCAGAAATGAACATGAGATGACTGGCTGTAACTGAAGAGTTTTGTGAAGCTTTTTCTTCTCATTCACAGCAAAATACTTCTGCAACAGTCTGAAAATAATGTGAAGGACTTTTAAAAGCAAAGCACATACTCAACTCTGTAGAAAGGAAAACTAAAAATTTCAGACAAGGGGTACTTAACTGTCCTTTAAATTGTGTGAGCTTCTTTTCAAGAGTCTGGGAACATCAGAACGAAATGGGAATACAATTTAAAGTGCATTGCTTCATCCTTGTTATATTCAACTGTGGAAACATAATATGTTTAATGAACCCAGGAAATCCTATAATAGGTATATGCAAAAGAGTATTATTATAGTTTTATTTTTCTTCAGTATACAACAAAAACGTGAAATATTTAAACATAGATAGCTTTAGAATGCAAGTGCAGGTGGGACAGAGCAATGATAAATCTTGCAGTAAAATGCTAAAGAAGAAAAAAAGTGCAGTGGACCAAGAGAGTAGAGATTAAGAAAACCAGAGCAGTCACGGGACTGCAGCTCCTCTAACATAAATTCTTGTATCACAGCATACTAAATGTTTTTGAATTGTTAAAATTTTCAGAGTACAATTCTTTCAGAATTTCTTTCAAGCTTTCTTGACTGCATTTTATTGCATGTTGTATGTTCTAGGGTTGTAGAACTGTGCATGTTTGAAAGCTAATACATTTTTTTGTGTTCATCTATCAGCTTTGTGGGGTGGCAGATTGTATTAGTTTTTATTTTTTTGTCTCATCTGTAGACAGAGATTTCTTAAAAATTAGAAGAGATAACCCTTTGCTATCTTTTCTGAGTGTTTTTTGCAAATCCTTTTTTGCTTATTGATATTCTGCTGCTGAGATAGTATGAATAGATATATATAATCTCAAATGGGATCATAGGATAACTAAAGTCAGAAGAGACCTCACCTCCTTATTATCTTCACAAGGAATTTTTTGCAATGCTGATTCAAGCAGGATCAAGAATATAGGGGTTGAAGGTCTGCAGCTAATTTTACTTTGCACAACACTGATGCATACTATCTGCAGTGGTTAATTTATCACTATGTATCATTTTTTGAGATTGTTATAATAACTTGATCAATTTTTTGAGATTTTTGCTTATTGATGGGCAGATTTTTAGAGCCATATTTCTTTCCTTTCTTTGCTTATAACAATACAACTCCCAAAGTGACATTCTGAAGTTCATGACTTTTCTGATTCTTGATTCATGCAGTTAGCCTGGAAGCCCTTTAAGGAGTATAATAAATTAACTCAATTGTAGTTGGACTACTGTATTCATTGCAAACAGCAGAAGTCTCACTTCAACTCAAATAAAATAGGTAAAGGTTCATTTCTAATTAGTGTGCTCATTATTTTATTCTTGAATTGCGTATTCATTAATTTAGTGTTTCAGTCATACGTAATAACAGCTTAAAACACGGACCATTAATTACTGTAACAGTGCATTACATTTTGCTTATTATGAAAATGATTCCAGAGGTCAGAAGTGGTTTCCTATTTCAAAGTATATAGGAAATATGCTGTTCAACTGCGCACAAAATTGTAACAGTTTTGAATTGCGGTTTCTAACATTTCACTGAGTTGTTCAGAGACTTATTAAAAAAAAAGGAACTAATTTAGTATTTGCTAGTATGTTGGCCAGTAATAAGACTGAGGTAACTTCAAAGCAGTAACCATGCTTGATCTCCCTAAATGATAAAAACGATGCCTCTTTGCATAGGTTGGCTGTCTCCTGCTTATCTCTGGGGCAAATTGGGTCTTTCTCTATTCATTAGCTGAAGATAAAATATTAAGAACTAGATGTCTTTTTATAACTCTGTGCATGTAATTGTCCGTCTGTTTGTTTAGTGAAAATACTGGCCTCATTTGAAATCAGATTCTCAACAGCAACAAAGAAGACAAATAATGTATTTGCTTAATAAATAATGTTTCTCACTAGAATTATTCTTGCATCTAAAATTTTTAATAGACCTACTTAATTTAATGACTTGAGATAATTTTTAAATATATACACTTGATCATTCTATAGTTTTTCAAAATCTATGAAGACATGAAGCCACTGAGTTTGGACAAAATCTGCAGGAATTAATTGAGCTAATGGCCTGAATAGTTTTTGCCATTAGAATATCACAGACATCAACCAGACACTCATAATATGTTGTCCTACAGACAAGATTATGCCTTCAGGATTGAATCTAAACATGAAACTTTGTCTGAGTCTTTACCAATTGCAATAAAACTCACACGTTTTAAGTTCTAGTACTTAAAAGGAATAAAAAGACCTTGAAAATGCCTAGGGGAAAAAAAATTAAAAAAACAATATTTTTTTTCAATATTCTTCTCAGAGAAATCTCATTTGTGTTGTGCAACACCAGACAAAAGGAAGGGCATATGAAAATAACTTTGCCATCTGCTATCTGAACAGCAGTCAGCTCAAATGTGAATCTTACCCAGGTCTCAAATTCTTACCCTGCAGCTTCCATGGGCTTTAGGTTTCATGAAACCTCTTAGGTTCTGCTCAGAAAAATCTCTCTCTGTTATCTCAGAAGTTTAACTGAAACCTCTCAGAATACCAGCCTCCTTTCTGCTGGTGGTTTCCTTCTTGCTAGAGCTCCCTAAACTTGGATTGGGATAGCTCATCTCCATCAGCCTTGAGGAAGCATGCAAATTTCTCATCCTTCTGGAGGACTCCAGCTGTCATGGAGCACCTCAGCCAGCATGAGGCAACACAGCAGCTTTCTTTTATCTTTCTCATTAAAATTCCTTTAGTGAACTACAACAGACAGCAAAAAACGAATCACAGGCTAAGTCCTCTGAGCTGATTCTGAGGGAGTTATTGAAGTTCATGAAAGGGTTGTCAGGAATTGGGACAGGCTGCCCAGGGCAGACATTGGAGGAACCAGTCTTGGAGGTATTTAGATGATGTGTAGATGTGGCACTTAGGGACTTGGTTTAGTGGTGGACTTGGATGTTCTGGGTTAACAGTTGGACTCAATAATCTTAATAGCTTTTTCCAACCTAAATGATTTTATAGTTGAAAAGGAAATCAAAATAACTGAAGCTGTTAGAACCCTTGCATTCTGGTTTTATTTTAGCCAAAGTTATTGCAATTTAGTTTAAGCAAAAAGCTAAAAGTCTGTAAAATCTAGAGGAATAAGTCAAAACCATTGCATTTTCTCCTAAGAAAAATGTTTTGCAAGTTACCCTGATATCTCTTTCAGTAAGGTGGAGGTATAGTAGAAAGTCATGGTGATAATTTTTCAATGCACTGTACAGTTGTTGTATAGCACTACATGGAGGAAACACCTTCACTGACTGAAGACAGAGATGTGGGAAAATATCCCATGAAAATTAATAAAGACTAAAGATCAGGCATCACAGTTTCCTGGTAAAAAATTTCCAGGAAAAATTAATTGAACAGCACAAACTGGGCTTCATTTAGGTTGTTTCTTCATGGGTTATGTTCCTCTGAAGCTTGTCAGTAGAAAGTTAATTACCTGTTCTGTTCCACCTGACTGCTTGAAACCTTGGAACAGGGAGAAATTTCAGTTTAGGCTGGGAGTGACTGGGCATGCTTTGGGTATAAAAGTTTTGACCAGTAGGTTGTGGTTCAGAGACAGGAATAAAAGTCATTCCTTTCAGAAAAGGCAGAGAACCAGAAAGGAAGACTGCTAGGCAAAAACCCAACCAACCAAAAATAAATAATAAACAAAAAACCTCACAAAGAAACAAAAACAAAACAACAAAACTTATATACACACGTATAAGTTGAGTCGACTGAGATGAGTATACTATTGCCTAAGTACCAACATAAATGTTGGTGGCTGAAAGGATGACAGGAAGAAAAGCAAGACTCTCCCTCCAGGGACACCACTGTCTGGTGTTTGGAATCCCCTTTCTATTCCCTTCTATCTCACTGAGGTTTCTCAGTTCCAGTAACTATTCAAATAGATGCAGAAGTATAAATGAAAAGTCCTTTCCATTTATTTGTTTATGTGGTCAGTTTAAGAATAAAAGATGATCAGGATCTGGTCCTGGTCACACAAAAAGATATATGCCAGTGGAGTCCATGGGAAGGAGGCTATTTCCTAATTAACAATGGTGCAACCATACAAACTGAAATTTTCTCTTGTCATTCTACTCTTGAGCAGGGGTTTCATATTAGGATTCCCAGGGCAGGAAGAATCTAGGCCTGCCTGTTGATACTCTTTCTTTTTTTAATCCTCATTGAAAGACTACTTCAATAGTGCTCAGAATTTTTAATTAGTAAGTATTTAAAAATTCATTATGTACTATAAACTATATTATATTTTAAGAAATAAAAATAAATGCAACATCTGTTAAATTTTTCTAAGCAAGTCTATTCAACATTATTTAGAGGCAATACACTTTAGGCCTGCTGGAAAGCTAATGTTACAGTTCCCTAATGATTTCCATTGTCCCCTCAGTCCCTCACCATTCTTTCCACATTCTGCTTCAAATTAAACAGATGTTAGACTTAGAAGTTTGTTTTCCTGGAGGGATATTTTGTGTTACTACCTGTTCTAATTCAGGATAGACTTGTTCTTCAGAGGTACTAGGAGCACATGTTAGAATATTAGATGATGATATATAGTAAGATGTTGATGTAGGAGCAGATGATCACATATTCCCCTACTTCCATGAACACCCTACTTAAGGGATCTTTTTCTCATTGCTTTATACTCTTGGCATTTCAGAAAGTAGGAATTTTACAGAACTATTTTATCTCATGTTGATATGCAAGAGTTGTCATGGGTCTACTTGTCAACACTAGCATCTGTTCATTTCTTTATACATATTTATAGTTCAACATTTTATAAACATCTAATCAGTCTGAACCTTATCACCAGCATCATACTGTCTTATGTGTTAGGAAGTTCAGAGTTAAGCTTTCTGCCAACCTTTCATTGCTTGTAGATTAAATGATCTCTTATAGAAAAAGCAGAGATCTTAGAAACTGCTTGGAAAAAATATCATAGAGGGTGGAAACCTAAGGATTAATATAACTGCTCTGTGTGATTAAATATTAAAATTCTTTAAAAATTAGACCTCTATGCCTTTCAGGATAGTGTTTTTATTTCATACTCCTTGGAAAAGCACATTATTTATGCAATCCGGATTTCTGGGTTTTCCAATTACCCTTACATTTTTCCTGGAAATTTAATCTTTAATTTCATCTGTTCTTCTCAAGAGTCCCAGAGGTGATTTTTCATGGAAGTCAGCAGATCTGTTTCTTTATAGGACTGGGGTTCTCTGTCTGTTCTCATAATGCATAGTGTGCATTTCAACCATGGGTTTTGGAGTACTGGTTCAGATGGCTTCAGCTGCTCCCTCCCTCTGCTTTCTGCATACGAACTGGTCCATTCAGCCTCAGTGTTTTGCATGCTCATTGCAAATGCATCCTGTGTGACCATGTAATGACATCCTAAGATGATCAGTAACATTCCTGTGCTGGTCATAGAATTATTCCATAAAATTGTATTTCCATGCAGTACTCTTTTTAATGTTTGAAAGTTGTGAACTACCATCCCATTAGGGGGCTGCCTGACATATGGTAACTGCAGTCAGCTCTGCGTGTAACCCTCTCATTTCTAGGGAGCTAATAAAGTTAATTATTCAAAATCACAGAGTATACTGTTAGTGTGGTAGAAGGCCACCTGGTATCTTATTCTGATCACTTATTTCATTTAACATCCTGCATATACTCTTTTAAGACTTCCGTTTTATGGTGGTCTACATCTGGTCCCTAGACTCTTTCATTCTGTGATTCTGTGAAAAGGTTTTACATTAACAGCACCAGCTAATGCACTCTCTCACCAGTTTAAATGCACATTTCACAGGAGGAAATATATGTTTACCTGCAAAGCTGCACAGTAGTCACTTTCAAAGTTCCCACATACGCATTTATGCAAAACTTATGCTTTCTAATAATGTTCTGGGTTTTTTAGGGGTTTATGTCACCCCTGTATTCTTCCTTTCCATTTAAAATGAAGATATTATATTATATTTTAAACATGGACAGATGTCAAAATTTTAGAAATTAAAAAAAAATGTTTCTAATTCGAAGCATTGTTAGTCATTAAACTTAAATAGCATAGACAAAAGAGTAGGTAGATTTGCAACAGTAATTCTTTGTGACAAGCAGATCTCCTTCAGTGGATATGCCTGTACATAAAGCTGCTGCTACAGAGGGGAAAAACAGTAGGTTTGAGCAGATCAGGCAGAACCCTTGCTCCCCATACTTTGCTACTGGAGTTAGAAAGCAGGACAGATGGAAACAAAGTAATGTGCTTTGTTCTACTAAAACCAGTCATGTGCTGAATTGCTGTCTCAAAGTCCAGGTGTTAAAAGAGTTAACAACCCAAGGATCAAACCTCTTTATTATATTGTGCCATTGTGTGACTCCTGTAACCCAAGCAGTTTTGCTATGCAGCAAGGAGATTTGATATGCACTATATGTACCTGTGATGCTTGTATTTCCAAAAATTTAAGGGCTCCTGAGATACCTTCTAACTATGCTGGGATATAGGGAAGAGTCTGGAGAGTGAAAGCTTCGCTCTTATTATGCCTTTTGCCTGACCTAAGCATTTGAATCTGGTCTGCTTTTGATCCTGCTTAGGCAAGATAAAAGTGACTCTAACTTGCCTTAGGGATTACTTTTGTCTTTTCAATTCCTTCAGTAAGTAAAAAATTTGTAGTTGTGAACATTCTGTTTCTCAGAAGGGACCATTTTTCTATAATATACTGCAGAACATTTCCTTCCTTGTCTCCATGTTTGATACTTACAGTATATGTTTCCTTAACATAATAAGAGAATTCTCCATTGCATGCTTAGCTTAGTTCTGTGTTTCCTATTCAGGTATTCCCCCAGTGGCACTTAAGAAATTATATGCTTTAATTTTGGTGGCTTGTGGTCTCCAAGCAAAGCCTTGGAGTGTCAGGAACCTTCATCTGGTGAGAGAAATGGCTTCCCTGATTTTCTGGTTTTTATAACAAAAGGAAAATACGTACGTAAAAACAGTTGGAAAGGAGCTTTTAGCTCTTTTATGTATCTCATAAATTCAGTGAAATTCAATGAACATTGCTGCAGCAGGTGGAGGTTCTGCTTATATTTTTTAAGACTATGCAATTTGTTACTACAGAAGTGTCGATTCTAATCACGGGATTCCAAGCAATAAACTGGAGCAAATGTAATGACTTACAGGTTAAGAAACATAATAACGACTTCTTTCTGTCTCCTTGGCTACAAAAGATTTTCAAAAAGGATTTTAGTAACAGTCCTTGTAACAGAAGTAGTTGTTTCTTGCCCTAATTAACACTGAGAGAAAAGCTTCATTCTGGAGCTACACTCCGTAGCAACACTCAATACTTCCCCTTGTATTTTTATGTGAAAAGAATAATTGCTCTTCTGCAAACCACCACACTTACCAGAAAATGCAGTACATGGTTTCAACACATTCAGAAAACAGAAAAAAAATACCAGAGTACAGAATAGTATAAAGTATTTTATACTTAGCAGGTAATTTCATTTTTCCAGTATCAAAGCTGTCAAGTACCTCTACGAGTTTATTTGCAAGTTTTTGTGAAAATATCATCTTGGAAATCCACCCCACATCCTTAGCAGCTTCAGATGAAAACATCTACGAAATGCATGTCAGAGGGAAATCAGTGCATGTCAGAATTTAGATAAGACAATTTTAGAAACTTCATATTCTCTCTGATTTGAGCAGTATGGATCATGGCTTAGAGAAAGGCTTCACAAGCAAAGCTTTTTAGGCTTTTCATAAGAACAAATTATCAATCTTTTACTCTCCAAGTAAAAGGGGGAAAGTATAAAATGTTTTGATATGGGTTAACTCTGCAAAATACAAATTTAAATTGCAATCCAAAGCTATACTAAAAACATTGAATTGTAGGGTCTAAGGTTCTTGACCTCTTCCTTGGCTTTTGTTGTTCTTTCAAAAACCATTCATAATTAAATATCATTTTTTTCAGATCAAAGCATTATGACAGATGGTTGGTCTTTTGGACTGCACTTAAATTTGATACCAACTGCATTCAGTTAACCTGAATTGCTCTCCATCATTTTGTGATTATTTGGCAATTCACATGAGTGCATTCTCCATTCCAATAGAAACAACGCAGGATCTCTTGATTAGTTGGTGACATTTTGTAATGATCAGAATCAGGAACTGCTGTATCATATCTTCTCATAGACATCCTTAGTTTTTAAACTTAGTTTTGAAGTGTCTGAACTTCTGTTTGGGACTGATTTTTTAAAAACAAATATGTGTTGGGTGACTGTTTTCTGAGGTAAGAACACTCTGACTCTGCTTAGTGCTCTGGGATTTAACTTCCCATCTGCTAGCAGAAATCCAATTCTTCCTCTATGAATGTACAAGTCTAAGTGACCCTCTCTTTCTGTTTACTTGCTCTCCTAAATAACCTGCAAAATGTAATCAACGTGTGGCAACATACCTGCAGCAAGTGTTTAAAATATACACATAGATATATTCTGTCTTCCTGGTTTGTATCTACCTTTTCTAACAGATTCATAGTTGTCTATTTAGTTGAGGAATCTTCTTTTTGATTAATAGAGGCTCAATTGAGTAGGACTGGAATTATTTACCTGTCTTCAGCAACCTTCTAAACTGGCTTTAATTCAGAAAAACAGTGCTAGGAAGGTCTAGTGAGTATTCATCCTTAGCCCAACTAGTTTTTTATGGTGGTGGGTTGACTGTGATCAGCAGCCAAGCATCCACACAGATGGGTGGATCCCCTCTCCTGCAGAACAGGGTGAAAATAGAGGGAAGGCAGTAAGATTTGCAGGGTGAAATGATGGTGATTTAGTAAGGAAAGTAAAAGAGGTACGCAAAAGCTCTCTCCTCCTTTCTCCCATTTTTTCTAGCTGAGCACAACATCATCTGGTGTGGAGCACCCTCTCAAGCAATTCCCATCAGCTCTCGTAGATGTGTCCCTCCCAGTTTAAAGTAGACCCCTAGCCTACTTGCTGCAGTAAGGTGGGAGCAGTGAGAAAAATATGTCATGATGGGCAAACACCTCTCAGCAAAGCCCAAATGCTGGTGTTCTGTCAACACTTCTCATTCACACACAGCCCACAGGGCTGTGCCATGCATCTCAGAGGTGCTATAAAACTTATAGTAAAGACTTGTGTCATCCCTATAAGATTTTTTAAGTTTTAAGACATTCAAACAAGCACTATCACTCAGCCAAAAAAACAGAGAGATAATAAAAAGAAATCGTGATTAGAATGACCACTGACCTTTCAAACCTGACAAAGACTCTGCAAAAAATCCTTTTGCTCAATTTTTTCTGTTTCAGACATGGGTTCAAGCAAAAAATCACCGCCAAACTGATTTGTCTTACCTGGCCCAGCTTTAAGCAAACATTAGAGCCACAGAGGTTGAAAACACCTCTGTGAAACAACAGAATACAGATCCCAGTCTTTTCTGGATAAAGCATGGTAGGCAAGAACCTTCAGGCTGGTACTTCTCTGCACACTAAAGAAGGCAAAAAAAAAAAAAAAAAGAATTGTTTGCATTACTTTCAGAATATTTGTTTTCTTAAATGCAGCTCTTCTTTCTATGTTTTTTGGCAAAGGTGACCACTATTTATTCTGTCATGTCTTCAACCCCTGGATTAGTGGTTTGTGCTTTTCCAGCTTTTGCATGAAATATAAAATGCATCTTCTAATAACAAAAATTAAATCAAGCCATTACAGATTGAAGGAAATAACATAACTCAGGGAGGTATTAAGACTAACTCAAGAGTATAGTGGGTAGAATATTAAAATTTTGACATTCCTTAAACAGCTTTTTGATTTCTCTATTCCTATTTTTAATTGTGCCAACTATTGAAGCATATGCATAATTTACATCAGCATTAAGTAAATTCATACATAATGAATTTACAGCTCTGATTCCAGAGCTGAATTTCTAGTTTAAAAAATAATAACAATAAAAAACAACACAGTGGTTCAAAAACATTATAAGATAAAAGAAACCCTGTTCTCCATCATCAAAGCTTGAGTTTTAGGTAAAAGAGGGAAATTCTTGTACCAGAATTACTGCCTCATATCACTAAAATTTCTCCAAAAATCATGCCAAACAAGAAAACCCTGAATTCTTCAAATATGATAGGACACAATAAATTTTATTCTCTGTCATGCTCAGAAGATCTGAATGAAGAATTAGAGACTTCATTCTCTTTTTCAGTCAGACTGAGCATTTCAGCAGATTATGAAAATGGTAAAATGATCAGGGACCATTTGCAATTCCACTCCCTTGAAAGCTGGAACTTTAACAGGGCATTCAAAACTCAATCTAATGACCATGGTGTGGATGCCAAAATTCCCATTAACTTTTAGGGAGTTTGAAAAAGGTTGGAAGTCATATATTTGCAATGTATCTACACCACATCTTTGTCTAGGCCAGGATGAAAAATTGTATTGTGATTTTTAGTAGAATTCGATGACATTTTGGTCCCAAACACAAAACTATTCACCTTATTTTTCTTAACAGGAAAGTAACCAATTTTTTATCATCTCTCCACAAAAAAAAAAAAAAAAAAAAAAAATCTTTGTAAAGATCCTTTTCTCACAGTTCTTGACATCAGATTCGAAGAGCACACTTATTTTTTGGGAAAGGCATGTCTATTTTTATGTTAAAGCTCACCAAAGTTAAACTTCCTTGAAAGCTTCAGCAAGGGCTTGACATTTTGTGATTGATGGAAGATTTTACATGTCTTTGAGTAATACAGAGAGAATTTATGACTTTTTTCAAAGTCAGAGTTGGTTATTAAGTGACCACAATCTTTGTTTAGGTTTAATTTGTGTTTAAATTATAAAGGAAGTGAAAATCTGGAAATGCAAATAACTGTTCTTCCTTTGGGAAACTGCTGAAGTCAATGGTAGTGTTTGTTCATCATATTTGTCCAGTGTTCTGTCTCTAATTGGCTTAGGAACAAAGGTTTGTCCAATTCAATTTTATGATGAGATTTAGCTCTGCAGATTTTTATTTGTAAGTATCTCCATCATTTCATTTTACATCCTTTTGTATTTCCAAGAAGTGCAGTATTTTAATCAAGTCTGTGGGGAAAAAAAACCACAATCAGTTGAAAATAATTCAATAAAATTCCATTTCAAGGATATAAAAATGTGTCAGTTTTTACACTGGAAATCTTTCATTTGTAACAGCAAATGATTCACATTCTTCCAGTGAATATGCTTATATATGTTACTGGAAGACACCACCAGGCTAAACATAACTGCAGAATATTTATTGATTGTTTATTCTTATTAGGAATTCCTGTAAACAGTACTGAAAACATTATCTAAAATGCTGATGTATCACTTATTGGATGATGTGTTGCATTCACAGTTAAAAATTTATGTGATTTTAGAGAACCCAATGGAGAGGTCTGCTTCTTTTATTCAAACTTTTAAAGATTTTTGCTTTTACCTTTGTGGCACTAGCAAATTTTATTGTTAGAGAAACATAATCTTCCTTTATTGCCACATAAAACAACATTAAAAAAAAAAAGTCGATGTCCTGATAGCATAGAAGGTGCCTCACTGTCATTCTTAAACTCTGGCCATTCCAATTCCTAATACTGCATATGGCAACCACATTAAACTTCCAATATGCAAATAAAGTCAAAGGGCAGAGATGTCTAATAGTGTTGTTTCTATTTTATCACTAACACATGTGTAAAATTATCCTGCTGCTGAAAACAGGCAGGAAAGGTTTCAGGGATAGAAGTGATATACATAAATTGATTTAGACCAAAGACATGGGGTTTACTTGAAACAAAACCTGCCTGTAGAAGTTTATGGCCAGATAGAAAGAGATACAAGGTAGGTCATAGCACAAGAAAATATTCAGTAGGGTTGCAGAGAAAGAGATGCAAATACTGTGAAGAAGATTTACAGGATCTTACAGTGGTTTGAATCAGAAAAGAAAGATGAAGAAATTCAGCAGCTGGGTGAGAAAAACAGCAAAATTTAACAGGTCCATTAACACATTATCCATGTAATAGTATAAAAAAGTTAAAATAGCTCAGATTAAAGAGGTAGTGCAAAGAAGAGTGTTAAATAGAGCAAAAACCCAGGGTAAAAATGTCTTTTTTTTTTTTTGCATCATTTTTGTTCTGATAACTTCCATATTCTAGACTAATTTATTTGTTGAACGTTCTGTTCAATCTTCATTTGCTAGAAAAAGACATGTAAATGAGCTAGAAAAAGATGTGTAAAGGAGCTAGACAAAAATAAATGTACAACCCTGGACTTCAGGAAAACCTATTGCAGCTTGATCAGAACTCTCTTTGTCAGGGTCCCACCAGAGACTGCCCCAGAAGGTCAAAGGTTCTGGGAGAGTTGCATGATTTTCAAGGATGTCCTCCTCAAGGCACAAGAGTATCCCGTTCTGATGCACAGGAAATCAAACCAGCACAGCAGTGACAGCAAGGGTTCCTGATGGAGTTCAGAAGCAAAAGAAAGTACAGAGAATGTAGGAGTGGGGTTGAGAGCACAGAGACAAATACAAATGCACCACTTAGCGAAACATTAGAGAACATAGAAAGAATGCAGTGAATAACAATACACTATTGCCTGATCCTTTCCCAGGAAAAGGTGATTTTCTTCTTAAAAACTGCTTGCAACCACTATTTCAAGATAAGAGTGTTTAATCTCATTAATCAACAGAGTAAATCTCCACAGCCACTGGCCACTGAGAAGAAACCAACAGGTATTCCTGTTTATGCTTGCGGTACTTTCCTTTATATTTCCTTTTCTCTTCCAGAGAGTACTGAGAGGTTTTATTTTTCCCAATGCATGGACCACAGCACAAGACCAAGTTAATTTAATAAGAATCATTAGCATTTATATAGGGCTTTATATTCTACAATAAATTTTCAAACATTTACTAATCTTTAGGCTATCTCTGTGAAATAGGTATCTAATTATTATCTTTATTTTAGTCATGGGGAAACAGAAAGTAGTAAATTAAAAGCATTATCACTACTACATAGAAAATGAATAATAGAGCAAGTAACATAGCTGAGGAGGCCCCCAACCTCATTTTCTTACTTATAATTTACCTTCCTCTTGCTGAAAAATCCATCCAGTGTTGAAAGCCAGGGCAAGGAACAGGACATGCATTAATAGAGTGGCTACTCACAAAGGATGTTTAATGACATAATAATTGTTCATTGGCTTTCTTTCCTAGTATTGCACCATGGAATACTCCCTGGAACTATATGAACATTAAATGTCTTTCATTAGGCAGTTCTTCATAGAACAAGTGGATGCTACCAACCAAGTTGGAATCAGCTAGTTTAGTAGTTCTTGTCTTCTAGAGGCAATAGTTTGAGCACTTGAAACTTCACATGCTGAAACATTATTGACCTCTTGATAAAAAAAGAAAATCTACAATGTCATTCGTCAAAACATTTTTATAGATAATGAACAGTATGTTGCAAATTCATAAGTATATTAAAATAAATATCAGCATATCTATGAATCTGCAACAGAGGCCGTAGTTGGAACTTGATACCACACTCATGTGTGGTCAGATACTCTTTTAAAAAGGTTTTAAGAGGGTGATAATAACAGCCAAAAATTCATGGCTGAAAAATATAATTGAGTCATAGGATTTTTAGGGTTAGAAAAGACAACTAAGATCAAATCAAACTCTTAACCTAGCACTGCCATGCTCAAAGCTAAACCATGTCCTGGATTGCCACATCTATGTATCTTCATCATCCAAGTCATTTTGGTTTCAAGTGCATTTATGGCTTTTTATAGCTGTCATCAAAAAATTGTAAGTTTGAATTTTGTCAACTACTTCAGAAAAATACCAGTAATTTAATTTAAATAACAATTACCTAGGAATCCAGCAAGTATTTATATTCTCTAAAACTGGGAAAATTGTTCTAAAAATTATTGTCAGGAAACATTGTCCACATGGTTTTGTGTTGTCTATGTATATGCCTGTTGAATTATGTCTTTTGTAATAAGGACAATGGAATCTTATCAGTAAAATCCATGCGGCCACAACACCTATAAATAAAATGAGATTTGGATGATTTGCATTAACGCAAATGTTCTCATTTTTTTCTAAGAAGCCTGTTTCCTCAAGTAATGAACAAGGTATTATAAAACTTTCAAGAAATATTTTTTAAATGTTATTTGAAGGATAAACTCTAGAATTAACTTCAGTAGTTGTAGGATTATTAGATAAAGAAGTACACGTGCCTCAGTGTCCTATTTTAATGGCTAGTTTTTTTGGTTCTAGGCATGGAAAAACCTGCCATAAAGCAACTATTGGCGCATACACTAAATTTGGGACTTTCTCGTCTTTTAAAATGTTTTTCAGGTTTTTGTATATATATTTTACACTTTTTCCATGTAGTCTTTCTATTTCTATCAAAAAACCCTATAACTCACTGTTGATTTGAAGCTCTACTATGTTTTGACTTCTGTGTTCACTAGAATCTTAATGCCCTATGTAAGCTTTTATATCTCTCACTGTGTTCCCTATTTATTTGATTTGGTTTTGTTTGTTCTTACAAATGACTAGATAACCTTTCTAACCTTTCAGTATTCAACACATCTTTTATCTTCCTTGAAAAAGCAATTGCACTGAAAGAGGATCTGAATACATGGAAACTCCTGCAGTATTCTTCCAACTCATTCTGATTTCAGTCATGACAATAATATTTATCTCAAGAAGTATTTAACCCCTAACTGGTATCTACTATTGAACTATTAAGCAGAGAATTTTTTTTCTTGTATGTTCTCTTATCTGGACATTTGATCTTTATTTAGATTAAAATGTTTTATGGAAACGAACATATTTTAAAAAATAACAAGTCATTTTAAATGCTGTATTATGTGTGTAATGTATTTTTCAGGCAAATCTCTGTAATGTTTGTTTCAGAAGTGGAGGAAAAAGTTGGGCGAAGAGTCTTATGATGTTTAAAAATCTCAACACAGTCTCTGTAACCTTTGCAAAATGTTTCACTGCATTTTACTCCCTTTACTGACCAAAACTCATACTATTTTATTCCTCAGCTTATTGAATCCTAGAGATTCATGTTCATCTTTGTCATATTCCAGTGCCCAGGTATGAAAAATGTAAAAAGGCAGCTACAATAACTGGTGTATGTAAGTACCTGTTCTTTGCTTTCCCATCAGACTCTACAAAGAATGCTGGCAAAACAAATATGTGGAGCCAAATTATTACTGAATAGCCTCACAGTCAAAGGACATGTCCTAAAGCATTCCTTTGGGGAATCAAAACCTGATACAAAGCACTACAAATATTTTACTAGCAGCTTTGAAATATATTTCAAAGCTAATCTGGTCTTGCCAGTTCACTGCTTCTTCCATTAGATAGGGTGTTTTTTCAGCTTCTTTTCAACAAGCAATATCTTAAATCAAATGTTTCTTGTTGCTGCCATTAAATTAAAAAAAATATGTTATTCAAAGAGCTATGACAGGTTAATAATGTGAGGGTGTGTTTGACAGGTGAGGGTACTGAATTAGGTAAGAATACTCTGAAGTTAGGTACCTCATATGACAACATTCTCAAAAGTAATTCCAAGAAATGTCTGACAAAGCTTTACTTTTGGGACAATGTCTTGAGATTTTTCATTCCTGGCTTCACATTTCCTGATTTCCTGACCTCAGTCAATGGATTTACAATGAGATTGTATCACTTTGTAAAAACTGGTTTGTGTTTTTCTTTCACAATGTAGTTAAGCCATTTCCAAAAACAATTCCAAATGTCATATCTTTTGCCTCTTATTTTCTATTTTTTTGTTTGTTTGTTTGTTTGTTTTTTAATGAGACCTTGCACATGATATAAGACACTGGTTTATCAATGCAGAAAAGTGCACCAAGACAACTTTCCCACTGCACTTTTACTTGAGAAGAAGATTTTTAGCCATCTTGCATTCATGGTTATTAATTTGGCTTTCAGAAATGCACTTCAATACAGGTTCATGCCTCAGGTGCTTTAATGGAAAGTTTGCTTGTTGCCAAGGCAGCCAGACTTAACAACAAACTAACATGACAGGTTAGTTCTTCTGCCATTAAAGGGAAATGTCTTCTATGACTCGAGATCTGACAGCAAGATAACCCCTCTTAAACACTAGTTTTCTCCCGTGAATCTACATTTATAAATTTGCATGTGGAGATCTCCCTCTGTCTTTATTCTATTTCTCTACCTATTTGAAAACAACAAGACAAATTACATGCATGCTGAACAGATATTTACTCTGTTGGTGTTTCATCAAGCAGTCCTGCTCAGTTTTGAGCTGATTAAGTTAAACATGTAATCAATCTTTGCGCCTAAGATTTGAGTAACACTGTATTTAATCTCTGCCTAGATGTTAATTTCTGACAAATTTTTAGATTTTTGCACAAAATCTGTCCAAGTTTGGTGATATTTTGGTTCTTCTATGAATCTTTGAGCTTGAATGAATTCTGCAGGATTTTATAGTTAAAACTTATGAATATTTCTACAAAATGTCTCTATAATGTACAGTAGCTGAAACATTGCAAAACATGTACATAATTACAATTTTCTACATTTAGTGGTCTATAGTATGAATATGCTTACAGAAAAAAAACAAACATTTATGCTAAAGATATAGAGAACATCAGTGTTTATTCATAATAATAAGCTGAAAATTCATCTTCATCAGGTGACTGGTTAAGAAATTATTCTTCATAAAAACTATTTAAAAGACTACATTTCCTTCAAGCAGGTGCACATACAGATAGCAGTGTTTTCTGACTAATGTGCTGGTCATCTTGCATGTCAACTGAAAATCAGGGTTTCCATTTAAAATTTAGGATTAGAAAAAAGCATTTAACTTTCTGTTATTTTTCTCTTATAGAACGTAATTTTTAAGTGAGGGTGGTGAATTTATTTTTCACTGTTTTTTGAAGGTTAAACGGATGTTTTCAAATAAATTTGGTAAAAAAATAAAATATTAGCCCACTTCTGTGATAGATAGCTACAGTATCTTGCACCTCATATTATTTAACCAGGAGAAACTCAAGAGATGCATCATGAAAAATCCTAAGGCCAATAAAGTAAAACCTGACATGATTCACCATCTATTTCTGCTTTTTATATATATATAAAGAAAGGTTTTATAGTGAAGAAGTTTAATTTGCTAATTTTATTTTCAGCGTGTTATATAAATTTTTAAATACTTGTTAATTTTCTTATTTTTTTTGACTAATTTTCACAAATTTTTGAGAGAGGAGAGTATAAACTTCTTGCCATTCTACCCAAGCATATCTCTATTAAGATGCATGGTAAGGAGTGAATATAATTATGAATAAATTTTGTTTTAAAATAACTTCATTAAAATATGGGGTCTCATTTCTAGAGAAACTGACATTTGATTAATTTGTGAACTATTCTTCTCAATATGTTTTTTATTTCATGTGAAAAGCAGGACAATCAACACCTTTCTTCCTAGGAAAGCAATCAGGCATAATAACAGAATACTACTATGACATTTACCACTTGAAAGTAATGAAATATGCATGACAGTAGTATTTTTTTCAACTTTAAACTTTTTTCTTTTCAACAGAATTCAATAATATGCAATAATTCTTCTTTGCTATTTTCTTTGAACCAGTGGGGTGTGCACATCTTTAAAGCTGATTTGTGTTTAATAAATACATTGGCAATAATATCAGTGCTCATCCCTTCTTCCTTTGAAAAATGTGAAAGTAGCATTTTCAATTCAATTTTAA